>NC_142384.1:17130559-17430559 GCF_059441005.1 Hippichthys cyanospilos
ACATGATCAGCAGGTGAGTCCTGATTGGTTGTTATCCAAGCCTCAAGCACATCGTAACTTCCTTTTTATTTAACTGGAACTGGATAATGTGCTCTAAAGTATTAATTGAAGATAAAAAAAAAAGAATTATCATAGACAATTTAATGACTGAGAGCCGCTAGTGGAATACCTTTAAAGATATACCCAATAATTTTCCATTTATGAACATAATTGTGTTTGATATTCATTGGGTTGCTGGGTCAAAATTTTCAAAACCTTAAACACTCTTCCAAAATGTTGACTGTACAATGAGAAAAAAATGCATTAAAATGTTTTGGGTTTTTTTTTGGGGGGGGGGCTTACTATTTATGGACCTACATGGACCTATATATATTTTTTTTTCTTTAAAAAAAAAAAAAAGATGTATTTATTGTGTGTGTGTGTGTGTGTGTATTATATATATATATATATATATATATATATATATATATATATATATATAGCCATGGTGGGACCAGATTGTTAAAATGTATTGTGTTAAAAAAATATGGGGATTAAAAAATAAGTGATTTCACCTTTTAATGACAATTCCTTTGACAACAAAAACATAACGGAATGGCAATGCTTTTTCCACATCCCGTGCGCGCGCACACACAGACACACTAACAGAGGCGCCCAGCGAGCTTCTTTGTCAAAAGTTCAGTCTGACTTGTGTGCCAACCTGGCGCCGAGGAGACAGTGCGGATGAGTGAAGGCCGTTTTCCTCGAAAATCAAAATGGACGAAGTACATGGGGGGGCGGGGTCTACTCCAGGACGACAGTGCCGCCAGCCGCCTGCAAGGCCGCTTTCAATTTCTCCGCCTCGTCTTTGGAAACGTTGGCGCGGATCTCCTGAGGGAGCGACTCCACCAACTTCTTGGCCTGGTTTCAACAAAGACAGCAATTCCAAATAAAATATCATCTGGGATGGAGCATTTGGACACAACGTCATCCCGCACGCCAAAGGAAATAAATTCTACATTTTTAGCAGTGTAAACAGTGAACTTTTTTTTTTTAACTTATTAAACCACTTTGACAAAAGATTTGACGTGCCTCACTGCCCTAGAAGTTAAAAAAAGAAAAAAAATTAGCATATTTTATTTTATCCACTACTAAGTTAGACAAATACCATAAGACAAAACAAAGCAAATAAATAAAGAAGTACTCAATCGACGGCCTTAATTCAAGGTATCGGTACTCGCAATACGTATCCGATAATGACCTTGGAGCAGTTTTAGCATCACAAAGTAGAAATAAAATATATTGTTTCTGAGAGCTTGTACTTCTTATGTAAAATATAATATATACAAATGTAAAAGATGAACTTGATTACATTTGAAAACAAAAATAATTAAAACAATAAAAAAAAACGGCCTTGAGCGGCATTCTATCTTTAGCGAATGGCCTCTCCGATCAGGTGTAGATAGATAAATAAATAGATAAAACACAGGTTGGGCGCACTAGCGGGAGGGTTGTCGAGACTTACCTGCACCAGGTTCAAGCCTTGGATGCAGTTCTTCACCTCCTTAATTAGTTTGACCTTCTCGGCCGCGTTGACTTCCGTTAGCTTGACGGTGAAGTGAGTCTTCTCTTTCTTGGCAGGCTCCTCCTCTTCCGTCGCCTGAACACATTTTTTCTTACTCAAGTGCCGACGGCGCAGGACTCTAATACCGGTTTTGTTTTTGGAATAAACGTGCAGGGTTTTTTGTTTTTTCCCTCCAAACCACAGTTGGAATGGAAATTTGAAGCCGATTAAAAGGCCCGAATTGCCAGAAACAAAGTAGACAAACAAGCAAAACAAGCCAAGCAAAGGTTTTATATATATATATACTGTGTGTGTGTATATTATATATATATGAGTGTACAAACAATGTATACACGTAGACATAGAGGAGATTCCAAACTAACAAAAAAGCAAAAATCTGACCCCCTATGATAAAATAAACAAATGCAACGAACTGCACTTACCTTGTATTTTATAACGATACTAAATCAGTTCCTACCTGAGGTTCCGAAGCAGGCGATGCGGCCACTGCCCCCATGGGCATCATCCCCACATCCTGAATGTTCAACGTTTTCTGTGACGTGCAAATAAAGAAGTAAAACAGTCGCCATGGTTTGTTCCATAAGGAAAGGTGTGATATGTGTACCTTGAGGAGCTCATTGAGGTCGGACACCTCTAACAAATTGAGGCTGGCTATGTCGCTGACCAGCCGCTGGATTTTGGGTGAGTACTGCTTGGGGGCGTCGTCCAGCGGCGGCGTGACCAAGGCATCAGAGCGCACGCCGGCGCCTGTCCGAAGGAGTCGCAGAGCGCACCACGCCGCTGTCTGTTGATGCTCAAGCCGTTGTCTGGGAACAGAACACGAAGGCTTAAATTTAGGTAGCGGACAATGGTGATGAGAAAATGAAGATCTGTGGAACACTTTTGTCTCTACTTTTTTTCCCATTTCAAAGCATTTTTCGAGAAGTAATTTAACTACACTGGTCAATAAGAACCTTCAAAAACAGACTTTCCTCTTGCTGTCAACTGAAAAGGGCAACACCTGGGCTTATGATTCAAGTAACCAATCACGGCTCACCTATTGGTCATTAGCTGTCATAATCTGAGCTGTGATTGGTCGTTACCTGAGCCTACAGAACGTGTGATGTCATTTTCAGTCGACAGCATGCTGCAGAACGTGTTATTAAAAATGTTAATTAAAAATTACACATTGAATTTCACTTGGGCATCAGATTCATTGTCAACAAAACCGTAACATTTTACCGGCAGATAAGTGTACCGCAACCTCAACGTAATTGTTACGTATTAAAAAAAAAAAAGTTTTGGAGTCAAAATTGCACAAAATACGTGTTTTTACCATTTGCATTCGCAGAACGTTACCTAGCTAGCATCATTACACAAACGAGGGAGTGACCTTGACTGTTGACATCAGAAATAATTAAAGCGGAAAATAAATTACTAAATGTGACTAAAATGTAGCAGGACGTTTAAAATAATTGCGCGAATGTTACCTGCATAACCGAGAGCAATCTGTAAAGAAACGCGACACATTGGTGCAACAAATAAACTATGCTAACATTAGCTAACAATGTAGCTAAATAGCCACAAGGAAGTTTATTCAATACATTTCGAAGAATTTGGGATAACTGCTGGTTTGACGGTCAAGCGCACGCCGAGGATGCATCGTCACCGGGCGGCTGTCTGTCCTTGACGAGCCGCTGGGATGTAAAGCGACTTCCGCCGTTCGGGAAGGCGGCAAGTGCAGACATACCGGTGGAGGCTCGCCGCGGCCCGCAGCGCCGTTCGGAGGCAGCGCCTGGTGCAGTACATGCTCAGCGGTGACCCGGAGTCTTTAAATCCCGGCGGTTGTCGTTCGAAAAGCGGGGTCGCTGGGAAAACCAAGTCGCTGCTGGCCAAGACGTCCTGCCTCAAAAGCACATGGCGCCCCCCACAATGAAGCTGACCTACCCGGCATGCTTTGCCAACAACTACGGGTAGTCGAACAGTTCAAAATTAACGCGCTCGCGTTTACATCGCGTTTTTTTTTGTTTTTTTCAAAATTACAGTGGCAAGAAATTTAAAGCAAACGTAAAAAACATGTCCTAGAAAAATGTTGCACGAAAAATAATAACACAGTCCTACAAAATATATCAGTTAAAGAACCACCAGAAAACCTTTGCAACTGGTAAATGTGAACATGTGTGAAAATACTGGTGAGCTTGGTTAACATGTTCTTGTTCTGATTCTGGTTTATCAAATCAAAATAATCATATAACCACGGCAATGTCTTCACGGACTAAGTATTTGCTTAAGTTTGGTGCACTGAATTAATGTTTCAAGTGATGTTTCAGATGTCCTACTGAGTGAGTGGTCATTGAACTAATTTCCAGAATGTGAAAGAGAACACCACTTGCTTTCTTTTACTTCCCCACTGGCTATTGTTCGCAAGCACTTATTTTTGCTAAACCTGGATCATAAAACTGGAAATCAACCGGTAAAAACATACCTTGCTATTCCACATTGGGAATGCGCCGCGAGAAAGCTTAAGTTGCTGACTTCATTTCCCATGATTCTTCGACAGGGAATCAGGAAGTATTTCTTGTTATGAATGGGAACAAAAACTAGTTTTCATCTTAATTGGTTAAAGTATAAATCACTACAACTCTACAACTGACATACCAGTGTCTCAAACAAATGCCTTGCGGGAGAAAAAAAACAAAACAAAATCGGGCTTGCAAAACCTGCCTGGACTCTCAAATTGGGGACCGTCCCAGTCAAGACGCGACATCTGGATACCCTAATTAAAACATAAGTACAATGCATCCGACGTTACCAAAATAAAAGGTAGTAAATGTAGTGTTACTAATTACCTAGCAAAGGGAATCCTCTTAAGCGGGTAATCTGCGACCCATCTGCCATCACTCACGTCTCACCTCAGTCAACATGCCACATCCTCCATTATTAAACCCGGACTATTTGTAAGAAAGGAAGCCTCCAAGGATCCCGGCAGCAGAAGATCGCCATCCCTTCCACGGGCCATGCTGCTGTCTCCTCAGGCCGAGAGGAACTGGGAGGAAGTGTGCTCGGTGCTGCAGGAAGTGCTGGAGGAGCAGTCCCATCGGCGGCTTTTTGCTTTGGAGCTGGGATCAGGAACCGGGCAGCATGTCATCCGCTTCGCCCAGAAGATCCCTTTTGTCACATGGCAGCCGTCGGACATCCATGAGGAGGCCCGGCAGAGGTATGCCAAACCGCGGATGTACGGTCATATTTTAAGGGATCGGGTAGTCATTGAGGCTGAAGATACCAGCCACTGATACTTAAAGCCAATAATACAGCTTTTTTTTTCACCATGTTAAATTGGTGAATGCTTGTCAAACATCTATATTTGCATATCTATATTTGATAACGCCTACACGTGACGTCAACATTCCAGCATCAAGGCTTACATCGCCGCAACCAACGTGACCACAGTGCTGCCACCTGTGCACCTGGATGCCAGTGAGCCGTGGGACAAGTGGGCGGGGCTATCACGTGGCTCCTGTGATGTCATCGTTGCCATTAACCTACTGCAGTACAGCCCCTTTAAAGCAGCGCAGGTAGGCCCTGAAAATACGCCTCGTCTGGGCTTTCACCTTCATGGGTTCGAATCCCAAATTCTAATAAAAAAAGCCTAATACACTTTTATTTGAAATGTCTTTTCGTTTCAAGGGTGTTTTCAATGGGGCAGCTCAGATCATCAAACAAAATGGCCTCTTGGTGACCTACGGGGTACGTGACACATTTTAAAACAGTCTTTTAAACCCCAAATGACTTTTTGGGGTACTTTTCTAGGCATACGCAATAAACGGCACCATTACGCCACGATGCAACGAACTTCTAGATGAAGAGCTCCGCAAAGTGTAAGATTCATCGCCCCTTCTATTTTCCAATCTGAATAATGGTTGGTCGCAGCCCCGATGCGTTTGACGCATTGAGCTCCGTCACGTCCCGCCCCTCAGAAATCCCGAGTGGGGACTTCGGGACGCGGACGTGCTCCGACAGCTGGCCTACGCCAACGGCATGCGATTGGAGAGGATGGTGAGTCACGTCAACGGGCCGTCCCGGCGCCAAAAATTGCCCTGATTGAATTTTGTCATCCAGGTGGAGATGAAAGAATGCTACAAATGTCTCATCTTCAGAAAACTATAGATAGGACGCGACGACGTCTCCCCATTCACGTGTTGTGGTTGATAGCAGCAAGACACCTTGGAGCATGCGGACAATAAGAAGATATTTATTAAATATAAATTTAAAATGACTTGCTATGGAGTCAAGAAGGAGCACGATGTTACAGAGGGAGTTGATTGGATGGGTTACATGCCAAGCTAGAGCGTTTGCGCCGTAGGCGTATGGGCGCGTCCTTACAGCACGAGGAAAAGAAATGATCGGTTTGTACGAGCGACCGTCAAATCGAGTGCTTTCTAAAAGCGCAAAGAACTCGTGGAAAAGAAACGGAAAAAAAAAAAAAAAAAGTTATTTGTGGGTGGAAGCAACAAGCGGAATGTTTAAGCCGTGATCCTGATGACCAGTTGGTGCATGTTCGCTGCGTTTCCTTTTTCAAGAAACACACCTCAGGATTCAGGGGCCACTCATGAATACATATGACAAAAACAAACAAACAAAAAAAAACATGTTTTGCACTTAACGTAGTCAATCCCAAAGACATTTTTTTTTACATTTTTAAGTGTCCACATTCAATCCTATGTCTTCATATTTTTTTTTCTTTTTTCAATTGTGTGTCTATAGGAGGGCCTAAACATTCTTTGTCAAAATTAATAACTAATTACTTTAGGTACTTAAGTACACAAGTAATCAATTACTTCAAGTACCAATCTAGGTTCTAAAGTACTAATCGAAAAGACTAAAAATGATTACTTTGGGTATTACTTTTAAGGAATGAATCGAGTAAGTTTTTCCAGAGTCCAAACTTTCCATTCAGATATTGTGTGTGTGTGTGTGTGTCAATACGAATCAGATTCTCAGGGTAAAGATTACTTGAGGTGACTAAGTACAAAATAATCAATGACTTTAGGTTCTGATGTAATTAAAATACTAAACTAGATTGCTTTAGGTACTAATCAATTTCTTTACAAGACTAAGGACTAAAGTCATTGATTAATTTAGGTCCTGAAGTAACTAATTAGTTTAGGTGCTAATCAATTACAATAGTATTTCATTACCTAACGGATGATTATTTATGCTCCAAATATTTGAAGACCCTCCTTTAGCCAATCACGAACTAAAGTACCTGGAGTTGAATGTCTCGGGACTCTTAAAATGTAAAAAAAAAGTCTTTGGGATTGAATGAGTCCAAAATCTTTTCTGTGGTTGCAATTTGCATTTTCTTATTTCATTGTTAAAAGACTATTTGCAAAGAAGGGAAAACAAGGAAGCTGAAAAAAAAAAAAAAAAAAACCCAAGATGGCCCACTCTCACACCAAAGTCAAGAGATTATCACAAGATTTCACATGGCCACGACATGACAGTACGGTGGAGGTGTGAGCCTTTTTCAGGGTGGGTTGGGGGGGTAGTGTGCGAGTTGCCCGATGACAAGCAAGCAGCAGCGGCAGCAACTTTCAGTCGAAAGAGATGAGCTGCGCCTCGGCGTTGCCGGAAACCATCTGGGGGGGAGGGGCCTGCTGATGCTGCTGCGGATGTTGCTGAGGCGGCGGTGCTTGCTGTGCTGGCGGCTGTGGGCCACTAGGGGGAGCCACCTGCGGCAGCAAAGTCAGAAAGTTCAAATGGGCCTACTGAAAACTTGTAATTTGCTCTACTATTTTCTTAGCTCGATCTAGTTTATGGTCAGTTCTAATCTAATGAGTTATAGTGCTTTTAAATGACTTGGGGAAAGTGTATAAATAATGCTTCTGTTTGCAATTTCAAACGATGTTTCGTAAAGATCCCTGATCTGCCGTTATTTAGAAGCAATGCGGTTTCTTAAAGCATTACGATGCGATACATAGTGTTCACAAAATACACGTTTGTTTAAAAGGAAGAAGTGACCTGTTGGTACATGGGCTGCTGGCCGGACATGTACGGCTGTTGGACGGCCATGTTGGGGTCCTGACCCGGGAGTGCCGAAATCATGTTCTGCATGCTGTACGGCGGGTAGCCCATGTAGGCCATGCCGTTGGCGGGGGCAGCCTGGGACATGGGGGGTAGGCTCTGGGCCTGCGACGCCACATTCTAAAGACAAGCACAAAAAAAGACGAGCCCCACTAAAACGTCTTCCACGTCCGTCGAGCGAGCTCGGTTCGGACTTGTGAGGAGCCGAAGCAGACCTGGTAGCCTTGCGTGGGTGTGGGCTGATAGTTAGAGTAGGGTGTACTGGCGGGGGGCGGGGCCTGACCAGGAGGAGGGGCGGGTTGACCGTTAGTGGCGGCGGACGGATACATGTATGCATTCACCATATTGGGATCTAGAGGGGGAAAAAATAAATAAAGGTGAGAAGCCGATCAAGTGGCAGTGAAACGAACCCGCTTGCATTACCGGTGGCGGCGGGCGGCATGGCTTGGTACTGCGGGGGCGCACCCTGGCCCGGCTGGTTCATGTAGAGGTTGTGCATGGGGGAACCTTCCACCGAGTTGGCCGGACTGAAGGTGCCCGGGTAGTTGGGCGGCGCGCCGGGCTGGTACATCACCCCTCCCGCTACGTTGGGAGGCAAAGACTGCATCTGGGGAAGGATTGTGCACGCTTGACAAGCGGGAGTGGCGAGGAGCTTCAAGCAAACACACGCGCACTCCTTCCTTCCCGCAAAGTCATCTTATTTTTCGTCAGTGAGTGCACCTGTGCGTAGGGCAGCGAGAAAGCAGGCATCTGCGCTCTCATCTGGATGGTGTGCTTCTGCTGCTCCAGGCGCATCTGCCGCTCCTTCTCTTGCTCCTGCAGACGCTGGATGGCCAGCTGCCGCTGCATCTCCAAGTACTCCTGCGGAGCCCGAACAAAACACTTTCGTTTTGCATTTTTGCACTAAAGTACGACCTCTGACTTTTTAAGAATGACACAAGTATTTACAGGAAATTCAAAAGCACTTGGACAAAAATACATTTATTTTCAACATTTATTGATAGTATTGTTGTGTTGCGCTATTATAAATTGCCGCTGGTTAAAACTATTGTGTGGGAATGTAGAATTGACATTTTTGACTGGCAAACTCATTATAATGTATTTGGAATACATTTGAACCTTGAACTTCAAGGTTAATGCTAAAAACATAGCATGTTTTCCATAATGGGATGTTAGTATTCACTTGACCGTTTTGAAGTTGCTTCATGTTCCAAATCATTTTCTCTTCATTTGAACAAGCAAAATGAACTTTTTTGAGCGTATTAAACTTTGGAACTGCATTAGTAGAAGTTTGTAGGAGATAAATGAGGTCTTTTGAGTTATTTCTGGCTCTCTTATGTCCCACTTCATTTTAAAACGTACAATTCCCGTCACGGCATTAAAAAGCATTTGAGTGACTCATACCGATATAAACCCTGATAAAATCTCAAATAACCCCAAAAGCGCCTTCGCGTACCCCCATTTGAAATCCAGTGTCATAGAGAACTAACAAAAACTGAAAAAAAAAATTACTGTTGAGAAACAGTAATTCAGCGCGTTCTGACAATTTTTGGTGTACAAACAATGAATCGATTCCCAAGATCATTTGATAGATTCGTTCTCAGTTTGACTCATATCACGCAGCAAAGTGAACTTTTCCCAACGAAATGAATCCCAAAATGAAAATATAAAATGCTTAAATCAATGCTTCCTTTTGAACTATTGAAATGAGTAAAGTTCCAATTTTGAGTGCAGCTCAATTTATTTTACACTTGTATCAAGAGGCCATGTGCAGATCACACGCCGTTTTGAAATATGGTGGGCTCCATCCAGTACCTGCTTCTTCTGCCGCATGATCTCCAGTTTTTGCGCCAGCTGCATCTGCCGTTGCCTCTCGGCCTCCTCCGCAGCCTGGCGCAGTTTCTCCCGATGCTCGTCACGGAGCGCGTTGAGGGCCGCCCGAGCGTCGCGGACCTGAGCCAGCTTGTCTTGCAGCCCCTCGTAGTACACTGTCAGAATAGCGGACGGACTCATTCAATCCCAAAGGTGTATTTATACGTCTTCGCAGTTCAGACACTCAAATCCGATATACTTATTAGCACTTTCTTTTTCAAATAATATGCTGGTGTCTTAAAAGAAAAAGACCAGCCAAAAATGTTAAAGTCAAATATCAGGCTGACTGACGGCGCTTTTCGTCAAGCTGGTTGAGGATGTCGAGGAGCTGAGGGTGCATGTTGTTGATGGACTGGAAGAGGGATAGGACGGCGCTGTCGTTGGTGATGCTGCGCCCGCGCATGTGGTTGCTCTTCATGCGGTTGAGGAAGGTGGTGACGGCATTCTGCAGGGCCTTCAGGAACTGCTCGTGGTTCTCCTCCGCCTCGCCGTTCTGGTACTGCTGCTGGAGGAGGCCGCGTCGGGCAGGTCAAGCGCCGGCTCGAGACAAGCGTTCGCCGGCATCGCCGACCCGGGACCCCGGCATACCTCCACAATGCCGACGGGCTGCATGGGCGCGTGAGCTTCGACGGGCTGGCTGGCCGGCGCGCTGACCGGCACGCTGACCGGCGGCGCCGGTTCGGCCGCTGGCATCGGGGCGGGCGCCGACGGCGTGGGACTTTTGCGGGCCTCCTCCTGCTTCTTCTCCCAGTACGTTCTGTTGAGGTAACGGGCCAGCTACAACGAAGACGCACAGTCAGAAACGGAGAGAAAGTCATAAAAATACTTGAGTGGATTTGTTGGGTGAGCTTGTAAATAAAAGATATAAAATGCTAAAATGGCAGATATTGAAGGAGCTGTGATAAAAATCAAAATATTAAATAAATAGAGGGATCAATAAAATGGACCAGGCGATGAAGCAGCTGCATCAAAATTAACATCATTTGGTTAAAATAATATTCAATCAAAGGGACCAAATGATGGCTACTGAAACAGCTGTATTAAAAAAAAATAAATGAGTAACACTTTTAATTTAAAAATAAACAAAATGGACAAGGTGATGACTATAGAAATAGCTGTTTAAAAACAATAATAAAATCAACAAGTGACAGTTACTGAAATAGTGCTATTCTCAACAAAATACAAGTGTTATTCTTTTTTTTTTAAATAACATTCTTAATAAAACAAATCAAATCTACCAAGTGATGGCTACAAAAACAGCTGAATTTACACAAAAATGTAAATAATTGGAATTTACCTCTGGGTCGACATCTTCAGCCGACGGCGCAGATGAATTCTAGAGTGGAAAGACTCTGTTAACAAAAGCGTGTAGATGTGCAAAGGTATTTTCAAGAAGTGCATCTTACCACAGTGGCCGTGTAGAGACTGCTGACCATGGGTGCCGAGGAGCTAACCGGGGTGGGATCCGCCTTGGGATACGCCGAATATGTGTTCTTTTGCTTCTGCGAGCGCACATGCATTTTTTAATAGCCATTCCTCCACGACCACGCAGTAAGACGTGCAGCGATGCAGCCCACCATTCTCTCTTTTTCGTCTGCCTCACTTTGGGAGAGGGCAATGGCCAGCTGCAGCTCTTCCTCCTCCTGCAATGCGGTCTCATCTCTTTTTGGAGGCATCTAGAGAAGTAAAGTTGACATCTAGCAGCGCTTATGGCTTTCCTGTTTATTAATCGGTCTGTTTGCTTTTACTTGTGACTGCTGGGAGAGCGGGCTGGTGAGATACTCGGGAGGCAGCTCGGCAGCCCCGGCGGACGGCGGCTTGATCTCGCCTTTCCTAAGTGAAGGAGAGGAAGGGTGGCTGGTGAGGGGAGGGATCGGGGGAGGAACAAACAAGCTGGTGAATCAGCGCAGGAAGCGCCACACCTCTGGAGATGACTTTTCTAGGAAGTGGCCACAAGGAGGCAGTATCTTACAGCCAAACACAAAAACATGATGACTGCGACTAAATTACTCCATGATGAGCAATATTATTTGGTTTTATTTTTTACAGAAAATAAAGACTATACGCTTGTTAATATGCTGTCTGTCGACATTCTTTACCGTTTTTATTCAAACAGATTCTGCTTCAATCGGGTTCTAAACTGGGAGCAAGCGAAGGCACTTCATTCATGTCTTTTTTTTCTCTCTCCCCAAATGCATTGCGCTGGTTATGGGGCACTTGTGTGCAAAAAACCAAAGGTTTTTAAGGGGGTACATCATTCATGTGTTTGAATGTTGGTGGCTGTCTAAATTTTTTGCGGCGCGGTTTGTGTTCAAGTACATATCGTTTAAATGCTATAACTGCAGTAACATTGACGCTATTTTTTTAAGCCTATGGCGACGAGGACATGTCTGCCCTAATATTCTGGATCAGCAAAACAAAAGGTAGAAATTACAGTAAAAAAAAAACAATGTAACAACACACGAAGAGCAACCGGGCGTGCCGTGCACTTCCAGCTCGTATGAGAAATTTGCTCTATATTTGCCAAAGTCGACCAAGTACTCACGTGTTGAGCTGCTCAAAGCAGGGCTCGCACACGCGGACCTCCTTCTCGATTCCAAACTTGGGGATGGTGGAATATTTGGAGGAACACTTGCCGCAGAAGATCTGCCCACAGGCTCGGCAGTGGTGCTTTGAAAAGGAAGAGAGATCCAAATCCAGGTCAGCCTCTGCGCGTGAGCCATAAAAACGACGGCTCTGATGGCAAGCGGCGGCTGCAGGATCGGTGGGAAAGTCCACGTCCCAGTTATAGGCAGGCCCCGCCTACCTTTCTCGTCATCACTCCAAACTGAACTCTGCACCGGTGGCATTCCTCAGCATCAACCCAGTCTGGTGCCTGAAAATAAAGAGAAGGGAAAAAAAAGACACATGGGGTCTGGAGCTTTGTCCTAAATGTGAATGGAGTATCTTGATGAAGTATGTTACCCAACTTATTCTTAGACCAATTTTGTATTTCCTGTACAATCTACTAACTTTGTGAGTATTTTTTTTTGTGGCTACAACATCACAATACATAAATAAACAGAGTCATTTATAAATAAACATGGCCAAAAATAAATAAAATCTTACCCGTTCGGCTGAAAACATTGCATCACTCTCCTTAAACTCGGGGAACACGTGACCTGTGGATGAAAACATTCCATTGAGACAGTCACATGATCAGCGCTTAGAGGCCTCAAAAATGACAAATTGTTTTGAACTTTACTGACACGACTACACGATGTGGCGGATATTGATACCTTCAACTTTCATGATCTGGTAGGTGTCTTGCACCACTTTGTATTTGGGCTCGTTGCGGAAGGCGTGGGCCCAGGCTTGGATCAGGTAAAGGATTTTGTTACGCACATTTGGTTCCGTCTGTTTCTGGTGCAAGGGAAATTACAATTAAAAAGGAATGCCCAATACCAAAAAAAGATCGCATACAGTATCAGCAGGATAAATACATGCTTTTAAATTTGTATGCAATCTTCTAAGACACATGATCAAGCAATACAATTCAAACAATGTCCAATAATCAGCAACAGTAGCTTATAAGAAAACACGAATCATTTATACTGTCTTAAATTAAACCTTAAACATGAGAATGTACCGCACTTAAATACAAAATAAGGGACTTCAAATAAATAAATACAATATAAAGAACGCAGAAAACTAAGCCAAATAAAGTATATGTCAAGTATAAATGCTAATATCAGTGATTTTGGATTCAGGCAGATATAATAAGAACTGTTTATATTGGCTGCTATCAGAAATATTGGCTATTAAAATCAGATAGGGACGCCCTTCTTATTTAGCGATTATGGCGGGACGTTCCCTGACGCATAATGACTTATACAAGGCAAAAACACAAATGCCTTTTGGGGCGACGGGTCTTCAAAGGACGAGTACAATTACTTTATTATCGTTATATGAGGAGCTTTTATACAAGTCTCTTTATTACCATTTACCATTATGAAAGTCCATGTTACAGTATGTTACAGCCACAAACAGGTGGCGTGCCAAGTCGGTGATGTATAGACAGGCTCAAATAAATGCGCCTGGTCATGTGACAAGAATGATTAGATCAAATATTTACCAGCTGACACTGAAATGTACGCAAACTGAGGTGGAGCTGAAAGCTACGCTTCCGAATAAATATGGTGGTGCTCGAATGCATCTGACGTCACCTTGATCAGTTCCTTCAGTTCTTCCATAGTTTGTTTACTCGCCACCTCATCGTGAACTGTCTGTCCACAGTTCTTAACCACAGACTCCAGGACCTGCAGAGGAAGGAAACATCGGTGACTTTCTTTTTCTTAAACTCAAAGTTGAATCATTGTGAGTACAAAAATGCTAACGCTGTAATTGGTCAAAAGTTGATCTTGAACACAATCTTACCTCAAGTGCATAGAGGGCAACGTGTGGATTTTTGTCATTTAGCTTTTTCTTTATAGCGCCAACTGCATATTTTGCCCTGAAAGAAACAAAAATCAACCCTTAAAAAAAAAAAAAACAACAATTAAAGCAATTAAGACAGAGTGACTCACTGGGTGTCTCCTTGTCGAATGAGATCGCAGATCTGGAGGATGGATTCCCAGTCTGTCTCCAGCAGCAGCTGACTGGTGGCCTTATCTAAAAATGATCACATTGAAATGAAATGGTGAATTGAGGAATTGCGACAGCCCCGATACCTTCTTTAGCCTATCTGGTAGAGAACGTCTCTGTTGCCGTAGCGACAGCATCAGGAACACATAAGATGGATGAAGGTAGGCGTTAGTGACACAACGGCACCTTCCATCATTACGAAGTTTGCTTCCTTTCGGAACGTGATTGAAAATCTGAGCCAAATTCATTTTCATAAGGTGTCTACTGAAAGAGGTGCGCCTTTTCATATTTTAAAGGTCACAAAGTGAAAAAAATAATCCTGAGGTAGATAGTGACGACGCTGCCAAAAGGAACAGCAAAAGATTAGTTTTAAAGTGCACAAAGAAGAATTCCAAGTTCCCAAATAATGGGGTTTTTTCTGATTGGGTTTGTGGGAAACTACTGACATTGTTGGATTCGTGGCTGGACATGACGCCACACTGACACTTCCTATAAACTTCGGGGAATAAAACCTCTTGTCGTGTATTTCAAGAACACTTGATCATTTTTGGTGGAAGTAAAAGTAAGAGGTTGTCTAAAAACAAGCTCGTTTGACAATTCTATGAGGATTCATTTGACAAAACACTGAAGCGTATTAAAGTCGTTATCACGCCGTTTGATGAACACAAAGCTCAGCAAACAAACAAAAAACAAAAAAACTACAACAACAAATCGCGATTTGAGAAATCGTCTTAAATCGCAGCTTGATCGTCATGCTGACGCTGCTTTAGTTTCAAAACGATGAGAATGATGTGTTTGTGTACTTGGTTGAAATGGCTAACTGTTAGCTTGTCGCCCGTAAAACTCCTTTTAATAAAATGGACGGCATCGTCCTTGTCCCCGCACTATTCGACACAATCTATAATTCGATCGCCTGGTATGACTATTAGAGAGCTAATCTGGGCCTGAGTCATCAGAGGCCAATTTTGTTAGCAGCAGGCTAAAATTAGCTTGGCCTCAACGCCACAGCCCCAGCTCGTAACAATACACTGTTGGAAAAAAAAAACACCGAATCTTTGGCAACACAAAGTCAACTACCCAAATGAAAAATCATCTCAGTGACTTACCCAGAAGCCTTTCGAAAGTACCTCCGCCTTTCCCCATAGTTGACCGAAAGTCTTAAAGTCGCTGTCGAGCTGCGTGTGTTTTCACCACTCGGCGTCCGCTGTTATTTTTGCCGTTTTAGCTCAGTGGCTAACGGCTAGTGTCAAGTAGCCACAGCACAGAAAACACAGCTGTGCGCTGGTTCCCACTTCCCTTTTCCGGTAGGGGAAATGTCACGTGCCAAGAGGGAACGCCCTCTAGCGGAAATTCGCAACGCAACAATAAATTGACGAAAGAGTGACGTCGAGGAATCCTACATATCTTTACAAATTGAAAATGAAAATACAAATCACCAAGCAATGTATTTCATAACCTTCAGAACACCTAGATATACTTAACTCTCAAAGAAATTCTATAATAATCAAAGGGTAGTTTACTTATTTAGACATTTTCAGCAGTAAAAAGTTAATATTTTGTGTATAATTAATTAGATCATTAAATAATTGTAAATGTACAATAATGAATAACTTTTAAAATTATTTTTGCCGCTTGCCGTATGCAGTATGAAAAATATCAATAAACTTGATTTAAAAGTAAAAAATGCTCATAAACTATTTAAAACAGTTCTTTAAGATTAAATTTGAAAATATTTATCTTGATTTGATTTATTAAACATACAAGCGCAACAGAAAAGGAAATTAAAATAAAAAATAAATATAAACAGACTCAAAATTGAATGACGTTTTAGACTATTTCTGCAGAGATCAAGCCAATGTTAAGAAAATTACAATACCACTTTGAAATTGTAATCATGGCTTCAGTCGAGTATTGCACAATATATCCTGTGTAGCTTATGTTCATCAGGACTCCCGATTGTCACTAATAAGATGCGATTGTACAGTGGCTGCCCCACTGTACACAACAGTGAGCCTCAATCAGCTTTGTTCTGGGCTGACGTCAGTTGTAGGAGTCACTACCTGGCACCCGCATCTCTGGCGCTCTTTGTTTTTGTGCTGCATCGTCCACTCGTACGGTCTTCCTCCAGCTGTTCTGATCCAGATCCGAAATGAGCGTTTGGGGCTTTTCAATCAAAATACACGCTTGTGTAAAGATGGTTTATTTTGCTTCGTTATGTACTGGGTGGAGGATGGCAGAGATGACGCAATAAGCGTACGCTCATTGTTCTATTGTTCTGTTGTGCCAGGGCCGAGGCCGCTTTGCTGCCTATTTGAAATGAACCGGACAAATGTAAGTTTGGGGGTCACGCAGGAGGAACGCGCTTGTAGATATGCTGCATTCAAAAGTTGAACAAATTCAATTAAAAATGTCTTTTCAATGACTATGATCTACACCTTGTGAAATGTTTTAGGCTCAAATACCCACAAATCATTTTGGAACTAAAACAGAAGATATTATCCGCCAGGTGTGTCTGATTTATTCAACTTTGGGACTCCCCTTTGAAGTGGCATCTCTAGGTGTATTTTATTCAACAACTCTAGAAGATAGAATGTGTTGCATTGATTGTTTTATTCTGGCTCATCTGCCAGAATATTTGGTTTCTCTGTGCAAAAATAAAGAAAAAACGACACTTTGCAAAGGAGCCATGATAACACTGTAGAAATAAGTTCATTCATGTTCCAATCAATTTGCTCATAATTTGAAAAGATACATGGACTATTCCCGTCACACCATTAAATTAAATGAACCCCGCATTTACCGCAATACCCCTAAAGCTCCCATGGGAGCATTCGAAAAATGCCACAGTATCCTAAAGGAACATAATGGTGTTTTTAAGTGACACAAAACTTTTGAAAATGATGGGGGTTAAAAAAAAACGTTTTACATGTGTGAAGGCCAAATGTTTTATTGTATTTTACAATGGCATACATAGAAGAAAGGGTTATTGGATCATACGAGGGCTTCAATTTTCTTTAAGCCTGCTGGGAAACATTAAATATCAAGACAACCCTGCTAAAAAAAAAAAAAAGGGAGGTGGGTGTTTTGTTGTGTTTCTGTGTCATTAGCAAGGCCACCAAAACACATTAAAAAAACATGTTTGTTTTTTTTGTAGGGCAGGGTGAAACAGGCTGGTAGCGGGCCGTGTTAGACGTAGCCTTTAGCCTGCGAGGCGGGGGCCCGACGCGGGCTGCTTTCCCCGCTGCTAAAAGCGGGCGAGCCGGGCAAGCCGGGCGGACTGGAGCCGGCGTACAGCAGAGAGCCGCCCACCAGGAGCAACGCCGACGCCCCCCAGCCAATGTAGAGCCCCGGACCCAGTTCGCGCTTGTGCGGCGCGGCCACGTGCGGGTCGTAGAAATCCCTGATGATGGAATGGGCGGTCCAGCAGACGGGCACCAGGAAGAGGAAGCCGGCGGCGGCGAAGAGCACCCCCGAGATGCGGGCGATGCGCGCCTTGAGGCTGTTGACGCCCACGCACTTGGTGCACTTGACCCCGAGCACCCCGAGAGCCAGCGCCACGGCGCAGAGCATGACGGAGAGCACGGTCAGCCCGCGGGCGGCCTGCATGTCGCTGGGCAGCGCCAGCATGCTGTCGTAGACCTTGCACTGGATCTGGCCCGTGCTCTGCACGATGCAATTCATCCACAGGCCTTCCCAGATGATCTGAGCCGTCACCAAGTTGTTGCCGATGAAGGCGGTCACCCGCCACAGCGGCACCAGGATCACCAGCGCTCCGGCCACCCAGCCCAGGATGGACATGATCAGGCCCACCAGCTGCATGCCCGTCGTCGCCATCTCGTCGGAATGAGTCTCTGCTTGTTGAGCGGGCTCCTTAAAATCGCCTTCTTCCGCTTAGTCCTTTGCCTCGAGGTGACGAGGATCCCTCAGCCGAAAGCAGGGTGGCTGATCTGAAAACCGCAAAATGGCCAAACAAACCGTGACCATTTCAAAAAAAAAATTCCACACAATCACAAAGTAAGCAATAAAGAAACTGAAACTACAAGGGCAGTGATAATGGGGCGCTAAAAAGGAATAGGCTCACATTCTGAACATATTATGGAGGAGGTGGAGTGGAAGAAACCGTAATATGTCATTTCTATGGGATAGTAATAACATCCTGGGTCAATTTGACCTGGAATTACTGTATGTGTAATTATCCATAGATTTCAGAAACGTTTCGTGTGTGTGTAAACCTGCTAACTAATAAATTCTGTGATTACTTTTTTCCTGTTTTGCTTTTTATCAAACAGGTTTCAAAAATGTCTTTCAAAAACGCTTTGCATTCTTAATGGAGATGTTAATTACACAAAAGCCAAATCCTTTAAGAAAAAAATAAATGAAACACTCACTTTAAATGGGTCAGTTTGACCCGCAACACAATAGGAGGGTTAAAAGGCTTCCCGGAGGTATCAGTAATCCTAAATCAATGTTTTAAATGGCGTAAGAGTAGATTTCTGAACACAGGAGCAAATTAATCAGAACATTAAACATCTTTTATCTAAATGTCACACGATCTTGCTTTTGGAATTCAAAAATTGTACATTTTCAAATTAAGAGTAAATTAGTTGGAACATGAAGCATACCTTATACCTAAATTGCGTAATAGTGACTAGTGTAGGACTTCATTTTGTTCCATTTTTTTAAGATGATATCACACGATCTAGCTGTACAAAAGTAGTCCCAAATTGGAATAACGTATGACGCAGAACTGTTTTGCGTTCTTATTTTTCATTTAAAAAAAATGCCTTGCGTGGGTTAGAGGGGACCTGGCTGAAAAAAATATTTCACAGGTGGAAATTGGTTGAGAACTCCTAGCCTCGATAGCTTGAAATGAGGCGTTTCCAACTTTTTGACTGGTTGCGTAACTGTCAGGAAAAGCCTACAAGAACAATGGAATATCTCCGGGGTTCGTGAGTGACACTTTAAATGTTGGAAAGTTAAATCCGGGGGGGTGTAGACTTTTTATAGCTATCGGAGGCTCCAGCTCACCTGCGGCTGGATTCGCCTCCATTTCTTAGCACATGCAAAGACGAGTATATAGTTATCATAAGTATTTGGAGCCAGGCCCGCTTTTGGTGGATTCCGTCGAGTGGCATAGAGAAAGGCCTTCTTTGAGCGGGGCGGGGGGCCTGTGGGTGTCGAGGCAGGCGGCTAATCTCGGAACCACTTGGGGAACACAAGCGTGCTTTCATGAAGCCCGTTTTGGAGTGGGCCGCAACAAGGACCGCGCCAGCCGGTTGTCGGCATTTGAGCAGCGCCGGGAATGGAAATGTCCAATAATGCTAATAAAAGACTGAATTTTGAAGACCGGGTCGCCGACAGCGTTGAAACAGATTTTTGTATATCTTTTATTGCATGTAGAGGATCCCTGTTTTCTGAAAAACTATCAAATATGTCTATGTGAATAAAGCACTAAGATGGACACTGTCCCACTGTCGTACGGTGTTCCACAGGGTTCCATTCCGAGGGTTTTGCTGTTTTAATTGTATGTATAACCGCAAAACAAGGGTGTGAAAATGTCTGGTACAAAATGCATTTTGTGCTGAAGAAATCAATTAATTACTTACCTAAATCAATTGAGGGAGCTAAGTACTAAATTATTGATTAGGTCAGTTCATGAAGTACTAACCTAATTGATATAATCAGAAAGGACAAGTTGTCCTCTACTGAGCACATCAGCACTTAGCAGAGTTACTAAGTGGTTACTAGTTACTTTTACTAACTAGATACTTAAATGACTCAAAAGCTATAGTCCCAAAAAAAAACTTTTGTTAACCTGACATTTAGAATAGTCCAAAAGTGTCCTTTTTCTAATCCATACCTTCCTTAGACCAAGCCTATTCATTTGAGTCCACTGTTGTGTTCACGTCGTCTCAGCGAGACAGCAAACGTAATCATAACCCGTCCAAAAACATGATTGGAAAGGCTAGATGCCCTCTAGCATGGAATGAGTTCAAATTTCAAGATATAGAGCAAACGCAAATGTCCACCACAATGGACAAACGAATAAATTACGTCTCTGGAGGAGATTATGGAAGGAAACGACATGTATCGAGAGCACTAATGGTATTGGTGAATACTCAAGCGTTGTCACGTCAGTATCGTTGAGAAAAAAGTGGTACGGAACGTCCATATTTGCCATTTTGTGAAATGTCATGATTTTGCCCTATTGGAAGCTGCACACACCTCTCACTGTTAATTGTGACTTCACAAGCACGAGAACATTTTAAAACGATCCGTCCGGGGGTTATTTGTGCAACAAAAGCACTGGTGGTATTGACGCTTGGTATCGGCAACTACTCAGGAGTTTAAACTCATACTGGTGTCAAAAAGCGGATGTTTCGGCACACAGCGGCAAAGCTATTTATGAAAATCGCAACGCATTTTTGCAGCGGTTTAAAAAAAAAAAAAAATTACCTTTAACTGGACTCTCCCCGAGCGGTTCAGCGGATCAGGCGTCCCGGCGGCCTCGAGGTGCGACCTGAGTAGGATCCCGCAAACAGCCAGCTGGCGACCCGCGTCAAGTGGGGACAAGAAGCTGCCCAAGCAGTGGGCACAAGCGCGCGTGTGTCAATACATGAATGCGTCTCCCGGTGCCTGGTGTGCGAGGACAATAAGGCGCTGTTCGGCCGCGGACGAGCCCGCCTCCCTCGCCTTCGGCCCCAGTTCCCGCTGTGGCCCCACGTATGCTCATCTTTCATGTTTTCAAGAAATCCTCAACTACCACAAGTCTCTTTTGTCCCAGTAAGACGTAGAAAGCACCCTGAACACGTCAGATAGAATATCTGGCCCGTACAGAACCGTTCAAAGTTCAGATGCTGCAAAAACTGGAGCTAATGATGAGGGGCTCCGCGTTTTTGCCGCCGTGCAGCCGGCCGGGACAGAAGAACGGATGCAGGAGGTCCGCGAAGGCGTCGGCGAAGGTGTGGATGTGGACGCCCGTCTCGGCGCAGTAGAAGGACACGCGGCCTTCGGCGTAGTCCACGTAGACGCCCACCTTCCCGGGCCTCTGCTCCAGCGCCAGCGCGCTGGGCGGCGCCGTGTTGGCCACGTACTGCCCGCCCGGCTTCAGGCTGAGAGTCCAGAAGCCGTTGGCGGGGCACGCGGCGAAGCGACCCTTCGGGTTGATGGAGCGGCGGACCACGCCCAAGCTCCATTCCGTCTTCTCGCCCACTCGCACCTCCCAGTAGGACCTGCCGGCGCCGAAGCTCTCCTTGGCCAGGACGTTGGCCACGCGGTCGAAGCGTTTGGGATGGTCGGGCACTTCGTGGCGCTTGTCGCTCTGCCGAACCTGCTTTCGGTCGTCCGAGACGGAGAGGGTGGGGTGCGCCGTCTTGGCGCTCAGGTTGATGTCCACTGAAACCAAATAAATAAATAAATGATGGATGGATGGATGGATAGATAGATTTTATTCATTTCATTTATTAAAAATTCAGCTCATTTTTATGTGCATATACTCACCAATGTATCTCTCGATTCTTTTAAGTTCTGCCGAGTGAAAAGAAAAATGTGTCACTGTACGAAATGCTTCATATAAAAAAAATAAAGAAATGAATACCAAAGAACCTGACCTGATTTGGAGAGCCTGTTGACTTCCACCTTTATCTTGGCCAAGATTTCTGAAAGTGCTCTCCTGGTGACCCCGACACAAGGGTCGGTTTCCAAGGTAACCAGAGACCAATCCTTAAATTGGACCGCTTCTCCAGGAGGTACAGCGTTCTGTAAGGTGGTCACCATCACTCTTCGATCACATTTCACCGAGATTAAGAAGGTGCCCACCTTGGAATCTTCTCCGGATTCGTTCTGCTGCTGCTCACTGTTTTGTAAAGGTTCTGGAGTCTCCTTGGTCAGTTCCTGGATCTCCTGTTCCAGCTCCTTCACCAGGACGTCCACTTTGCTCTCCTCCTCCTTCTGGCGCTCCTCGATGGCCGCCACCAGCGCTTTGTGGCTCTTTTCCATGGCGTGAACCAGGGCTGAGAAGACTTTTTGGCTCTCGCGCACCTCTCGCAAGTAAGAGCTCTGAAAAGCGTCATTCGGTGAATTGACACAGAAAGGGATTTTCTCGGCGGGGTTTTCAAGCTTACCTTTTGGAGCTCAAGAGAACTCTTCAACCTGTCGATTTTCTGCAGCCTCTCTTGGATCATTTGCTCAACGTTGACCACCTAACAAACATCAAGAACATGCTTTCGCAAACAATTTGCAAATTCTCGGATGCTGAGAAATTCTGGAGCGGAGCGAACTTTTGGTCTCGGGAGGATAAGGCACACACGCGTACGTACCGTCTCTTCATCTGGTGGTTTCTGCGGTCTGTTCTTCTTGTAACTGTTGGATATTTCGGCGAGGATGCGGTTGACGCTCAGGTCGGGCCTGCTGGCGAAGAGTCTCCTGCAGCAGGGGCAGTACCTGGACTGGTGTCGCATCCAGTAGTCGCAAAGGCAGGCCAGGCAGAAGCTGTGCCCGCACGGGGTGGTCACAGGATTGTTGAAGATGTCCTTACACAGGGAACACAGCAGCGTCTTCTCCGGGAGGAGGCCGACGGCGGGCGACGCCATCGGGCCTGGAAAGGACACAAATCCAGTCCCGGTGTCTCAGGAGTGTCCTTTCTAATTCTTTACTAGCTTTCTTTTAGGTCCAGCCTCATCGTGTGAGACTTTGTAGCATCTACCGTCAGGATTTTTACACTTGTGAAACTCCTTCTCGCTCCAGCGCAAACTTACAAAGAATCAACATAACGATGGAGAATATGTCAAGCATGCGGACCAACAGGTCCACGCCGCACATGGGCGACTACTACATTACATCATCGAGACGCTAAAATTCAAGACAACATTTCAATTAGTAAAATATTATTTAGAGTTTTAGCATTATTATTTAGATATTTAGCACGAGGCGCTCGTGTCCTTCATTTCCCGGATTATTTGTCACGTCCAGGAAATAATACAATTCGTTATTTGTTATCTTGCAGGAAGGGTTTGATTCGAAATGAATGATGGGCAGTGAAAAAAAATGGAGCCTCACCTGTCCAGTCCACAAGTCTTCTCTTTTCTCTCGTTGGGCTCAAGGTAAACAAGGAAGTTGGCTTCTAATGGTTTGTGCAGCTGGAAGGTGTGTGTGGGAGTCAAACAATGACAAAATTGAGGGCAAAAATAAAACTAACCCCGCCCTAAATGTTATCTGAGCTCCTCTATAGGCGAACACAATTGGAGGTTGGGCTTCAAAAATGCCTTCCAGGTATGCAGCAGGCGTCGAAAAAGTTTATTTAAAGCTCAGAAAGAAAATGATGAAGCTCTGATGGTTGAACCTTTCGGAGGTATTTACCAACGTTGTAACTTTTAACAAACAAAATAATGACTTACGAGGTACGTAAAAGCATGTACTTGTAATATTATGAGTCACCGCTAGAGGGCAGAAAAGGTTCATGATAAAGTACGGTGGCTAGCTACAACGGAAGTACTGTAGGCTGCGTCTATTTTCCTAATGTTAATATAATTAACATTTTGAGTTATAAAAAAGACACCAAATAAATTCTTGCGCTTCGTTTCGGTTTGCAGTTCAGCAAATGTGCCAACCTTTCTCTGTTTTTTATGCCAGAATATATGGCACAGTTCATTATTGGTTGGTTACGATAGTACATGGATGTCAAACATACTGTCGCGGGCCGTTTCCGGGCCGCGAAATGTTTTAATCCAGGGCGCGAGATGATATTGGAATGTAAAGTATGAAAATAAACTAACGCTTTTTTCAATAAATACAAAACTTGTTTTAAGATGAACATGATTGTTTCATAATATATTATTAACGTGCTTGTACTATTTTGGACGGTATTAAAGAAGGTTAAAGTTGTGTTAATATCACTTCCATACCATAATTTTGAAGGCAGAACTTGCGCGGGAGGGTGGCGATATTTTTCGTCCGTTGGTTTTTCTAATGTCGGGGCGCGCCGTCAGGGCCGAGGAGCGGCAAAAAAGCGATTGATGAAAATGGAGTTGAAGTTGAGCCTGGCGGGCGGCGCCACCCGGTCCTCCATGTGCTTGGTGGCCACCTGCGCAGAGCCGCCGGCCGAGGCGCCCAGCGCCCCGCCGATGAAGCCGTAGAGCACCATCCCCCCGGGGCCCTCGATGGAGCCCGCCAGCGCCCCCATGACGGCCCCCGCCAGCGCCCCCGACCCCACCCCCCTGGCCAGGGACGTCCTCAGCCAGCCGTTGTCCACCTCGGCCTCGGCCCTGACCGCGGCGCTGACGCCGGCCGTGTGGGCGTCCTTGCGGCGGTACAACTCGTCGGCCAGGTACTTCTTCTCCAGCTCGCTCCAGGCCTTCTCGTTATCGGCCGCCATCTTCTTCATCAGCCGCTTCTCCTCCTTCCTCACGCTGCGCTCGGCCTTCCGGAAGGTGGCGCTGGAGAAGCAGGCGCCGCCCAGCGAGGCCACCATCCACTCCATCTTCTGCAGGAGCTCCCGCTCGCGCCCCCGATCCCGCCAGTCTTTGGCGAAGACGTAAAAGCGCCCGCCGAAGTCCTCGATCAGCCGCCTCAAGGGCCAGTCGGTGTTCTGCAGCAGGCCCTCCAGGGCGGCGCCGTCGGGGTTCCCGTCGCAGGCCAGCAGGACCATGCAGTGTCTCAAGCAGCGTCTCCCGAAACGTCGCGTCATCAGCTGCGGGGTCTTGATGTCGTTGGGCGAGATCTTCTCCATGTCGAAGGCCACCAGGAAAAGGTGCGGCCCGGGCACCGACAAGCACTTGGACCTCCTCAGCTCCATCTTCCTCTTCACGCGGCATATGTCCTTATCGTAGATGTTGGGGGCGCTGATGAGGGCCACCCGTCGCCCCGCCAGCTCCCCCAGAATCTTGCGGCTGCCCGAGATGCTGCTCGTGTCCTCGGGGTACTCCTCGCGGCCCAGGATGGCGTTGGTCAGCTGGAACTGGGACGGTCCGCTGCTGCCCACCACCATCAGCCTCAGCTCCAGCGAGGAACCTGAGGACAACGATGGTGAACCCTCGCTTTTAGATTTTGATCCGATTGTTAAGCGTGTATAAACGCAACAGCTAGGCGGGGACAAATAACTATTACATTAACATGACAAAATGATGACATCATCAGCAGTACGCCCTATGCAATTTTCTTATCACATTACGGATAAATCACACAATTGTTATAGTGACTCTTTTTTTTGAAGTTTTATATGAGCGCGTATTATCATCATTTTTCCAACAGTGGTCTGGCTGGTTAGGGGGTAATTAGCTTCAAGGGTTAGCTGAAATTTCGCTAGCAAGCGCAAGCTTACCTTTCCTCCTCTTCTCCATTTGTGCGAGCAGACGAGCGCGCGTTCACCCTTTTATCTCCGGTGACCTCACTTGCCCCCCCCCCACGATTCGCTCAATGGATGCCAGATTTGATATCAAGTGGAAAATGTCCTCGGGATGCACACTTTAGTCATCCCGCACATTTCGTCTCTCATCATTTTCGTCTGAGCATTCCGCACACTTCATTAAATGCAATTTGATCATCTGAAATGTGTTTTCTAATTATACCGTAGACCGCAATGACACCAAGCAGGAAAAGCACACACGATTACACAATCGCATGTCAATAAAACATTTTAATTTGATTCTGCGCCCGCTGTTATGTAAGCCATGGAAATCTCATTTATGTAATGCTGTCATTAGCATTTTCTTCATTTTCTTTTTCGGTTCGAAGCGATGTAAGGATCGTTGTCGGAATTCGGTAAAGGTTTTGACTCATTCGAGCTGACACACAAGTCCTAGCGTGCTCATCAGAGGACATCCTGGCCTCTCCAGTGATATCACATGTGTTTGGGTAGGATGGTAGACAAAATGGACGCAACAGCGGACACAATGAATAGGCCGGCTGTCGTGAGGATATGGACTGTTCCCTAAAATTTCATCAAACTAATGGAATTGTTGCAGTCATAGAATTTGTCATTTCTAGTTCACGATGATCTTCCATCGAAAAGCACGAAACAGTATCGGTGCTCGGTATCGATACCGGACCATCCCTAATTGAAAGTAAAGCCTTGAAAATCAAGCTCTGCATTCATGTTTGATTTGTTGCAGTCTAGGAGGAGGATGGGGGGGCAATGAGTGCACAGAAATGATTGACAGCTCGTGTGCCACGCCCTCTGTCTCTGATTGGTTGTTTCTTGCCAATCAACTCTGAGACACATGACAGCGCTATTGACTACGGATTTTTATTTTTTACATACAACAACAAAAAATTCTGGTGACTGACCGTCGGGACATCTAGGACGACTGCACCCCCCCCTCCCCCTTTTTTTTCAATAAATCAAAAGATGTCTGTAAAGCGATTTGGAGAACAAAAGCATGTTTGATGATGATGATGGTGAAGATGACGAGTGTGTTGGTGCATTGTTGTGACGGCGATTTAAACCAAACAGCCATTACGAAGGAAGTCAGAGGCTAGCCCTTCAAAACAAAAGCTACATATTAGCAAACTTACCGATCCCGTTAGCATGTTAGCCTTTCCAAAGGGGCGTGTCCCCATTCAAATAATTCATTTTACTTGTGTTTAATGTTTAGCAAATGGAATTACGACTACAAACAGGAAACATACTTAATAATTTTTTCTTTTGAAAAGTTGAACACAAGCACGCATTTTACCATCGTTGTCTTGACGTTCACTCAATGAAAAGACCCTCTCACACACACACATTCCACCTACACACGCGCGCGCACACACACACACACCCTCCCCTCCCTTGCAGTTGTTGCAGTCAAGCTGCAGCAGTCTTCGTCGTCTTCATCATCATCATCATCATCAACAGACCGTCCAGCATTTGAACACCGGCTCACCATCATTTCATGCTGGGAAAAAAATAATGATCCTGATCAATGATCATCATTATTGATCGATATTGTTGTTATCGGTGGATTTTAGCTTTTTTCTTCAGCTCACAAAAAGAATGAATACGCTGCCGGTCCCGCTTTGTTAGAGCAGGTAAGAATTGTGTGTATGTGTGTGTGATTTGCAATTCTCATATTATGCCTTTGCGTGGACTTGTGTGTCATCACCTGAGTGGGGCATCACACCTTTATCCGAAACGCACACTTGCACCACTGGTGTGGCGTGTGTGTGTGCATGTGTGTGCGCTGGTAAGTAGATGAAAATTTTGGGGGGGCACAAGTGTGAGGTGTGGTTGATCGGGTCTCCGCCTCGATGGCTTTTCCAAATAAAACAGGAAGTGCGGTGTGTTTGGCGCTAACATGACAGATGAGGCAGGGATCGACCACCGGGTGGCGTCTGTTGCATCTGCCCTTTGCTAGCTCGCCGCTTTTTTATCCCGAAGAAGAAGCGGAAGTTGTCTGGTCAGCGGTCAATCACAGGGAATCGAACCTTGCGCGAGAACTGCAAACCATCTGTTTTTTTCTTTTTTTCATCTGCTTCGTCAGCAAGCTGATTGGCTGACTGTTGATGAGTCACTTGGCTTCGTTGAACGTCGGATTGGCTGCGGATCGTTTTGAAGTTTTTTTTCAGGGCGAGGCGTCGGCAATTGAGAAGATATTGATGATCACGGCAAAGAAATTCTTTTTTTGTTCCCAGCTGATCTTTTACATCCGTGTGGCCCCGCCCCTCCAGCAGCATGGACGGAGGCGGAGATGACGCAGCAGTCCAACAAGCCCCACCCCCTGCCACGGGTACCACGGATCACCTGGCAGTCAGCGGCGAGACCGGTAAGTAGGCCCCTCCCACTTGGGTTCTGTTCAATTAAAGGAGAAATTTGGACAGCTGGTCTCCGCCCTCAGGGAACGGCGTGCTTCCCGTGACGTCCACGTCCCCATCCAGCCCGGCCAAAGGGGGTCACGCCAACGGGCGCCCTCGTTCGGCCAGCCGATCGGGTTCGGCGGCGCCCAATTCCCCCAGGCCTTCGCTCAACTCCCCGCGGCCGTCCATCGGGCGCCGCCCCAGCGCCGCGACGGAGGGTCCGTCCAATGAGTCCAAACCTCGAGACTACCTGATGTTGGCCATCCTGTCCTGCTTCTGCCCGCTGTGGCCAATCAACATCGTGGCGCTCACCTTCTCCGTCATGGTACGTGCGAGCACGTTTGTGGGGACTACGGTTCCAGGCCGCTTGTATCCGCCATCTTGTTTTTTCATTCAAGACCACGACAGACCGATTCAGGGTCCGCATCGCTGCGCCTGATGGTCTCAATTTTCCCTCAATTGTGGACAAAACCGCAAGATAGTAGAAGTCCCCTACCTGGGGCTTGATCTCCTTCCTGAACAAGTGATGGAACCCCGTCTTCTTCCAACTGAGGACCGTAGCCTCAGATTTGGAGGTGCCGATTCTCATCCGAAACACGCCGGCGAGAATTGAAGAACGTGGTTCGACAGGCCGCATCTGCTGAGGCCACCAAACAGGATTCCTCAAAATCTTTCCTTAGAGTTTCAACAGAATTGGAGACAAAGGACAGATTTGGTTGAGACCAACCTGAGATCGAAAATACAGGTCCAGATCGTAAAAATTCTGCCCGAGTTTGGTTTTAGACACACGTGCTTCTACTCAATCGGGTTCTTTTACCTGTCGCTTGAGTAGGAGCACCTGTGACACGAGCCGACCTTCCGCACCGTCTCAGAATCCTTCGCTAACAGATGACGTTCCGCAACCTGAGGGACGGCTTCTGTACATTTGAACCAAGTACCTTCAAATCCTCAAGCCGCAAAAAATGTCCCTTTTAGAGAAAGTTAATAAAAACGTTAGCTATTCCATATGAAATGTATCCATAAAACATTCAAGTTTACGTTTGTCAGTGGCGATTCGATGCTAGCCGTAGCGCTAGCCGAGGCTAGCTGACGACGCGTTGTCGTTTCAGTCTCGTAACAGCCTGCAGCAAGGGAACGTGGACGGCGCCCGTCGTTTGGGCCGCAACGCCATGGTGCTCTCCGTGGTGGCCATCTTGGGAGGCATCGCCATCATCGCGGCGGCCATCGCGCTCAACCGCGAACGTAAGACGCGAAGATTTTTTTTTCCCGTTCGGGATCGATTCTGACACTCGTTTTTTGTTTTGTTCCGCCAGTGATTTTGAAATCAGGATAACGTCGCGGCGCCCCCCGCCGTCCGGAGGACACCCGGCACCGACTCTAGCTCTTGCACGACGAGCATGTGCCCGATGTTCTGCCTCCGTCACCTTGTTGCCATGGAGACCAACGGCATTCCTCGACGTTAGCGGCGAGGAACGTCTTCCGCATGAAAGCAAGTCCCAAGAAAGCGTTTTCCGCATTTGAATGTTTACAAAGCTCCGGCTCGTTTTGCGCCGTCCGTTACCATGGCGACCGCTCGTCACATGTTGGCGGACGCGCTTAAGGTCACGGAGGGGTCCCGTGTAACGCTGCATGTTTTGAACGTTGGACACCTTGCCACACGGCCGCCTTTCAGTAGCACTTTGTAAATAGGCGTAGCATTTTGATCATCGATTATTGCTTTCATACTTAATTGATAAATCGGATTTTTATTATTAAATGAGCGTCATTTGTCCTAAACATTATTTCAAACTGACATTGCGCGAAGAAATCGGCTTTCAGATCCAGATTCGGTCCGAAACATTCGTTAGCGAAAACACTCATTGATTTCCAAAGTAAAAGCGATGGTTTGCAAACGTCTTATTTTGAAAAAGACAATCAAGAAATCGTAAAGCGTTTACTGTGGAGAGGCTAAGAAACGAGACTTTTAGTTCAAACAAGGGATAATCGATGATCGAAATAGTTGTCGATTAATTTGCTAATTGATTAATCGATGAATTGTTGCACTCTAATTAGCATGCTGGTTTACTAATAAATAATATGCTAACCAACCATTAGCGCCACCAAGCTAACCTCTGCAAACATCGGAGCAGTTTGGTCTCGCGTGCGCATGAAAATCATATTCTATCGACAAATAATTTTGCCTGCCGCACGATCGTTCACCGACTTGACGCTAACGTGTCCGTTTTCAGTATTAGCGAGCCAAAGTGTGAGCAGGATTTATCGTGGCCCAACAAACGTTTTGCGGCATATAGCTTTGCTTTTTTTCTTTCACATTGATACGATTTTATTTCGATAAACTCTTAAATCTTAACTACATGAAAGCTTGAATTTATATTCTGACCCCACCCCAAAAAAAAAAAAAAAAAAAAATCCATCCGGCAAAAGATTGTTTACGAAAATCTGACTTGAAGCTAATGTGGCCGTTTAAGTTTACGAAAAATGAAAAATTGATTAAAAAAAAAAGTTGGTTTTTATTTGATTTGCTGACATTTTTTCTTTCAAATGTGTCCACGGCAACACCGTTTGCACTATTACTTTTTAACATGTGACCTTTGTATTTTTCTATTTCAATCCTCTTTTGTACCACCCACTCAGCTGCTTCACGGATATTATGGGATGTTTATCAGTTGCATGCACACATTTATAAGACTTGGAAAAATAAAGCTCTCTTTACATGTGACTCCTGATCCTATCTCAATTATTGATGAGGGAAAGTGAACCTCGGGGTGTTGCGAGGACCCAGGCGCGTTGTCACGGCAACGGTTATTACGGGACCGGGAAGCGAGCGGGATGCAGAGATGACATCAACTGTAATTTCACATCACTCGTTGAATTATTCAGGGAGCTTGGTGTGTGTGTGTGCGTGTGTGCGTGTGTGTGTGCATGTGTGTGTGTGCATGCGTGCATGCTTGCGTGCGCAGGCGCGCATGTGTGGGTGTTTCTCATCTCACCAACACAATGTCAAGATTAACCACGAGTTTACATTGTCAACTCATTCGATCCCAAAGACATATTTTTATGCTTTTTTTCCACATGTATTCAATCCCAGGTACTTTTTAAAACATATTTTTTCCATGTGTTTAAAGTATTTGGCCAAAGGAGTGTGAGTGGCCGGTACTACATCGAGTGTTAAAGTAATCCAGTACTTTAAGTACGATAGTATGTAATTCAGTAACAAAGTGGTTGCCTACTTGATTTAGTTAGTACTTGAATGCTTATAGTAGTTAATTGCTTCATGACTTTTATTGCCTTTACGATGAATGAATAAGGATTGAACCGCTGAAGTCTTCACCCGTGGGGGAAATCTGGACCCGATTCGGACTCATAGATGTTTTTAATGCATGCTATCAAAGGAAATAACATACAAAAAAAAACTCTAGGAGGCTAAAATATTGCATGGACTGTCAAAACATGTTGACTTTCAATATGCCGTCCTGCCATCCCTAATATGCTTGCAAACGGGAGGTCGAGAGGTACACCCTGCAGATGGCAAATTTAGCCCATGTGGGCTGGTTTACTGCCATTAAAAGGAAATATCAATAAATATCAATATATATACAAATCAATACCCATTGTTTCATCATGCATTTCCCCTGATTTTTGCATCAATCCATTCAACAGCAACTCGCAAACAGGGTGCAATTGAAGTTATTGTGTTGGGACCCCAAAACCCCCACGAGGCGCTAGCGGACAACTTACGACATTTGCTAGCCTTTCAATGACTTCCTTGAATGGCTTAGCCTGACTCCCGTAATGCAAAGCTCTTGCTCTTCATAGTAGTTGACAGAAGGCTTTGATTCAAGCACTAATGTTGCAGGAAAGCGCTTTTTTGCCGCAGAGAATTTGTCTTTTTTTCGGAGAAAAAAAAGGCCATATATAGTAAGGCATTTTGGGGGAAAAAAACAAATGACCATCTGTAGCATAGGTCTCAAAACGCCTGTCCCGGAGGGCCGCAATCCTGCATGTTTTCGATTCTTCTCTCTCGAGCACACCCGATTCAACGATGACCTCGTCAGCAAGCACTGCAGGAGCTTGAAAATGATGTGAATCGTTTGAATATGCTGCGTTTGAGAGAGAAGAAACAAAATCATGCAGGATTGCGGCCCTCCAGGACTGGAGTTTGAGACCTATGATTAAAGTAAGCTCAACAGCTTGCTGTAAATGAATCGAATAAGGGAAACAATTACAACGGATGGATGTCATTTATTTATTGATCGTTCAAATTATTGATCATTTAAAAAAGGACGGTTATGAGCAACTTAAGGGGGGGGGGGGCAGCTGCTTCAGATATACTCTGACCTGACAACAAAGCGGTACGTATATTTTTCGTTAGGACACGGGTAGGCAGGAACCGTGGTTCCGTTGCCGGCAACGTCTGCCAAATCATTTTCGAACCGCTGAACCTGACACACATACTTGCCCTTACAAATGACAAGGAGCTGCTTCCGGTAGACGATGTCGTCCTGATGGGTTACGTTGTCGGGGGACAGCATCGCCGCGGGGAGCGACTCGCAAATCCGACCTTGGGCGGAACGCTCGCTTTGGGTCTCGAAGCACACTCCAAGACTCGGCGGCGTAGATCCTGGGCCGGTACTGGTCACCTCGGATGAATTTTGGAGAGGTGAGCTTGCTAAAGAGGAGCACGTTGAACTGCATAGCTTGCAGCATCTTCTCTCGATATAGGTTCTTATGAACGTCATAAAGGGACGAGATGACGTCCAGCTGGGTTTAAGTAGCACAAACTGGGCGTCTGCAGTGGACATCAGTTGTTTTTGCTCCGAGACGCCATCTGGTGGAGTTACCTCATTGCAATCGCCGGGATTCAGGACAAGTCATTTGCCAGTTGGACAAATAGTTTCCAAATGAAAAGCTTTGGCATAAATTGGGATTTGTAGGTTAATCACAATTTGTCAAATGGGGTTTTAATTTTACAGCAGTGACTTATCACGTGACGTGTTGTACTACTGAAAAAGGCTTTTTAGGTCGTGGGCGTGACAACAAAATGAATTCTGCATTTACAAGTCAAATGAATTCTGTACAAGTCTTGTATTGGGGAAAACCACAGTGCTTTACGCTTTCATGTGAGGGGGAGAAAAACGAGTTTTGATACTGCTTTATTTGAATCAAAATGGAGAAAGAAGTTCATGTGACATTACAATGGAACAAAAAAGTGAAGAAATAACACCTGTATCTTTGTGGAACAAAAAAGTGAAGAAATAACACCTGTATCTTTGAGAAACTCAACCTTTTCTGCATTATTAAACTAGTTAGGTCATTGACAATTTGCAAAAGCATACAGTAGGCATGTGATTCGTGTTCACTGATAGTTCGCAAAAAAAGCCATTTTTGGATGAAGTAACATAGCAACAAGCAATGCGGACCACAAGGCAGTCGTCGTGTGAAAGAGTCCTCATTGCACCGACCGCTCATCTGAAAAAAGACAAAGACGGCAGTTGAGATTTGGAACTCACCCAATCCCACACTGTTTTGAAGCGCTTTAAAGCACTCATCAATTGCTTTGATAAATACCTTTATTGGATTTTGGTCGGATTTACATAAAACAGGTCATCATCTTCCACCGAAACCTGGCCAGTGATTTCAAAGCGGAGGGCTCCCCAGTTGAGCACGTTGCCAGGCGTGAATTTCAAGCCAAGTTGGTACTTTCGGATGTCATCTGGAGGGAGGACGTGGTCCCACATGTGAACTTGTGACATCCTGCCGACGAAGGACCGGCCCACATGAAAGCCTCCCCCGTAAGAAACCTGGTGTTGGCCCAGGATGATGCTGGGATCCTCAAAGATGGCATTTGAGCTTACAAATTTCTTGACGGTGGGTCGGCTGTCCAGCCACAAGCGGGCCTCGCCACTTGAAGAGCTCCAGGTGACGCACAATGCGTGCCAATTGGCTGGAGTAGGAGCCAGAACTGGAAAGTTTTGGGAGCGGCCATTGACAGAAATGTCAAAGCTGTTCTCGTTCTTCGTGATCAACAAGGCATTGTGCTCATCAACTGTAGCCAGAGAGAAGAGGGAGGAGCTTCTGCTGACAGTTGTCACAAATCTAAACAAAAAAGCAAGTTAGCAATTAAGCCTTTGACCAGAAAGCATTAACTTCAGTCCACGACGACACACCCATTCTTTCTCTCATACTACAAATTGATATTTGCACACTATTTCAATTATCAAAAAAAACTACTATTGTACATTCTTGAAAATTTCATTTCTACAATTGTATGTATTCAAAGTTCAAAATGGTGGGGCTAAAACTAGTGAAAGTAAGCAGAAGGTGCCACTGACTGCTTACCTCATACAGAGGGTTAATCCCGACATCTGTGTCTCATCGGTCTCCAGTGACAGTTTCACGCGATCTTGGGCAGTTTCCCTCGAGAAGACAAAGACTTTGCCGGTGAGGTCTGCGCACCCATCAAGGACAATGAAAACATTACCGCTTGCATTGAAATGAAAAGATTTTTATTTTCGGCCTGTAACTGTAGCGCACCCATCGAGTAGCGTCTTTTGCAAATGTAATTCTTCTCCTTGTCGCAGAGGACGTTAAACCAGCTACCCCCATAGACGGACGACATGGCAGCACAGTTCGCACCGTCGGTGCCATCGGCGGGATGATTTTCCGCCCAGTACCTGCAAACAAACACATTTTCCTGCCTCTTTTTGCACCAGTGAAATCCACCTCGCAAATAATGACTAGGGGGAAACCGAGACGCGTTTTCTCAGATTTGAGCGCTGCCACTTACGCTTTGGATTCGTCGAAAAGACTTCCGTCGGTCCACATCCACTCTGCCTTTGTGTCCTCTTTCGTCAGGCCCAGGCAGTCGAAAAGAATTCTGTCGGTCCACATCCACTCTGCCTTTGTGTCCTCTTTCGTCAGGCCCAGCCAGGCTATGTCCACTTCTCCCAATTTTGTTCTGAGCCATTTCTACACGGAATCAAAAACGTGTTACTGGTGAATGCGGTAGAAGTGAGAGAGGTAAAGGGGAGCTCATTTGACCTTCTCCTCGTTGTCCAGAACGCTCGTCAAGTTGCTGTCCTTTGTCAGGCAGTAGTCGTTGGCCTCTTCCCATGTCTTGGTGTCTCCGGAGAAGAAGTAACAACTGTGCCGGTGTTTCTGCCAACCTGTGGGACACGCGCACAGGCCTGGAAAGAGGAGGACACACAACGTAGTTGAACAAAGCAAGTGCAATTTGACCATTTAGTATGGGAGAAATAAGAACCTGTTACTGAATGTCCTGACTCTTCATAAAGAATGCAAAACCATGAACATGAGTGGGGACAACATTTGACGAATGTCAAAATAATGACATGCGGAAGATTAAGTCCTGAAAGAACTCCCTGTGTGGCGGACACTAGGACCATGTCTCTCACCCAGTAGGCACGTCGCTATGATCCTTTGATGCTTTGAACCTGTTGGCTTTGTCTTTGCTGTTTTGGACTTTGTTGTAGCAGTTTTGTGATGGCATGCGAAGAGTAAAGATCTCCCTTAACAGAACAACTAATGTGGTTTCTTCGCCTCGCCACATTGGCCATGATTTTTTTTTTTTAATTTGAAGGCCAAAACTGTTTTAAAATACATTCAATAAATAAATTCATTTGCAAGTTTCTGAAGTAAAAAAAAAAACAAAACGGTCGAACTCTTACACATTGTCCCTTTAAAGAAGGTCTACCTTATAAACGTCAATGTCAAGTCGACTGATCTGGGGATTTATTCTGACGTTTGAGCTCTGCGGAGCTCCTTTGAAGATCCCAAATAGCCTTCACCTTTACCAAAAACAACCCAGCTTGTTCGAATGAGACTGGAAAATCCTTTTAACGAGGGAGAAGCTTTATTTGATCGTTTTTATAACTTCACTTTAGGGACTGTAACATAAACAAAACATTTTGCGACGAGGAATCTAAAAATCAAATACAATTTAGAGACGTTATGTCACGGGGCAATATACAGAATTAGACGTCACGTTTGTAAGTCCGCAACATTTCAAAGCCCACCCGTCGCCGTTGAAACTGTGCAACATGACTTCTCAAATTTCAATAAAAGTACACGAATGTTCAACTCACCAGGACCGAGAAGGACGCTGAAGACAAGAAGGAGAATGCCTTGGCTTTTTTTGATCATCCCGAAGCCTCTGGCCATTGCGAAACGCTTCAAACGGTTAGACGCTTGACCTGCCAGAAAATCGGACCCGAGTCCCTCAACTGTCCTGGAACGAGTAAACTACAAGGGCGAGGGGGTCTTTTATGACGTATAAGGGTAAAACGCATCAAAGAACAACGGCAACGGCTTTACGCTTCAAAGGGTAAAACGCATCAAAGAACAACGGCAACGGCTTTACGCTTCATTCGCTATGAAGTGAATGAAGAAAATAATCACGATTCCAATTTTTATTGATGAAACTCACATTACTATTCAATTTTTTGTTAAACAAAGCGCACATTATCATCATCATCATCATCATCATCATCATCATCATCATCATCATCATCATTATTATTATTATTATTGTTGTTATTATTATTATTATTATTATTATTATTATTATTATTATTATTATTATTATTATTATTATTATTATTATTATTATTATTATTAAGCACAACACGTTGCTTGCTGATGAAGAGCAAGTTGTTGGAAGCTAGGATGCCCTGATTTTCACAAATAAAAGCAGACACGACAAGTTGGCCGAAACTAAAACATGCAATAAATTCTCTCCAGGATTCAATGATAGCAATTTTAATTGGCGGTTGTGTTGTCAAGGGATTACGATGCATTTTTTCTGCACCCGAGTCAGATGATTTTGATTATCTGCCAACAGTCCCCAATCGATGGACAGAAAAAATCAATCAAATTTGTCTTGTTTTTTATCATAAAAAAAGGAAAAATTACTGTTTACAATAAAAGTTCAGCACCTTGAACGTTGCTGAGGATGTTGTGGTTTAAACCACGGAACCTAAAACATTCAAACGTTTTCCCAACAACTGTGCTTATTTCTCCCGTTTCCGGCTTTGTTGTCATGCTGCTGGCAATATCTGTGCACTTTTCTAGGCCTTAAAAATGGGGGGACGACGACGTCAACAAAATAACATGAAAAGTTCGTAACTCAGATGTTTTTCTTCCGGTCAACTCGAATCGCTAATCCAATTCACGCGAGTAGCCCTAGTGATTAAGTTGCAATGCCTTGCCCCCAGCATTTGGCCACGTTTCAACCTTTAGCTGTGAAGACACGTCAGAAATAGTTGGGTGCATTTCAAACAATATTCCATTAAAAGGCTGAAAATGTGCTGCCAACGGACTCCAGAGGTTCCCTGGCATTTCCGAATAGGTCTACTCGGTAACCGCGTCAACGATTTAAATGCTGCCATCTAGTGGCTGGTAGACCTAGTTGCAGTCGCCGGGCTTCTTATGGATGAAAATGAGAATATGCGAGTTTCGGTGAAAGGTGGGTTTTGTTTCATGTATAAGGTGGGTTTTGTTTTCTGTATGTGGGCAGATGGGCGTGTAAAAGTTCAAGACGGATGCGTGTTGACTGAACCTTGTTTGGTTTACCTGAGCGACTATGATGCCTAGTCATGTGCCGGTTGCTATAAATCCAGGAGAAATACAGGGACATATAGTTTCCATGAAAAGCTTTGGCATTAACTGGGCTTTGTAGGTTAATGATTGAAATGATCATTTTCAGCCTCAAGTGGGTTTTTATTTGATTTAATGCTGGTGTAAAAAAAAAAAAGGCCATAAATATTTTTTGATAGCGGACTTTTATCACGTAACTTGTTGTAGTGAAAAAGGCTCACTATTTTAGTTGATGGGCGTAGTAACAACATGGATTCTGGAGTCTACAAAACAATTTTGTCGGGCCATTTACAAGTCCCTTTATTGGGGATAAAACCACTGTACGCTCTAATAAGAGTGCAAAGGGGAGAAAAGCACAAAGTTTTGATGCTGCTTTATTTGAACCAACGTGGAAAAACAAGTTCATGTGACATTACAATGGAACAGTAAGTGAAGAAATAACAATTTGATCATTAAACTCTCAATCTCTTGCTGCATTAATAACTAGATAAGTCATTGTCATTTTGTAAAATCATACAGTAGGTGGTAGCATTTGTGATTAGCGTTCACTGACAGGATTGGATTTTGGTCGGATTTACATGAAACAGGTCATCATCTTCCACCGAAACCTGGCCAGTGATTTCAAAGTGGAGGGCTTCCCAGTTGAGCACGTTGCCAGGCGTGATTATCAAGCCAAGTTGGTACTTTCGGATTTCATCTGGAGGGAGGTCGTGGTCCCACATGTGAACTTGTGACATCCTGCCGACGAAGGACCGGCCCACATCAAAGCCTCCCCCGTAAGAATCCTGGTCTTGGCCTAGGATGATGATGGGCTTCTCAAAGATGGCCTTTGAGCTTACAAATTTCTGGATGGTGGGTCGGCCGTCCAGCCACAAGTGGGCCTCGCCACTTGAAGAGCTCCAGGTGACGCACGATGTGTGCCAATTGGCTGGAGTAAGAGCCGGAACTGGAAAGTTTTGGGAGCGGCCATTGACAGAAATGTCAAAGCTGTTCTCGTTCTTCGTGATCAACAAGGCATCGTGCTCATACGCTGTAGCCAGAGAGAAGAGGGAGGAGCTTCTGCATACATCGGTCACAAATCTAAAAAAAAAAAAAACATAAATACATTAAAAGCCAAGTTAGCAATTAGCCCTTACTCCTGAAGCACCAGTTCTTGAGGGCCAGTGTCCTGCATGTTTTCCAAATGTTTCCTATTCAACACACCCGCTCATTCCTCTCATACTACAAATTGATATTTTAATTGAAATTACATTCGCCATTACATTCATCAAAACTACTATCGTACACTTTGGAAATGACAGCAAAATTGAGTTTAAAATGGTGGGGCTAAAACCAGTGAAAGTAAGCGGAAGGTGCCACTGACTGCTTACCTCATACAGAGGGTTAATCCCGACATCTGTGTCTCATCGGTCTCCAGTGACAGTTTCACGCGATCTTGGGCAGGTTCCCCCGAGAAGACAAAGACTTTGCCGGTGAGGTCTGCGCACCCATCAAGGACAATGAAAACATTACCGCTTGCATTGAAATGAAAAGATTTTTCTTTTCGGCCTGTAACTGTAGCGCACCCATCATGTAGCGTCTTTTGCAAATGTAATTCTTCTCGTCGTCGCAGAGGACGTTAAACCAGCTACCCCCCGAGACGGACGACATGGCAGCACAGTTCGCACAGTCGGTGCCATCGGCGGGATGATTTTCCGCCCAGAACCTGCAAACAAACACATTTTCCTGCCTCTTTTTGCACCAGTGAAATCCACCTCGCAACAAATGACTAGGGGGAAACCGAGACACGTTTTCTCAGATTTGAGCGCTGCCACTTACGCTTTGGATTTGTCGAAAAAACTTCCGTCGGTCCACATCCACCCTGCCTTTGTGTCCTTTTTAGTCATGCCCCACAAGTGTAAAAAATCTCCGCCGGCCCACATCCACCCTGCCTTTGTGTCCTGTTTCTTCAGGCCCAGCCAGGCTATGTCCTTTTCGCCCAACGTTGTACTCAGCCATTCCTACAATGAATCAAAAACATGATACTCGTGAATGCGGTAGAAGTGAGAGAAGTGGAGGTGAGCTCATTTGACCTTCTCCTCGTCGTCCAGAACGCTCGTCAAGTTGCTTTCCTTTGTCAGGCAGAAGTCCTTGGCCGCTTCCCATGTCTTGGTGTCTCCGGAGAAGAAGTAACAACTGTGCCGGTGTTTCTGCCAACCTGTGGGACACGCGCACAGGCCTGGAAAGAGAAGGACACACAACGTAGTTGAACAAAGCAAGTGCAATTTGACCATTTAGTATGGGAGAAATAAGAACCTGTTACTGAATGTCCTGACTCTTCATAAAGAATGCAAAACCATGAACATGAGTGGGGACAACATTTGATGAATGTCAAAATAATGACATGTTCAAGATTAAGTACTGAAAGAACTCCCTGTGTGGCGGACACTAGGACCATGTCTCTCACCCAGTAGGCACTCGTTATGATCCTTTGATGCTTTGAACCTGTTGGCTTTGTCTTTGCTGTTTAAACTGTTTTAAAATACATTCAATAAATAAATTCATTTGCAAGTTTCTGAAGTAAAAAAAAAAAAACAAAACGGTCGAACTCTTACACATTGTCCCTTTAAAGAAGGTCTACCTTATAAACGTCAATGTCAAGTCGACTGATCTGGGGCTTTATTTTATTCTGACGTTTGAGCTCTGCGGAGCTCCTTTGAAGATCCCAAATAGCCTTCACCTTTACCAAAAACAACCCAGCTTGTTCGAATGAGACTGGAAAATCCTTTTAACGAGGGAGAAGCTTTATTTGATCGTTTTTCTAACTTCACTTTAGGGACTGTAACATAAACAAAACATTTTGCGACGAGGAATCTAAAAATCAAATACAATTTAGAGACGTTATGTCGCGGGGCAATATACAGAATTAGACGTCACGTTTGTAAGTCCGTATATTAGCAACATTTCAAAGCCCACCCGTCGCCGTTGAAACTGTGCAACATGACTTCTCAAATTTCAATAAAAGTACACGAATGTTCAACTCACCAAGACCGAGAAGGACGCTGAAGACAAGAAGGAGAATGCCTTGGCTTTTATTGATCATCCCGAAGCCTCTGGCCATTGCGAAACGCTTCAAACGGTTAGACGCTTGACCTGCCAGAAAATCGGACCCGAGTCCCTCAACTGTCCTGGAACGAATGACGCTCCAGTAAACTACAAGGGCGAGGGGGTCTTTTATGACGTATAAGGGTAAAACGCATCAAAGAACAACGGCAACGGCTTTACGCTTCAAAGGGTAAAACGCATCAAAGAACAACGGCAACGGCTTTACGCTTCATTCGCTATGAAGTGAATGAAGAAAATAATCACGATTCCAATTTTTATTGATGAAACTCACATTACTATTCAATTTTTTGTTAAACAAAGCGCACATTATCATCATCATCATCATCATCATCATCATCATCATCATCATCATCATCATCATCATTATTATTATTATTATTATTATTATTATTATTATTATTATTATTATTATTATTATTATTATTATTATTATTATAAAGCACAACACGTTGCTTGCTGATGAAGAGCAAGTTGTTGGAAGCTAGGATGCCCTGATTTTCACAAATAAAAGCAGACACGACAAGTTGGCCGAAACTAAAACATGCAATAAATTCTCTCCAGGATTCAATGATAGCAATTTTAATTGGCGGTTGTGTTGTCAAGGGATTACGATGCATTTTTTCTGCACCCGAGTCAGATGATTTTGATTATCTGCCAACAGTCCCCAATCGATGGACAGAAAAAATCAATCAAATTTGTCTTGTTTTTTATAATAAAAAAAGGAAAAATTACTGTTTACAATAAAAGTTCAGCACCTTGAACGTTGCTGAGGATGTTGTGGTTTAAACCACGGAACCTAAAACATTCAAACGTTTTCCCAGCAACTGTGCTTATTTCTCCCGTTTCCGGCTTTGTTGTCATGCTGCTGGCAATATCTGTGCACTTTTCTCGGCCTTAAAAATGGGGGGACGACGACGACAACAAAATAACATGAAAAGTTTGTAACTCAGATGTTTTTCTTCCGGTCAACTCGAATCGCTAATCCAATTCACGCGAGTAGCCCTAGTGATTAAGTTGCAATGCCTTGCCCCCAGCATTTGGCCACGTTTCAACCTTTAGCTGTGAAGACATGTCAGAAATAGTTGGGTGCATTTCAAACAATATTCCATTAAAAGGCTGAAAATGTGCTGCCAACGGACTCCAGAGGTTCCCTGGCATTTCCGAATAGGTCCACTCGGTAACCGCGTCAACGATTTAAATGCTGCCATCTCGTGGCTGGTAGACCTAGTTGCAGTCGCCGGGCTTCTTATGGATGAAAATGAGAATATGCGAGTTTCGGTGAAAGGTGGGTTTTGTTTTATGTATAAGGTGGGTTTTGTTTTCTGTATGTGGGCAGATGGGCGTGTAAACGTTGGCGTTCAAGACGAATGCATGTTGACTGAACCTTGTTTGGTTTACCTGAGCGACTATGATGCCTAGTCATGTGCCGGTTGCTATAAATCCAGGAGAAATACAGGGACATATAGTTTCCATGAAAAGCTTTGGCATTAACCGGGCTTTGTAGGTTAATGATTGAAATGATCATTTTCAGCCTCAAGTGGGATTTTGACTTAATGCTGGTGATAAAAAAAAAGGCCATAAATATTTTTTGATAGCGGACTTTTATCACGTAACTTGTTGTAGTGAAAAAGGCTCACTATTTTAGTTAATGGGCGTAGTAACAACATGGATTCTGGAGTCTACAAAACAATTTTGTCGGGCCATTTACAAGTCCCTTTATTGGGGAAAAACCACTGTACGCTCTAATAAGAGTGCAAAGGGGAGAAAAGCACAAAGTTTTGATGCTGCTTTATTTGAACCAACGTGGAAAAATAAGTTCATGTGACACAACAATGGAACAGTAAGTGAAGAAATAACAATTTGATCATTAAACTCTCAATCTCTTGCTGCATTAATAACTAGATAAGTCATTGTCATTTTGTAAAATCATACAGTAGGTGGTAGCATTTGTGATTAGCGTTCACTGACAATACGCAAAAATAAGCAATTTTAGGATGAAGTAACATCTAGTAACAGGCAATCCGCACTTGCGGTCCACCTGGAAGTCGTCGTGGAAAGAGTCCTCATTGCACCGACCGCTCATCTGAAAGACAAAAAAGCAGTTGAGATTTGGAACTCACCCAATCCCACACTGTTTTGAAGCGCTTTAAAGCACTCATCAATTGCTTTGATAAATACCTTTATTGGATTTTGGTCGGATTTACATGAACAGGTCTTCATCTTCCACCGAGACCTGGCCAGTGATTTCAAAGGGGAGGGCTTCCCAGTTGAGCACGTTGCCAGGCGTGATTATCAAGCCAAGTTGGTACTTTCGGATTTCATCTGGAGGGAGGTCGTGGTCCCACATGTGAACTTGTGACATCCTGCCGACGAAGGACCGGCCCACATCAAAGCCTCCCCCGTAAGAATCCTGGTCTTGGCCCAGGATGATGCTGGGCTCCTCAAAGATGGCATTTGAGCTTACAAATTTCTGGATGGTGGGTCGGCCGTCCAGCCACAAGCGGGCCTCGCCACTTGAAGAGCTCCAGGTGACGCACAATGCTTGCCAATTGGCTGGAGTAGGAGCCGGAACTGGAAAGTTTTGGGAGCGGCCATTGACAGAAATGTCAAAGCTGTTCTCGTTCTTCGTGATCAACAAGGCATCGTGCTCATCAACTGTAGCCAGAGAGAAGAGGGAGGAGCTTCTGCTGACATCGGTCACAAATCTAAACAAAAAAAAAAAACATAAATACATTAAAAGCCAAGTTAGCAATTAACCCTTACTCCTGAAGCACCAGTTCTTGAGGGCCAGTGTCCTGCGTGTTTTCCAAATGTTTCCTCTGCAACACACCCGCTCATTCCTCTCATACTACAAATTGATATTTTAATTGAAATGACATTCGCCATTACATTCATCAAAACTACTATCGTACACTTTGGAAATGACAGCAAAATTGAGTTTAAAATGGTGGGGCTAAAACCAGTGAAAGTAAGCGGAAGGTGCCACTGACTGCTTACCTCATACACAGGGTCAATCCAGAGAAATACGGTTCATCGGTCTCAAGTGATAGTCTCACGTGATCTTGGGCAGTTTCCCCCGGGAAGACAAAGACTTTACCGGTAAGATCTGCACACACACCAAGGACAATGAAAACATTACTGCGTGCATTGAAATGAAAAGACTTTTCTTTTCTCCCTGTGACTGTAGCGCACCCATCCTGTAGCATCTTTTGCAGATGTAGTGGTGCTTGTTGCCACAGCGCCGGTTGTACCAGCGACCTTCTTGGAGGGGCCACATGGCAGCACAGTTCGCATCAAACCTGCCATAGACATTGTCGTTGGGCCGATTGTCCCCCCAGTACCTGCAAATAAACAAGAGTTGCACTTATGAAATCTACCTCGCAACAAATGACTAGGAGGAAACCGAGACACGTTTTCTCAGATTTGAGCGCTGCCACTTACGCTTCGGCGAAAACACTTCCGTCGGTCCACATCCACTCTCCCTTTGTGTCCTTGTCCGTCAGGCCCAGCCAGGCTATGTCCTTTTCGCCCAACGTTGTACTCAGCCATTCCTACAATGAATCAAAAACATGATACTCGTGAATGCGGTAGAAGTGAGAGAAGCGGAGGTGAGCTCATTTGACCTTCTCCCCGTCGTCCAGAACGCTCGTCAAGTTGCTGTCCTTTGTCAGGCAGAAGTGGTTGGCCTCTTCCCATGTCTTGGTGTCCCCGGAGAAGAAGTAACAATTGTCCTTGTACTTCAGCCAGCCTGTGGGACACGCACACAGGCCTGGAAAGAAAATGACACGCAACACAATGACAATAACAACCTGTGATTGAATGTCCTGACTCTTAATAAAAAAATTTTAAAAAGTTAAAATATGAAGTGGCACGACATTTCATAAATGTCGAAATAATTACAAATAAATACCTTTGTGACATTTTTTTTTTTTAAATTTGAAGATAAAAACTGCTTTAAAATACATTAAACAAATAAATGAGGTCGCTAACGCCGGAAGAATGCTGTAATACCATTATTGTCCACGCAGTGTCAGTATTGTCACACTTTTACCTCACACCGTCGAACTGTTTCAGTTTAAAGTTTAACCGTTGCATACAAAAATGAAGAGAAAATAAATGAATGTTAATCTCACCCCGGATCAGAAGGACACCGAAGTAGAGGAGGAGAGCCCCTTTCATCTTGAAGTCTTCGGTCTTTTGCTTCGTGGGCGCCAATGATTTCGGGACCGGTTCAACTGGGATGGACGCTCGTGACCTCCGCTGGAACGAATGAGCGCCACACTGGGCGAGCTGGTGCTTAAATAGCCGGCAAACTACACCCTCACAAGCACGAGTGCACCTGGAATGACGGAAGGGGGGGGGACTCACCAAGATAACGCCAACTTGTAAAACAGTAACATCCGCCTAACCTTTCATTCACCATGACGTGGATTTTCCACTTTTATCGAACGAAACGCACATAGAGTAATATTCCTAAAAAGCATAACAATAAGGCTCTACTGCTTGCTAATAGAGAAAGTTGTTGAAGTATATGGTGACCACATTTTCACGGCTAAAAAGTGAGCTGAAAATGAATTATGCAATTGATTCTCCTCAGGAACTATTTTTTTTTTTTTTTTTGCACCAGAGTTAAGGCTAAATAACACTCACAAATAAATACCTCACTATCGCATTAAGGATAGGATAATAATAATAAATATATATATATATAGTTGTGGTTTCAACCGACGCCATATCATCTTTCGGCATTTTTTGTGTAGTTTTCTTGAACTTAAAAATGAAAACACAAAAAAGATAAAAACAGTATAACATGAGATGTATGTCCCTAACTTTCTTTTTCTCCTGCTCAGCTCCAAATGTTGTGATTCCCGATCACGTGATGGGGATCTGAACATCTCTATTGCGTGACAATGCCTTGCATTGGCCCCCTGGCCCCCATGCTTATTTCCAGCTTCAGGATGAGAAGTCAGAAATATTCGTGAGGAATGAACACCATGCGGGACGCAATTGTTAAGTAGGACGGGTGTCAAACAATATTTTAGACTTCTTTTTCACGGAAAAGAGCTAAAAACGTGCAAAAATATTCCCAAATGTTCACTTTGCCATGAAATCAATTCCATTTGCGAGCGTTTAGGAATGAGCGCATGGGGCCGTTGCACCTGTTTGGACAACCTACAGTCATTTTTAGCCTACTCACGTAATTTTTTAAATGCTTTTTGTTAAATGCGTCTAGATCAGGGGCGGGCAAACCTTTTGACCCGGGGGGCGCAAAGGCTTCTAAAATTGGTCACGAGGGGTCGGGCCAGGAGCAGATGGATGCAGTGTTTTGATAATCCACCCCCTAAAAGGAAAACAAATGTGCCATATCAACAAAACCTGCTTTAATTCAAATAGAAAATAAACAAAAGCATTGTGTGTCATTTAGTTCCCATGCATTAAACAATTCATTGAAAGGACTCTTCCAGTAAGTGAACATTAGATGTATTTTTTAATTGCCAACATTTTAAAGCACTGATAGTTCCACTAACCTTCAGGATATGAACATTATCGCTCTCCTCCTGATTAAGCGTTTCTTCAAGTTCGGCAGGCCGGATTAAAATGCCTAATGGGCCACGTATGACCCCCGGACCGCAGATGGCCCAAGGCCGGTCCAGATCAACGGCTCGAATGGGGCGGGCGGAAATCGACGCAGAGGGGGAAAACGGAACATCGGGGAAGCAATCGGCACCATGAAGGCCAATGAGCACACCGGGTGCCTGCTGGGATAGGCGCCAGCAAGCCTGCGACCCTTGTGAGGATAAGTGTCTTTAGAAATGTATATTAAGGGAAAAAAGATGACATTTTGTGAAGACTAACGGGCAGTTTGGGTCAGACTACCTTGATGGAAAATTACTATCCATTTTAGCACACTATGTCGCTGAGCCTGTCTGCCACGTTTTTAATCTGACTTTGAAACAGTGTTTATCAGTTCCAGTAAAATAAAAATCTGACCTTACGTGGCGCCAACAGCAGTCCCATATCTACGTTTCCCATTTTAGGAAGATCAGGGAAAAACACATTTTCTCTCAAATTTTCAACTGCTTCTCCAATTTGAATCTTTGCTCTATTTATCAACACACAATTTTCATGTGATCGAACAGTGGTTCTCAAATTGGGGCAGGGGTACCCCTGGGGGTATTTGAAGGAACTCCAGGCGCTACTTGAGACGTTAACAGTGATTATTTATATATATATATATATATATATATATATCTTGGAAAAAAATTGAAATTAAAAATGGAATACACATCTGGGATTGAATGTCTGGACATGAAATAAATGTAAAAATACATCTTTGGGATTAAATGAGTAAATATGAGGAAGCAGGTCAACTCAATAAGCAGCAAATGCCATACTTGCTTCCGTATGTGCTGCCAAACATAAGAAAAAAATGTGTATTAGTCACAGCTTTGCTGAGGAGAAACCGCGTAGCTTCACGCTAACAAATAATACCCATCCCCCTTGAAATGCTAGCAGTTAGCATGTTCTAGAAGCAATGGCCTTTGAAAACAAATGCTTTTGAGTACCAAAGTATAACATAAAAGGTCATCACATAGTTTATGCAGGAAATATGGCAGAATTTTATCACAGGACAAGTGGAGTTTCGCATCCACCAAGGACAAAGGCAAAAGTTACAAAGTTGCATTTGGAAATGCTGGAGAAAAGCAACTCGGATATCCCCCACTCAGAAACACCAAGGACATTTGGGTACTACTGACAAAAACAAAGCTTTGTGTGTGTGTGTGCGTGTGTGTGTGTGTGTGTGTGTGTGTGTGTGCGCGCGCGTGGTGGTGGGGGGGGGGGGGGGGCGGTCTAAGTGGAAGGAGGGGGTAGGGAGAATGAAAGACATTAATAAAAATGAAATGAAACAAGTTGAAATATGGAAAAGAAAGACGGAGGAAAAGAAATTAGCTTCGTTGACACAATCACGCAACGGATCTGATTGTCCTCCTGATTGGTCCCAGGTGATTTGGGTGCAAACGGCGGGGTACGCGCATGACCCTACAACCTTTGAAGCAAGGCAGCTGTGCTAAGCAGTCAAATTCATAACATCAACATTCCACAATCAAAATCATGTGAAATGGATGAATAAGGACGTTTGCACATCTGCCTCACACGTGGAAATTGTGGGTTCAATTCCAGCTCCGGCCATTCTGTGTCAAGTTTGCATGTTCTCCCCATGCCTGTGTGGGTTTTCTCTGGATATTTTGGTTTCCTCACACATTCCCCGAAACATTCATGCAGGTACATTGGACACTTCAAATGGCCTTTAGGCGTGTTTGGAAATGCGAATGATTGTTGGGTTGCGTGCCCTCTGATTGGCTGACATCCAGTTCTAGGTGTACCCCACCTGCTGCCCGAAGACACCTAGGATAGGCTCCAGCATACTTGCGACTCTTGTGAAGAAAATGGATGGACGGAACATTCCATAAATCGAAATAGAAAACGGAAGGATGGAAATAATTTAAAATGGATGAATGAGCTGACTGCCCCCGTGCCCGAGCTTACTGTGGGACTTTACATTTAGTGGAAAATTTGGAAGAGCATTGATTCAAATTTGGAAGAGCATTGATTCATCACATAGCTGACAAAAAAAAATCTTTAGTGATATATGTTTTTGCATATGATTTATTTCCTTCACAGACAGAAAGGTGCAAGCAGTGCATATGTATGTCTATATGTGTGTGTGTGTATATATATATATATATATATATATATATATATATATATATATCTTTGGTTTATTTCTGCTCACGTTGCTTTCAAAGCAAAAGGTTTCCACTGTGGGTTAGCTTGTGGCATCACTGAGAAGGTGTGGGCAGCGCCCCCAGCAGGCCGTTGGCGGTGGTGAAGAGGTTGATGGGGGAGGAGCCGTCGGTGATGAGCGTGGACTTGAGGCCCAGCGCCTGCAGCATTTTGACCTAAACGCAAAATGAGAAGTGACCTCTTGTGACCTCTTGTGACTTGATGCCCGACTGTCGCCGCCCGCGCAAACGTACCTGCATCTCGGGTCCGGCGCGAGCAATTTCGGCCAGCGTGTCGCTGCCCAGACTGGCGACGAGCTGGCGGAAGCGTTCGCTCTCGATGTTGGCGAGGCGTTCTTGCTTCTCCACCTCCAGTTGGTCCATCTGCTTCCTGTAGCTCAGCTCCTGCTCGCGGGCCTTGGCCAGTCGCTCCAGCTCCGCCTCCTTCGAGAAGCGAGCGGGAAGCGTTGCCCGGGTCGCGCAGGCCCTCGGCATTTACGCGACACGATCGGGACGCCCCGGCGACGTACCGCCTCGATGCGCTGCGCCTCCACTTTCAGCTTGGCCTCGTGGACGGCCGCCTCGCCCTGGATGCGAGCCGCCTCCGCTCGGGACTGAGCTTCGGCCTTGGCGGCGCCGGTGCTCTCCACGGCGGCGCTGACGGACCGCGGGGACAGACAAACATGAGGCGGCCGACAGGATGCAGGAGACAGACTGATACGCTTTTGCCAAAATACCACCAACATCGACGCCGATAATAAATTAAAAGGCTAATACCAATAAAATCAACAAAATGAGAATCTGCAAAATGCTAACGATTGGCGCTGACGCGTGCCTTCATCCCCAAAATCGGCGTAGACAATGGCCAAATATTAGCGCAGCCCTTTGCCAAATTGGCCAATATAGGCACTAAAACTCCGCGTATTGCGACATAAGTGACGGAGGACAAGGAGGTCACCTGAGGGCCTCCAGCTCCAGGAGCTCCTTCCTGGCCCGCTCGGCCTCCGCCTGGTCAGTAATCTTCTGCCGCTCCAGTTTGCCGCGAGCTTCCTGCTCCAGACGCTCGGCTTCGTGCCTGCGGGGATTCCCGAAGCCAGATCGTCAAGCGTTTTTTTTTTTTCCCGGCGAGGTGAGATTTGAAAGCGGTCACCTGGCGGCGGCCTCCTGGGAGTTGGTGGTGATCTCGATGGCCAGCTGCACGCTCTTCTGCAGGGCGTCGCGCGTGCGCTGATCCACGGGTTCCACCGACTGGATGTCCACGCTGCTGATGACCAGCCGGTTCTGGTGGAAGCGCAGACTGGGCCGCACCGCCAGCTTCTCGTCGAAGCCGAACACGGCCGAGCAGATGATGCGGTTGGAGTTCTGCCGGGGGGGGGGGCACGGTTTGTTGACGAGTCGCCGCATCTGACCGCTTTTCACATCACCGTAGCTTTGACCTGCCTCCATTTCTAGTACCATATTGCCGTGGACATTTTGCGAGAGTGCAGTGGGACAGAACCAGATTTGAAGGACGACGGACGAAGAAAAGTAGAAGGCGCTGTAAGAGTTGGATTCTCGGAGGAGTGAGCGAGCCAGGAAGCGCGGCGGGAGGGGGGGGGGACTCAAGCGCTGCCAAATTAATTGGAGTGCAAAATGAAAGCTCGGCGCAGGAAATGAACCGAACCATGGACTTGATGTTTTTTGAATACTTTACTTGTGATGGACAAATGAAGCTTCGTAAAACACTTGTGATAGGTTTAAACTCCTCTAGATGGCACACTTGATTGAAAGATGAGAAGGACTGGCCTTTATCTTTAAAATTAGAACACCCTTGAGAGTTAAAAAACGATCACAAGTGCTTCATGATGCTTTTACTAACATTGTGACTAGAAGACTACACTTTCAAATTAAGAGAAAATGAATCAATTAACTGCTGAATTGTGACTTATCTTTTAAGTTTCTGCAGTTTCAACTTTGTCTAAGAGAGCTTTGCCACCACCTTGTGGCAACAGAAGGCAACTACTGGGATATTTTTTTTTGCTCACTCTCCAACCTCCATCCTCTACCGATAGCAGCGCTTCCCTGAAGAATAAGGACCCAAACCTTGTGGAAGTCATCGAACTGCACGGAGGCGACGGCGCCTCGAATCCGCGAGGCGATGGCCTTGCAGGCGTCGCCCACGAAGTCAGGCACCGAGAAAAGGGCGGCGGCCTCGGCGGACTCCACGGGAGGCGTGACGTCAAAGTGCCTGAAGGGGGCAACAGTGGCGCCTTAGACGCACGCGAGCCCGCGCGGAACCGGCGGAACGCGTACCAATTGTAGGAGAGCTGCAGCTGCAGCCGGGCGTGGTCGGCGGTCTCGATAGTGATGATGTCGGTGAAGAAGTCGGGTCCGAGCAGGAGGCAGATGGCCTTGATGACGTTGCCCCGTTTGGGCCGGTCGCCGGACAGCGACAGGACGGTGAACTGCTCGTCGGGCCCCAGCATGACCCGCTCGGGCCCGAAGACCACGCGGGCCCTCTTGGCCCGGTAGTCGTAGACCTGGACCGCCGCGTTGTGCGGGACCCGGAAGGACACCACCTGGGTCTTGTCCCGCGGCTTGCTACCCAGATCTTCGGTCAGGTTGCGCCTGTTGGAACGGTCGGCCAGGGGGTCCCGGGGGGACGCCAGCAGGTCCTCCACGTTGGCGGGGAGCCCCTTGGACCAGAGCTCCTCATCCTGGGTCAGCATGTACGTCTGGCCGATGACCGCTCGCACCTAACGCGCAACGACAACGTCGGGTACTTATGCGCGCCCTCAAACTTTTTCCAACGCTAACGTGGCTCTTGCTAAATCTGATGACAGCGGAGGTACATGAAGGTACTTCAGGAGTAAGTGAGGTTTTTAGAGTTTTTCTATAGTTATCAGCAACTCTAATTTAATGCCGCTATGAGAACAGGACGTTTTCAAATTAAGAGCAAATCAGGTCGACGTTCGGGTACCTTTCCGCTCTTGATGTCCCTGACGTAGATGCCCTCGTGCTCGTCCAGCGGGATGGCCTGGCGCCGGAGCATCACCTCCACCTGGGAGGGGGGCACGTACTCGATGGGTCCCCGCAGCATCCAGCGGTCGCCGGGGCGACGGAGGACGGCGCCGTGACGGCGGCGCTTGCTGCGCTCGCCCGCCTCCTCTTCCTCCTCGGGCTCCGCCTCCTCGCGCTGGCAGAGAGAAAGGGGGAGGGGCCGGAGGAGGGCGGAGACCAGGGTTAGCGAGCCGATGCGTGGGGAGGGGGGGCGGGACAGGGGGGAAATCGGGGAGCGCTGGAGAAGCGGGGAGGAAAATGGCAAGCGGGTGGGTCATGTGACATGCGGGACGGGGAGAAAAGGTTGGGTGGGAGGGGACAGCTCAGACAGGAAGTCACCCTTATTTCTCTCCCAGTGATTTTTTTTTCTTTTTTTTTTTTTGACAGGTTCGTTACCCCAAAATACCTCAGCAACATGTTTACGCTTTTGCCCTTGAGGCAAACCAACCAAGATGGCGCCCTACAAACACAACATGGCTACTTTTAGCCGCATCGGACCGGGCGGGAGGTGGCCCAGATGGCGCTGACCTCGGCATAGGTTAGGGGGCGTGGGGGGAGGCTCACCTCCTGGGTGTCGGTGAAGGCCTCGATGGCGCGCAGGACCAGACCCTCTTCCTCTGACAACACATACACGTCCTGAATTCCTCGTTCAAGACGCTCGCCTGGTTGCAAGAAAAACGAGCGCTCTCCCTGGTGGACAATACAAGAATGGCAAAGACTTTCAGCCCTAATAGCTCAGCAAGCATGTAAAAAACAAATGATATATCTACTTATACATATCTATACATAAAAATCTATAGTGATAGGGATATTATAAAGCTATATAGAGATACAGAAAATATATAGTCAACTAGAGACCTAGACATAGAGCTTTAGACAGATCTAAAGAGGTATTTGAGCGAGAATTATTGAGGTAGATAGAGATAAAAAGATATAACTAGCTAGAGATATAGAGCTTGAACAAGCTATAGATTGAGATATAAATTGATAAAAGACACAGATCAAGGGCGATAGTCTAATAGAGCAGAGAGATAGAACTAAAGATACGTAGAGCTAGAATTATAGATAGAAAAGGCAATAATATAAACACACACACACACAAATACAAATTTTCCATCCATCCATATAAATATAATAATACAAATAAAAATAAACTCCTGCCCCTCCTTTCTCACCTTGACGACCCTCTTCTGGCCCAGCTGAGGTTTCCCGTCGGCTCCGACCGGATCCAAGACGACGCAATACTGGCGCGTGCTGAGCGTGGTGACGTCGACCACGCCCACTACTTCCTCGGCCACCGACGGCACGTGGGCCTCGCGGTCCTCCAGGGTCACCAGCCACTCTTCGCCGGTGCGGCGGTCGTGCCCCCCAGCGTCGCGGAAAGGTCGCAGGGCGCGCACGTGCAGAGCTTTCTGAAGGGGGCGGAGTCACATCATCGGCCACACGCTGAAGGATTTCGTCTTGAAAAGCGCACGAGGCGGCACCTTGTCGGTGAGGATGAATGCGTTGACGATGTCGATGACCTCCTCGTGGGCGCTGGGCAGGTATGCGCCCACCTTGCTCACGAGCCACTCCTCGCCTGGGCGTTAACAAAGCCGGGTTGGAAACCAGTCACATGGACGGCTGTCAAAACAAACAGGACGCGGGGCGGAAGGAAGGAAGGAGGCGCGTCCCACCGGTGACGCGGCGCACGCCGCTACGGTCCACGCCCTCTTTGCGCGCTCGCAGCCGTATGGCCTGATTCTCGCCGATCACCGTGGCCTTGATGGTCTCCAGGACAACCACCTCTTTTCTAGGGATGTATGTGCCTGTCCACAAAGACGACGAATAGCGTAACAATTATCCACAGAGACGCAATGTGTTATTCTCTGTTAGAACTCCCTGTGTGTCTCCCTGTTTGCAGGAGCGGCGCTAGAAATTTTCGGAGGGGTGGCAGTTAAAGGGGTCTACGAATACTGCGAGCATGTAAAAATTGCAGAATGGCCAAAAACAGTCATGGGGTGGCTGTGACCACCCCATGAGATCCGAACAGGGTTTCGGGGGTATCTAATGTTATGATGTGACAGGAACAATACTGTTTTCAAATTAAGAGCAAATTAACTGGAACAGAAATCAACTCTGCTAAAGAGCATTATAGTGACTTATAGTGACAAAAGTTGAGTGCGCATCTCGGGGCTCACCGGGTCCCTCAAAGAGCCACTCGTCTCCCGCCACGCGCTTTTCTGCACCATCCAGGAAGTCGAGCAGCGCCTGCAGACGGAGCGCCGTGTCGGGGTAAACGACCTGCAGGGGGGTCACGTTCTGAAAGCAGAGAGACAAACTCATTACAGTTGCTTATCAGTTTTTGTTTTCTTCATTTGACGAGAGGAAAACAAATCATTGAAAAGTGTCCCAAGGGCCTGGACGCACCTGCTGGATCTCCTCCCCGGGGTAAAGCGGGAAGGGATCCCTGGTGAGGCGGATGTCCAGGTCGGCGTGCCTGAGCTTGGCCTGGCCCGAGCCGTCGAACAGAACCCGGCCGTTGTCGTCGCACGCCACCGGGTTGACCACCACGCAGTAGTGGCGCGGGGGCACCATGATCATCCGCATCGGCGCAAACAGAACCCTGCCCGGGTCCCGAGTTCTTACAGTTAGTGGAGTGGAACAACCAAACTAAGCCGGAAAACATTTCCGGAACATACATATATTTATATATTTTGTATTTTTTACGCGAAAACTAACAAACTCAGTTCGAACAGACAACAAAGAACAATAATAGTGAAAGTGCCCTTTGCTATTGTATGTCAATTACATTATGGATAAAATTGAGCTAAAACTAATTGAATAAACCAAAAAAAACCCAATAAGGACTAACCCTGTCCAGATCACGTGACCTCAATAAAAACTTGAAAAATAAACATGCTCGCAAAAAAAGTTAATAAAACTTACAAGAACAACAACTTCTTTCTGATTTTACCTTTCAATTATAAATTAAAAAAAAGGCTAAAACTAATTACTAAAAATGAAGGATTTTTGCCAAAATATTCCTTAAAATTAACAATACGAAGTGAAAATAAAAAATTACAACCCTGCAAAATCACAAACTATTAAAACCCTGCCCAGGTCACCCCACGTTCATAAACGCTGCGCCCTCTGACCTTTCATTGTCCTGGCGGTAGTACGTCTGAGGTCCGATCTCCACACGGGCGATGTTGGTGTTCTGGTCCAGCACATGGATGAAATGGTGAGGCGGGATCCGGATGATGGACGCATCCACCGGGACGTCCGGCTCGCACGGTCGGATAACATTCTTCTTGGACATCACGTCAACAAGAGCGACACCAAAAACCTGAAGAATGTTTTTGTGTCAAAATGTTGACCAAGCTGCTCTGTATTCATTACAAATGACTTTGGTGTGTGTCTTGGGCGTAGGAAGGAATGTGGCAAGGTTGGAGTGCACCACCCACGCACAGGTCATCGGTGCTGAAGAAGATTGAGGAGCGGCCCGTTGACAGCCGAACTTTAAACGGACACGCCCACTCAGCACCGTATAATAAAAATAAATGCTGGGGTCAAATAAACCCTAACAGAAAAAATAAATGTTCCTCTTTGATGACCAATTATTAAGTCCGGGTGGAGTACCCTCCCCCACCCCACCCAAAAAAAAGTCAGTCAAAATTAATTTAAAAAAAAAACAAAACGTGTATAGCTATCAGGGGCGGAGCCTTGCACGTGAGACAGCAGCCAATCACAGGGCGACTACTGCCACCCAAGCTTCAGCATTCTATCGACTACAAAAAAAAAGATTAAAAGTCATTTAAAAGGTTAGAAATTTTATTAAATCATTTCAACTTCCACCGCTACAATCCAGTTGCCTCAAACACGTGCATGCAGGCGCGCGCACACACGCGAAGAGGCGTCTAAATGCGGTCTTCCGGGTTTCAACGAAACGCTTAATTTTTTTGATTGAGCAAGTTTTTACACATAGGACGCAAAACTTCGAGGTATCGCAGGTACGGAAGATGATTGAGAAATATTATATAAATCCCAGTGGAAATTTGCGAGTCACCACCGTGACGTCACCCCACCACATCGGCCCGCCGCAGCCTGGCGTAAACCAAAACAAACTCGGATGAAAGTTGACTTTTTGTTTTTCAAACGTGAGCCAAATGGCACGTATGCACCCGGCACATCACTGAGTTTCATTCGCTCATATTTAGGAGCGTAGAAGGAAAACAAGCAAGTAGGACAACTTTTCAAACGTCGACATTTTCTGAGAGCTTCCTCACCTGTTTTTTTTCTGTCGTTTTGACGTCCAAGTCACGAGCGGGGGCACAACGCTGAGTTGCACAGGTGAAGAGAAAGGCGATGATTGTCTGGTGGGCGGGGCGGTTGTTCGGATACCGGAAGTGAGCATACTGATGGTCACATGACTTCCCAGATTTGACGGCATGCGAATTTTGGCAGCAGCGATCGGTCAGCAAAATACGCGTGGATCGCATTGCATCTCTGCCGATTATTAATAATTGATAATTTGATGTGCTTGGTGAAAACACAATCACGTGAATTTTCCCAACGCCAATGTTTAAGGCGAACATCGGCTAACTAAAAGTTTTAGCCGTAAAATAACGATATCTGCTGGTAGAAATGATGTACTACAAATAAATCAGAACCACGTTGTGACGTCATCTTGTGGTAACTTCGAGAGTTCCAAAGCAGAGCAAAACATTTTGCACACTTAAGGCCGCTCGGGTAGGCGACTCACAACTTTTTTTTTCAAATTTTATTTGAATTTTAATTCCCCCGACAACACTTGGTTGCAAAAGTGGACGCTCACCCTCATCCCTGCCCTCCGCATTACTCCTACTTGGAAATGAGACTTGAATTTGAAACCGCAACAAGTTTAAAACCTTAATTTGAAAAACGGAACCTCATTTAAACCCCATCCCTAACCGTATTTAAATAATTAATTTTAATGTCTCTCCCCGGTTTAAAACCTGAAAAAAATGAAACCCTAACCATGGTTTAAAAACCTGATTTTAAATCCTAACAATAGTTTAAAACCGTAATTTAAAAATCCTGCATCTAGTTTGAAACCTCTAATCATTCTCATTACTTTCATTGAAAGTTTGAGGTGCAGACCACTTGTTTCCCATACTTTGCGGACCCTCCTTCAAGACAGTAGCAACAATAATGACAAAACACACAGCAGTAGGAATAATAATAATCTTTTCTTTGAATTCATTTGATGTATCAAAAGGACAAACGTGCCAGTATGATTGCACAAGTGCACGAGCGGGACGGCCGAGGTCACATGACGGTCAAATGCCACGTGCTCGAGAGCTGCGTGCAGAAATACATCAAAAAATATAAACATGTTAATAATCTGTACAAAGACTTTGGTTGAATAATTCTGTCAAATAAAGCTTAAATACTACAGTAAAATATATGTTCGGAGGTGCTTCCCTTTGCATGTTAACTCTTCCCTGGACACTCTTTCCCTGTTGGAGGCGCTGTGGCAGACTCATAAACACAACAAACATGTTAATAGGAAACATTATCTGACGAACAAAAGACATCATCCACATGCTAGCGACAAGAATAGCCGTGCTAATTGACATTTAGGACAGAGATAGCATTACTGCGGAGACGCATGCTAATCATAACCTTTACAAATGATAAATTAGCACTGGTGGCGAGGAAAGAGTTAAGATGACTTCCATGGGAAAAAAAAAGAAACACAAAAAAAAAACAGAACCCGATCAGAGCGGCTGAGCGCATCGCCATTCGGTCGATAAGATTCTTTTCAAAATCCAAGGCAACGTCTCTTGGGCAAGTTTGAAATGTTTGGACGGTAGGAGAAAGTAGTTTCCTGTTTACAAAATAAAATATTTGTTGTCATCTCTTCCAGTGTTTTCTTCAAATCACCTGCATCATTTTTGCTGCCGAGAAAAACACAGCAACGGATCACAACGGCTTTTAGGTTTCATGTAGTGCTCTCTTGGTTTCTGTCACAACGTTTTACTCCAATAAATACCTGGAATATCATATTTGGACCCAGAAGTGACATCACTCTTTAGTTACGGAATGAAGAGTTGCTGTCTCGTTCCTACTACTTGTGTCAGCACTTCACAATAAAAGCCACTCCGCCCTGTTGATTAAGTGCTGCTGTTTATGGTCACGTCACTTCCTGTGCTTTCTTTTTTTTTTCTTGAAAGTCGCTTTCAGTCCAACATGGCGTCCAGCTGATCGGCCAGGTCGTCAAACATGTTCCCGATATCGTCCAGGATGTTTCCCGCAGACTTGACCGTGTTTGTTCTGCTGGGAGCAAGACACAAAACGCAAACGCACAAAAAAAATGTCAGTTAAAGAAAGCACGCACTGACTGGCTTCCAAGGAGAACTATCCCTCAGTGGTTCTCAAATGGGGGTGCGAGTACCCCTGGAGGAATGTGAAGGCACCTGAGATTTTCACAGGGTGTGTATGCAGGTGCCAGTGTAGAACAGTAAAAAAAAAAAAAAAAAAGTTTTCAAATAAGGAGTAAATCAATTGGAACATGAGCGAACTTAAAGCAATAAGCAAAAAGCTCTTACGCAATCTAGCTCTACATTTGCGAGTGAATCAATCATCATTCCTGACTTTCCTAAGGCATTTTCAGTGGACATCACAGGAACTGTTCCGGTCTCTAAAAATCCCTGTGCAGTGTTTTTTAGAACGGAAGTTTCTGGGACTCACCCGTCACCCTGTTCCCGGTCCAGGATGAGCTTCCTCTCCACGGCCTTGAGGGCCGCCGCCAGAGATGTGCTGGTCTCATCCAGTCTCTGCTGAACCACCTCCGTCTCGGCCGGACCTCCCGAAGCCTGGACTCTGGTGGCCGACGGGGAGGAAGGGGCGGGGCAAAGAGGGGTTGCCGTCGGAGGAGGCCCGCGCGATGGCGACCATGAGGACGAAGTGGCGCCGAACGCCAGACTTTGGACTACACTGACGCTCACTGCCGGAGGCCCGAGTCCAGCTGTCCCAGAGAGAAGAAAAACAGATGGATCACAAGTCCCAAACCACATTTTGGCAGTTGGGGGAAGTGTTGGCAGAAATACCAGTAGGTATTAACGTGTGTGTGTGTGTGTGTGTGTGTGTGTTTATATATATATATATATATATATATATATATATATATATATATATATATATATATATATATATAAAACAACAAAAAATGATAAATTCATGGGTTTGAGTTAAAAGACGTGATGCTACCTTGCGCCGCCAGCAGGCTGTTCCGTACAGGTTTGGGGGCCACCAGCGGAGGTTTTGGAGACAGCGGAGGTTTGATGGGGGCTCCCGTGTCCATCCTCAAAAAGACTTCCTCCGCGTCGGCCTCCTTGACCTCCGCCTCGGCCTCGGTTTGAGTCCCATCTCTGCAGGGGGATCCTTCGTCCTTGTCTTTGGGTTTATGACGCCGCTTGACCGTGTCCGATTCCGTCAGGTTGAACTCGGGGACCTCGGCGCTCTTGGCGGCGGATTTGTCAGGAGGCTCCGGCACGGCCTCGGCCCTGGGAGGTCCCGGGGCCCCGGCTTTGGGCCTCTGCTTGATGGTCAGGTTTCCCTCCTCTGCGAAGGGGATGCACTCGCTGGAGCTGTTGTGAGGCGACCGCGAACCTTTGGCGTCAGCTTCTTCCGTGTCCGATTTGCCGCCCGCGACGGGCTCATGCGCGCTCTGAACCCTCCTCCGCATCCCCGGGGTGTCTTTGGAGTCGCCAGTGGGTGGCGCCTGCGGCTTAGGTTTGGGATGTGGAGGGTGTTGGGTCTCTGCGCTTCCTTCCAGGGAGGCCGCGATGCTCCTGACGCTTCCCGGGCTGTCGGTCACCACGCCGGCGCCGCCGCCGGTCACCACGCTGCCCAGCGACAGGCTTCGGCCGTCGGTCGCAAGGCAAGCGCCGCCGGGCGCTGCGGTGCCGCCGTCGCTCATCTCGCCGCTTGCGCAGGCGCCGCTCACAGAGCTCAGTCTTTTCGGAGGTGGGGGCGGGGGTCCTTTTTTCCGCGCCCGCACGGCAAACGACTGACTGCGACCCACGTTGGTGCCCTTCTCGGGACCGGCCTGCGCCCGAGTGGTCTGAGCGCGCCCGTGTTTGCGGCTCAGGGTAGCGTAGGAAGGCACGTTTCCGGAGGGACGCGCCGGTTCTTCGTCGTCCTCGTCGTTTTCACCATCCGATAGAGCGTAGCGGGTCAAACTGTGGTTTCGTTTCTTGGGAGGCGCAAGCGTCCGCTTGTGACGTGGGGTTTCGGCGGACGGGTCCGTGGAGCCGCAGTGAGAGTGCAGGTAGCTGAAGCCCTTCGACGCCGGCGAGCCGTGAGGAGACGAGCCGTGAGAGCGGGACAGTGCGGGTTTGGCGGGAACCGCGGGGTACTTGAAGACGGTGGCCGTTCCCAAGGGAACCAGCTTGTGGACGGGCCTCTGGTCCCGGCCCTCCGGTACGTTCCTGTCCCTCGCGGGGCTACCGTTTAGGTTCTCCTGGGAGCGGCCGTGAGGAGTGACAGAGGCGGTGGGGGGTTCGTGGGAACGTCCGGAGCCGCGGGATCGGTTGTCCGTCCCGTCCCGGCCCGCCGCGTTCCGGACGTCCTCACAATCGCCGTAGTGGCCGGACATGGCCGACTGCAGCTCCGCGCTCAGCTCGCTGTCCTGGAAGGTCATCATGGTCTTCGGGGTGCGGGGGGACGAGCACTCCCCGCCGGAGTCCGGCGGCTCGATGGCGACGACGTGCAGCGCCCCGGGACCTTTGCGCCGCAACGTTCCCTGCCCCGACTCGGCCTGAACGATGGCCCGGTGGATGTCGCACAGCTTCTTCACCGCCAACGTCAACTTTTTCTGGTGGCCTGCGGGCAAACCCAGATGGTCAGGAGGAGAAAGGCGTACCCCACCCGGAACAAGGTGGAGGGAGGCTCTCACCCAGTTTGGTGATGCCGATCTCCTGCAGGTCTTCCCACGTCAGGTCTTTGACGATGCTAATGCTGTCGTAGCCGTTTTCTGAGAGTCTTTTCAGGTACTGCGGGAGGCCGATGGCACCGAGCCACTCGCCGAGATCCGACTGCAAAACAACCACGCTCCGGTCACGATCAAGGTTTTACGGCAGCCGCTCTCAAATGGGGGTAAGTGATGGCACCTTAGTAAGCTTGTTAGTGCCGGCACAAGATAAGTACATTTTCAAATTTAGAGCAAATTAAATGGAAAAGGAAACAACTTTAATTGCTAAATTGTGTTTTTGTGATACCTTGAATGCCTTCAATTTTGACAAAGGTATGTAAAATACCCCTAGAGATACCACTACAACTTTTTTTTCTTAAATCCAAATATGCCACTGCTTTGCTTGAAGACTTTCTGGTTCCTCACCGGGATGTACTCCGGAAGCCACTCGGGCATGTTCAGCTTGTTGATCTCCATAGAGATTTTCTTGCGATGTCCAGGTTTGGTCACGCCAATAGCCGTCAGATCCTGAAGGTGCATCATTGACATTGAAAACCATGCCACAGCCTCCCACAAAGCAAGACTCCACAGGACAAAGTTTGCTGACCTCAGGCGTCATCCTGCTAATGGTCGGGACATCATAACCGGCATTGATGAAGTTCCCCGCGTACTGTTCCAACTGGAAGTCGCTCAACCACTCGAAGATGGCCTCAGCGTCCTAAAACATGACGATAACAGCGCTTTTAAGTCACAAGCTATAGACCCCAAAACAAATGTCCACTAGGTGGACACAAATGAATAGGCAGGGTCTCCGGAGGATATGCTATGACATGAAATTTATGACGTGGACCAATCAGCAATTGTTTTTTTGCAGTATTGAATTGGGACGCCCCAAGTTCTCATCAACATTATCGCAACGAAAGGGAGTATAATTTGTTACCTTGCCGTCCAATAACTGCTGAGGACGAAAAAACTGCTGCTGGGTGAAGGTCTGCTCTGCCGCTTGCTGCACCGTCACCGTAGGCCTGCGGGGGGCGACAGCACCTGCAACAAAACACAAGACAACAAAAGTTGACAAAGCACAAGACAGAAAAAAGAAAAAAAAGAGGACGAGGAGGACGAGGACGAAAACCTGCGTGATGCTGAGGCTGCTGACTCAAATGCGGGGCGCCGCAATCAGCGGCAGGGGGCGCTACCTGTGAACGCAAACCAGAAGCTGGAAGCGGCGGGCCAAGACGAGGAGCCAGAGGTGCGTGGGAGGGCGTACCTTGTTGTCATGGTGACCGGCGGCGGCGATCCCGTTGTGAGCATTGCTGAGCGTGTTGTTGTTGTTGAGCGTGTTGTTGTTGCTTTCGGTGCTCTGGCCGCTGCCGGCGCTGCGGGTGCTGCCCACACTCTCGCTGCTCCCCACGCTGCTGCGATCTCCTGGTGACCACACAACGTACAGAGTTCCCAAAAACGTGCGACACTTGCGCGGCGTAGACGTGTGTACTGGGGCGTGGTCATCGACGCGGTGACCTACTGGAGCGCCAATCTCATGTGAGCGGCATGTGCATGAGTGACACTATGCGCTGGATCCTTTTGCGCAGGCGGCTGACTCGGGGGTGGCGGGTGTGGTGATCGGGGGGAGGAGCTAAAGAGCGCGAAACTCAAGTTTTTCGCGTCGACGCCATTCTGTCACTTTTGTGAGCACAAAAGCCTGTCACATTTTGGATGTTTTGCTGTTGTACTCATTATTTTGAAAAATACATTTGCAATTTTGGAGAAGTGCATCAAAACCTGACATCGACCAAGAAATGACTACATTTCAAACAGGAAGTTGGTTATTGTGTTGTAACGCAAACGCGGCACCGCTGAAGATTTGCGGGAACAAAAAAACTTCAGATTTATGTTAGCGCCTCACGCAGCTGACCTCACGACGAGACACGTGACATGAAAACATGACATGACACGTTGACGTGTAGGTATGAGGTGACGTGACAGAAACATGAAGACACCTGACAAGATGACACGGTGTGACTTGAAGACATGAAGGTGTGACATGACATCGTGACATAACTGGGATGAAATGAGAAATGGCATAAAGCAAAGCGGGAAACTTGGAAGAATATTATTATAAGGCGCACCGTACAATAAGGCACACCTTCAACCAATGGCCTATTTTTAAAAATGTTTTCATAAAGAGGATGCACTGCATTATAAGGCACATAGAATAGAAGCTACGGCCGTGGCTGGGGTTGCATTATGCATCCACTGGATGGAGCAGCGCTACAGGCAATGTCAACAAAACAAGTCAGTCAAACTTTATTAATAGGCAAACAGAATTTAAAAATAAAGACGACTTTTGGAAAGTAATTTATGAAGATTGGAAAAATACCTCTTGATTACATTAAAAGACTGTTTAGATCAATGCCAAGACAGATCTAGAGTTTAAAAGAACATAATGATTCAATTAAATATTAAACTTACATTATTGAATCAAATTGCAACCAAAAAACTTGCTTCGTTGATTTAAATAGTTTCTGGGTGTCATTTTGACCTTTTTGCACCTTGTCCCAAAATAAATCACTGGAAAATTGGAGCATATAGTGGATAGCATATCGAATATTCAAACAGAGTGTTAAGAAAAAAATGTAAAAAACGCATTTATAACTTAAGAATTTACGTGGCGATTAAGTTATTTCATTTTTTTCACCCCCCCAAATAAAAAACAAACAAAAAAAACATTTTTTCTTCCTGCTTATATTACTTTTCATGTCATTTTGTGCACTTTTGTGTGTATATTTATCATTATTGTAGCGATGACAAGATAATCTTTCATCTTCTGAAAGGATTAGCGCTAACCCTTAAATGAAAACTTCAAACACTTGTCACATTGCGACAAACAGGCAGCATGAGGAAATGAGCTGACATGAAGACATAAGGACATGAGGTGACATGAGGAGACACGGGACGGAGACGCATAGCGAGAAAAAGCGGGCGTGGTAAGCATCTATCGCGGATGCGTAGCGTCGAGCGGGCGGGAGCAGCAAGCCTCGTTTTTGGCATCTTACCGTGACACGAGTCCCTGAGCACCCAGACGTCCAGGAAGGGACGCCTGGACGGAGGCGGGGGACTCGGAGACGCACCTAGCGGACACAAACATGGCTGAGTCCTATCGGGGGAGGGCGGGGCACGAGTCGGGGGGCGGGGGCATCGTCGCGAGGCACCTGCCGCTAAATGTTCCCACGTACACGGGCGTGATCTATATCGGAAAGGGGAGCCGCCGATCGGCTTGTGGTGCGCGTGTGTGATGATGTCATGACAGGAGGGTGGCGGCGGCGTGGGATGTGCTGTAGCGGTGCGGCGAGGCATCGGGGGTACGCATACCTGCGGGCGGGGCAGGGGGGACGCACAGGGAGTAGGAGTCGTCGACGTGAGGGGCGGAGTTGAGGCCGGCGGACAGGGCGGCTCTGGACCTGCGCCGTGCGGGTAGGGAGGCGTGCCGGGAGAGGGTGCCCCCTACAGGGTGAGATGAGGAGGTGCGGTGGGGGAGGGCAATCAAAGGGCCCGTCGGAGCAGCGCTTCACCATCACGACTCAGCCAAGGCACGTTTTGTAAAACCTCCCCACGCCAACAACAAAAATTTGTCTCTGCCCAGCTAAAATAGATTTTTGTAGCTATAGTCGTTGGCGGCAGCAAATGAATTCATTTTGTTTGGCGGCGCGGTGCAAAATATTTTGGAGTATCACATATATGCCTTAGCTTAGAGGTGTTTGGGGAAACACAGCATCATAGGTCAAAGGTGATGAAGAGCGCATGCAGGAAGCGCGTGGAACGACTGGAATGATCGGGTTAGTTTATGGGTATGTCACATGATCGGATGCTGTCGGTTGATGACGTCATCACGACTAACCAGGGCGCCGGCTGATGACCTCGACGATGGAGGGCGGGAAGAAGCCCACGCGGTCCGTCCCACGCTGGCTGTCGTGAATGTGACCCTTCCAGCGGCCGTCGGCGTGTTGTTCCAGAACCTGCCGCCGTTGTGACGTTAGCATCTGCGCTGGCGTGCAAACTTCTACCTCGACATACGCGTTTTTCGACTCACTCGTTATTTCGCGCTGCGAGGCACGATTTGAGTTAGCGGTGAATTCCAGAAACAAAAATGGGAACATCTTGGATTCTGTGTAGCCAATTTCGGCAGCAAAAAGTTAACATTTTGTCTGTTTAACTCATTCATCGCCAGCCCACTTAAATAGGATTCTTGACTCATAGTCAACGGCTAACCCTGTAAAAGTGGACCTTTGACATTTATAGCCGCCAAAGGGCGTCAGTGAGTTAATTTGATACATTTTTACTGCTGGAAATGTCTTTATAAATTTCCGTTTAGGAAAACCTACAGTCAAAGAAACCAATTGTGTCAAACTGACTTGCGTAAGCAGTCAATGGAGTTTGAACTTGTGTCATGGCAGCAGCAGTGTCCAAAAACTGAGCCTCACCGTGATCACATCTCCGGCGCGGATGTTGAGGGCGGTGGGATCGTGAAGGTTCCACAAATCCTTCAGCGCGCGCACCTGCAGGACCCCCGTCGCGTCTGTGGAGCCAACGAGGAGACCGTGACATCAGGATGACCTCATCATGTCCCCAGTGGTCCCCAAACATTCAAATGATTGTCTTTATAAAAACAATATTCGGAGCCCATCCATCTGGCCTTATTTAAAGCTATCGGCATTTGAGGTAGCAGCCAATACTGCTATACAGTAGGCTGCTCATTTGGATCAGTTTGGCGATCACACAGTAAAAAAACCTGAAATATTGCCATTAATTTCAAGAAATTTTACAGAAAATGCTAAATTACAATACGTAGGTCTTTTGTGAAAACAATCTGTCATTTTTTGTTTTTCTGTACTCCTACGAGTGATACGGGTAAGTCAAAAAACATCGAGATTGGTCTTTACCTGAGCTTTGATTAACTGTGATGTCATTTTCAGCTAACACTAAAAGGCAAAATGTGTGGATTTTGCTGCAAAATTGATTTTCCACAAATGCAATATTAATCAGAATGTCAAGTGAGAGCTCATAGAAGATATTATTGAGAAAAACATTTTTGGGTTGACTTACCCTTTAAACGATGCACTCTTCATGACGTAAAGTAACTTAACGCGCGCGCACACACACACACACGCACACGCACACGCACACACACACACACACACACACACACACACACCTCTGAGCAGTTGCTTGATGTCTCGACTGGCGTGTGAAGTTGTGAACTGGTTGACGATGTCGAGTGCCGTCTGGTTGTACGTGTTTCTGATGTTCACGTCGACGCCGGCCTAGACACACACGCCACACACACACACACACACACACACACACACACACACACACACACACACACACACACACACAAAGAGTTGTGAGGCGCTTTTGAAGCAGTAGTAGCAAAGTGGGTCAGGACGCCTGCAGCCCGACAACTTTGCTTGAAAAAAGGAACAAGCATAAAAGAAAAGTTGACTAAGGCTAAAACGAAGATTGCGTCGCGTTAGCGGCTAGCCACTTTAGCTCGGGGACGTCGTCAAACTCACGTCAAGGAGCAGCCGCACCACCTCGGTCTTCCCGTAGAGGGCGGCCTCGTGGAGGGCGGTGCCCGACTTGGTGGTGGCATTTATGTCTATGCCGGCCTTCAGAAGCAGCCTACACACACACAAATGAGCGGATTAATTTCACGTTTCCAAGATCCACAGATCCGACAGAGGGCGAGAGGCGGGATACACGGCGGACGGACCCGATGACGTCCTTGTGACCGTTGCGAGCAGCCAGGTGCAACGGCGTGGTGAAGGCCGAGTCGCTGGGCTCTTTGCGCTCTCCCTCCAGCAGCGCCACCACCATGTTGCTACTCAAGAGCAGCTGGGCCACCTAAACACAAGACAAGTCCGGAATCACTCTTGAGTCATCGCTCGTTTGCGAACAATCATTCAGCATTGATTACTCCTGAACGAGGTCGGTGGATCTCAAAAGTGACACAAAAGTGCACTCAGGGGATGTGTGAGGAGATTTTAGAATGCATTTAAAAACAACAAATAATGCAAAAAATGTTTACATTCATAATATGTTCACTTTTTTTCTTTTTCTTTTCAAATAGTTAAACAAAATGTTCCAAGATGCAATAAATGAGATCAGTGGTTCTCCACGTTTTTTCAATGACGTGTCCATTGTGAAATCATTTTCTGCAGAAAGCATTTTTGGATTAGATCAAAATAAATCAAACAGAATGTTGTCTCATTTATTCCTGTACACATTTGTAGCGGTAGGCATATTTTATCTAGCTCACATTTAAAGATTGCACCAGCAAAGACAATGTGCATCCATACAAAACTTAATAAAGGCATATACTTACTGCAACAAAATTTAGCAATACATTGCTTCAATTTCCAATTCATTTGCCCTTAATTTGTAAAGGAAAATGTACTGTTCCTGTCACAGCATTCAAAAGCATTAGATTTGCTAATGCCGTGTTTAAATCTCACATATACTTGGAAGTGCTTTCACATACCCCCACGGGTACCCATATCCCCTTTTTGAGAAACGTAGAATTAGACAACGATGGCAACAAACAATGTTTTTTTAAGTATTTCTTTCTTTTTTTTAACAAAAACACATTGTACTGGTCAGGGAATACTTGGTGGAAAAAAATACTGGGGCTGCATTACTTAATCCACAAGAAAATAACAAAACAAAAACATGAACAACCAAATGAAATCAAAAACTTATTTAAAAAAAAAAAACGAAATGGAAGCGAAAGAGATGAAAACTAACTAGACACAACACACGTGCTGACCTTGACACGGCCGAACTCGCAGGCGAGGTCGAGGGGCGTCTTCTTGGCCTTGTTGACGAGACACGGGTTGGACTGGTGCTGCAGTAGCATCTCCGACTGAACGTGACAGCAGGGCATTTTTTTTTTTTTTTTTTTTTAATTTGGGGACATTTTCTGACGCCCAGACCGGGACCACGGAGCACTGGCTCACCACTTGGTAATGTCCGTACTGCGCGGCAAGGTGCAGAGGTATGTGCCCGTCCAGTGAGACGCCGTTGACGGACGCTCCCGAGCGCAGCAGCATCAGGACCGATTCCGACTTGCCCTGCCATGCTGCGTAATGCAGGGGACGCATTCCTGCACACGCACCATGAGTTGAGACTCGTATGTTTGAAGATGATGACGAAGATGTGAAGTCTTACCGTTGCTGTCCTTGACATCCACAGCGGCCTGCGCCTCCAGCAGGGCTGCCAGGAGCTCAGTGGTTCCCGTGAGGGCGGCGTGGTGCAGCGCAGAGAAGCTGATGTCCCAAAAAAAAAAAAAAAAAAGCAAACAGGTAGTGAGCGCCTCTAATCACAGGCATCATATTCCACCAATCACCTTCTCAGGCTTGCTTGCTGACTAGCCTCCAAAAATGAGCTCCACCAAAGTGGACTAAAATGGTATTGCACCTATGCTAATGCTAAAGCTAGCTGACATATTATCTGGACATCCTTTTATATATTATCAAATTATATGTGCGAATTTTCTGCACATGAAGGATTGGTCAAGAGCTGAAAGTGAATAATTGACAGCGAATTAATCGATTGGTATTTTCGATTATTGATTCAAATCCTCAAATTCAAATCCTCAGCCCAAATAAATATTCCACTTCTGTAGTCCTCCACTTAAGCAGATGTATAATCTTTGTGCTGAATCCAAATCAAACACATCCTAAATGTACTTTTATTTTGGAAAACGCTATCAACATTTTTTGCACTTTTCCCTTTTCATTTTAATTCAGTAATTTATTGTTTTCCATTTTCTGCAACTGTCAATTTCAAATATTGTCCTGATTTCAACAAACAAGAATATTGCATATATGCAGTATATATATATATATATATATATATATATATATATATATATATATATATATATGTAAAACTGTACAATAAAAGTACTGTAAGGTGAAAGACATGCCTGCACACACGTTCGAACATGCTACAAGAACTTCATGCATGATGAGACATTAAAAAAAGCGATCAGGGTAAATAAATAAATAACCGCTGTGAGCGATGTGTGTTCATAAGTGCAAAAGGGCATTTGTCTGCCTACGTGCGTGTGTATGTGTGCCGGAGCCAAGGACATGTGACCTGACAGGACAAAAGGCGCTGTTGCATAACACCACCATTCATGTGGCCACGGCATCAAAGATGGCCGTTGGCAAAAGCGCTAGTAATGGGACACACGCACACACATACAATCAATCATCTGTGAATATCCTGTTTGCTGCATTGGGAAAGCGGGGTTGGGCGGGGGGTTGCCCCTGTCAGCAAACATAGCTCGATACAATTTCTGGAGGCCCCGCCCCTCCAGGTGAATTGTCAGGTGTAAGGCATTTGACTGGACGGAAGAACTGCGGGTAAAAACGGGGGCATGGGCAAACGTGTTGACCCGCTGTCAGGGAGACCCTTGAGGAATGCATCTCGGTCGCCATGGCGACAAAAGCAGCTGGCACACGCTTGCTGTCTTTATTGTTGATAGCCCGCTAGATAAACGTCACTCGTCATGGCGTTTCCAATCGTTCAACATTCCTCCCCAATCACGAGGCCCAACTCGTTACTAGGGCTGAACGATCTCAGATAATAAGTCATTATGAGACCTAATGGTGTCTGGATTTTATAATTCAGTACAGTAGGCTACTTTATAGTGCAAATCAAAGCAAACATTGCTAGTATCGTAAATATTCAATATCCTTTTGACCTCAAGCTCCACGTCAGTGGCAAGTGATTCATTTCCTGTTCTGGAGCGTGCGCTAACAGTGTTGAGCTTATATTATTTGATCTCTACATACTTGTGAACTGTAAAGCTATTTGCTGTTGATAACTAGTGGTTCTTTGCCCTGATGTGGTTGGAGCCAGACTTGGGTGAGAAGTGTACTGCAAACCTAAGCCTATTCTGGCCTTTAAGACCATAGTTCACATTAGCGTTAGCATTGCCTTCGCTCGTGGTTTGTCTTGTTTTTTTTGTTGCAACAAAAATATCATTAATCAGCTACGAATCAACTACTAAATTAGTCAATTAGTCATTTTTGTGTTGGGTTAATCAGATCCAAATAAAATATGTGCAAACATCTGTTTTGGCTTTGGAAAGCAGATTACCTTTTTTACCAATTTTTTGCTTTCTTAAGGGTTCCAGACCAAACCAGCAACCAAATCATAGAAAATAGGTTCATGATTTAGTGAAGTAATGGGAATCCAAACAGTTATGTTGAGAATCGACAAAAGAGTCGACAGATCAACCGATTAGCAAAATAATCATTAGTTGCTACCCTAAACCAGAACTGGTCGGGAAATCCTCCATTAAAAGCCCAAAAATACGATAAATATGAAGTCAGATGGAGCTACCTTTGCGTGTGTGTGCGTTGTGTGTGAGTGTGATTACCCGTCTGCATCCTGGTAGTTGACATTGAGTCTCTTTGTAGATCCTAAAAGTTCTGCAAAAACAAAAGCAAAAGTAAAAAAAAAAAAGTAAACCTTCTGAAATTTAAAGAGATCACATGCGCATTCACTTTACGGCACTGGCAGAAAAAAAAAGACAAGAAAAGAAAAAAGAAATGGAAATGCTGGCAGAACGCACACACACTTACACACACACGTTGCCGGTTGCGAGGAGAGAAAGGAGCGTGCGGGGATCCCTGCGGTAATGCGGTCGTGTTGCTTTGATAACGATGACCCGCTTTTCCTAATGAACCCCCAAAACAGCAGCGCGCTCTTCCCCCTCCTCTTCCTCATCATCATCAGTGGAAACATCAGCAAAGATGTCTACTGCGCAATCATGCTTCACTCTGCCGCCATATTTTTTCCTCTTTTCTTCTGATCACGCCAATGAATCTTTTAATTGGTCCTCTAAGCTCCGCCCTCTGGGAGCCCAACGCACAAAACGCAGTCATTATTAAGGGCGGACCAATTATCAGTCAGGCTGTTATTTGGCATTGCGACAGCTTTTTTTAAAAATGAATAAATCATGGCTGATAAGATGAGAACTTGACTTATCTATATATACTCTATCTATCTATACAGTACACTGGATGATTAAGAGTCTTTTTTTTGACATGGCAACGGTTGCGGGACATGCCCCACCCCCTTCCGATCCAAGAGTTACCGAGGCGTTGACTCGTCTTTGACTTGAATTTTGGAGGTTGTTTGCGACGCCGGATGAGAGCAGCAGGAGGAGCAGCTTGCTTTTTCCCCCACTCGCTCCTTTCCTTCCTTCCTTCCTGCTGCTGCTCGCAAGAAAAAGTTGCACCACAAGAATGCGGAGGACTAAAATTAGAGGCGCGCTTGGACCATCACGCTATCATTACACGTCCGCGCTGGCAAAATCCTTCAAATCAAACTCTTTCGCACCTCCGCACCTCCACCTCGCCGAGAGCAAATCTCAACGTCCGCTTTAAAGAGCAAAAGAACGGTAAGGACGCCTTTGATATGAGCTGAGAGTGTAAGGGAGCAAAACTTGTGGAGCAAAGCGCAGCGGGTCCACAAGCTACCCCGACGCCATTGTTGTCTGTTTGCAAAAGTTCACTTGGACCGGATCCTTTCATCACGCTTGGAAACAGAACCATCACAAAGCAGATTTCACAGCTTAGCGAATGACGGCAACTGCCAAGCGATTCACGAGATCTTATCGAGACGCCGGTGCGGTGGTTATTTCGTGATTTTCAAATCAAGAAGTGGACGCGACTTCCAGGTGGAGGTGCAGCAATTAATTGAAAACGACTCAATGACCAAGTTATTTCGAAACAATAAGTTGCCTGTTTTCGCAAATTTTAACCAAACACTTTTGGCTCCCAAATAGAACTAAAAATAGTGTCTGTATTCATCCCCTGCCAGCTCATAAAATCGTAGGAAATTAAACGTTTATTTAAAAAAATCGTTAGTTGCAGCCTGAGACGGCGCAGTCATTGAGTGGCGGAACCATCCAGAACTCGTGAAGCGAATGATTCCCAACATGGCCGAAATGACCTCCTGACAAACTTTTCTTTTCATCGGACATTCCGCGGTTCGGGAAGTGTCACGCGGTCACCGACGTGACCATCTCCCGACCCCGACGGTGTGAGCGGGGTGCCGCCTCTCGCAAAACTTCACACTTCCCCTCCTATTGCCATTGTTCCCGCCGACAGGAAACCACCAATCAGATAGCGCTTCCTGCTTTGCTTTGTCACTAGCACGCCTACAGGACACGAGCTAGAACCTTCTGATGTTTCACTCTCAATCACTGAAACCTCGACAGCGGCATTGCTTTTTAATGCCACGATGGGCACAGTCGAGCTTCCTTTTCAAATTAAGAGCAAATTAATTAGAACATTAGCAGTTTATTGCTAAAGTACGTAATAGTGACTAATTTGCAAAAGTATGTATTCTCTTAATTTAATACATTTTAGATGGATTCATTGTCCATCCATCCATCATCTACTGCTTCATTTGGATGCTTTGCACCGGTTAGGAGGTATATGGCTGAAAAAAAAAATCATTTACAGGGGGTACATCACTGAAAAATGGTTGAAGCACTATCCTATCTCCGTAGTGAACGTGCGGGAGGGAACGAGGAGAGCTCGGCGCTGCCGAAGAAGCTCGCCGACACACGCCGGCCTTGCGGAATGTGCCACCTGCGTGCTGATGTTTGAGGACGCGCACACGCACACATACACACAAACGTGACAACCGTGCAGTGCTCCACTTCCTGTCAAGTTGTCATCTTCCCTCATCAAACGCTTTTCCACTACAGCAAAATCCCAAACTCCACACGGACGACGGAAGGTGTCGCTGGCATAACAAGGCCGTGACATCATCGACTTCTCGCACGCTCAGATCCGCTCGCCGCTCGTATTCCCGCGCGCACGCTCTTATTCCCCTACGGGAGGACCAGGCCGCGTGAGCAGCGACGCGTACATCAAAAGCTTTGAAAGCGGCGCAGGACGGGACAAAGCCAGCAAGTGGCGAGCGAGCCAACGCGGGAGGAGGGCGACGTCACGGGCGAGCGCCCCGAGGCGAGGAGGAGCGGCGCGAGGCCCGACGGGACGACCGACTCCTTCGCACTCGCTTAACGTCATCGTTAGCCCGACGCTTCTTCAACAAGTCCAATAACAAAAAAAGTGTTCATCGGGAGCCAGAAAATCCTCCTTTGTGGCTGATATTCATCTTCTTCTTTTGGGTTTAGTGTTGGAGACGCATGCGGTGGCCCCTACCCAAATACATCCAAATTGCCCCCGTCCGACCCGGCCAACCAGGAGCCCCGGGGGCCCCAAAGTTCCACCCCCCCGCCCACCGTCGGAGAGGATCTTTGTTTGCTCTCGCGGAGAAGTCAGAAAGAATGTCAGCGAGAGACGAGTGGCGACACGTCGCTTCACTGCAACCCGTGAGCTAAAACGCTAACATGAGAGTCACACTTGGAGGCGGGACTAAAATTGAGAGCATCCAATGAAAAGGCTGCGTCAATGCGGCAGCGAGTGAAAAAACAAAAAACAAAATCGGCGAAGCTTTGACTTGTTTGTTGACCGTGCATTTGCAACGCTAGCGATTGCAGCAATTGGTTTCGACCAATAGACGGGTTACGACTCGGGCTGCATTTTTTTTTTTTGCCGTCTTCCAATGTCGGGCGCCAACTCAATTTTGATGACCTCATTGTTCCCTTTATGAGCCTGTTGTGACATATTTGTTTTCGTATTCATTTGCTATAGCTTGCGGGCTTACTTTTTCAAAAGAGACACAGGTGGAAGCCCTTGATTTTCAAAATAAAACTTGTTTTTAGAACATTGAAGTCTTTTTTTCTGTTCAATGCTCAGTGCTGTGCCAACTGTGTCTGATTTATTCAACTTTGGAATTACATTTATCACGGTATCTCTAGGCGTTTTCTTCAGTTACTCCACAACATCTGTTTTTTATGACTTATCCTATGTGCATCTGTATAACATATAAGAAAATAAAGGCAGGAGTCACTATAACACAATTTAGCAATAAGTTACTTCATCTTCAAACGAATTTGCTCTTAAATTGAAAATGAAGATGTACATTTCCTGTTACGGAATTAAAAACCATGAACTAAAATTACCTGTAGCAACCCTTTGAAAATCTCAGATACCCCGGTTTGAGAAGTGCTGGTCTAGTTTAACGGAGCTTCATCAATTTCGGGTCTGTCAAGCATTTGACGACCAAATCAAAAGAATCTTTTGGAAACGGCCGGTCGTGAACGGGTTAAGCACTAAAGTTTCCCCAGCCCCGGCTTAGCAAGTGCAAATATTGTGAAGTTCAGGTGAAGGCGCTTCTGATAAAGTGGGCCGGACCGCCGCCCCCTTTCTGGTCCCTGATGTTAATTCCTTAATCCTGGCGGGGCGCCATCTGTGAACCGCGGGGGGATTCCGACTCTACTCCGACGACACACGTTGAAAGCACACTTTGACATGGGGAGTCTCCAAGGATGGCTTTGGAATCCTTGAACCATTCCTCACTACGCCCTAGACGTATTTCGGTATTGTCAATATAGATAAGTGGTTCGTTTCACTTTTCAAATTAAAAGCAAATTAATTGAAACATGAAGCAATTCATTGCTGAACTGTGTTAAAGTGACTAGATGCGCATTTTCTTTAGCAATGCAATTCTCCAGCTGACAATCCAGAAATAAAACAAAATGTTTTTACACAATCTAATAAACTAAACCAAGAAGACACAAAAACATCAAAAATGTAATCAATCAAACACTGACGGCACAGAACTGTGTTTTAAGTATTATTTTTTTCATCCAAAAATGCTTTGGAATGATTATGGGGTACTTGGCTGGAAAAAAAATTCTAGAAGTCTATAAATCCAAACTAAGCTAACAATGCTAATAGCGTGAAGTTTACTTACTGCTCTTGCTGCTCTTCAGCTTGGCCAGAAGCTTTTGTGTGGACGCCAGGTCGCCACTCTTCACCGCCTGGAGGAGGTCCTGCTCCTTCCCCATCGTGCTGACGTCACAGCGCTAAGGCCGCCGCCGCCGCCGTCGCCTTAGCTCCGCATCCCGCCAAGTCCCAAAGCTTCAGCGCTAAATTAATAATTAAAAAAAAAAAAAAAACTATTCAAACGCTGCAATGGAAATACTCTGTTGACATCGTGAAATGGATGTTGTCATCATTTGACGCCATGACATCATCCAGTGTACATCATTCTTTGCACTCCATAAAATCCTGCGGCGTTACGATGACATCACGTCAGGTGACAGGAAGTTCGTTGAGGTCCCCCCCCTCAACAAATCGCAAAAACGAATACTGACTTGTCGTTAGCGATGTTCTTTGTGTTAGCATTGATGAGTTTAACTGTTGCCCTCTGCTGCAGTGGAGTGGAATTGTATTTGAACGGCTTTTTCGAGAATCCAAAAATGTCAGAGGTCATCGGCAAACTCCACCCGCCGAAAGCCTAGCAGCCAATCATCTGACGTCTCTGCGCTTCTGGTTCCCTCCGATGCCAAGAACCTCCCGTCAATGGCGTCGAAGTTGTGGTGTCAACACGCGTTTGTTTTGGGAAGCTTCCACTGTGCATTTCTCTGCCTCTCGTGTTATGTAAGCGCCAAGATGAGATGAGATGAGCCGAGGCGAGCCCGGCCGTCGTCCCCATTGGCAGACGTCAACGTTGTCCCACTTTTTGGAGCTTCCAGACATGCGGGACACCAAAGGCATCAAGTGCTTCCTACAAGAAATTGTTCCACTTGAAGCTTCTGCGGCTTCCACTCCTATTCCATGGCACAAGCCAGACACAAGGCGCATTCTTCACCAGTGTCAACACTTGCAAGGGGAATTTGGCACCCTCCAAGCACTTTTTATTTGCTTGCTCGCACTAACACTTGGATTCTTCTCGTTTTTACCCCCGACATGACGATTCAGTAACGCTTAAAGATCTGCATCTATGTTTGACGTGATCGTGTCAAGATGATCGGCATGCAGTTGAGTGGAAGGGGAACAGGGAGGGTTGGGGAGGTTGGTAGGGGGGGGGGGGGGGGGGGGGCATGTCAGGGTGAGCTGGTTAATATTTCGGAGCGAGCTGGTGAACGATTTGTTTCGAAAATGTTGTTGTCGTCGCTTGTTTTGAAGGGAGTGAAAAGAAAGTTGTTCGTACCTTTTCGGCCGCTCTCGTCTCTCGCTCGGTGGGTCGGCTCAAGCCTCCCACGAGCGAGCCGACATTCCCGACGTGGATTCGCGTCAAAAGTGTCGATTGTTCGCCGTCCCTTTACCGCCAAACGCCGGTTAACTTTCACCTTTGGCCGCGCCGCCGAACTCACGATGAATTCGAGCTGGTTTTGGAACTTTTTCCGCGCCCGTGCGCCACTTGTTCGGCTTCTCCTCTTTGCTGGCAGAACATTCTCTCTCGCTCTCTTTCCCTGCCGCTGCTCCAGACAAGTGTAAAGCGAGACATTATTGCCGCATACCACATCCGGTCAGGACCTCAAAACAAACCGGAAATTGCCACTTTAGCGCAAAGCTCGCCGCTTATTTCTCGTCTTTCAGGCACTGACCAAAATATGAAACTAAAATAGTTTAGCCTGTATTTCAATGTCGACCTTACATTAAGTCTTTTAGTGCCACCTATTTGAAAAAAAAAAACCTTTTTTACCCTCCCAAAAAAAAGAAAAAATCACTAGCAGGAACTCCACAGGCGTTGATCCAAGATTCATTTTGTGCGTTCACACTAACATTAGAAATCTAATTGCAAAGCCGTTCTGCGAGTTCACTCAAAATAAAACAACTAATATCAATATTAATCTTGACTATCGGAACCTTTTTTTAATTCACCAAGTTGGGGGGATATCAATTTTCGAACTCGTCAGTTGTGTTGCATTGTGACGTCATGCCGAGCTGGCTAGCACTATGGCGCCCTCTCCTGTTACTTATCCACACTGCGCCTGACGTGAATTGTTTGACTCAGCAATAGTTTATGAATCATCATAATTTTTCTCTAATAATGGATGACTACAAATAAAATAATTGCGGCGGGAAAGTCCAAGCAATAGCTGACTCACTGTGTGTGTGGTGATAAGACACAACTCTGAAGTAATTATTGACGTGAATCAAAAAGGCAAACTTGAGAAAGAGATTTTAATTTAGTCTGAAAGATGATTCATATAAATATATAAATAGATGAGATATAAAAAATATCGTGACTCCTGTCACCAGCTGAAGCAACTGTGATTTCGATGCAGGGCAGTCTTTAGGACCCAGAGCACGTCTCGGCGTAGCATTGACCAACCACAGGTGGCGCTGTCCTGGTTGGGTAGAGAGAACAAAAGAGAACCGTCTTTTTTTTTTTTATTACAAAAAATGAACAGTTATAGCTATTCCAAAAAATTATTAATCATAACTTGTAACTTGGTTAAATACCACAATTTAGTAGTTCGTAAATATTACAAACATGTCTTGTAACCCCCCCAATCAGGATTGCCACTTTTGCCACAATTTCAAATTTTAACACATTTTTAAATTGTCGATTTTTAAAATAACAAATTAATCAAATTAATTTAATTCATTGCTCTGCCCTACATTACATTGTCCTTTTTTTTTTTTTTGCTTAGCGAAAACAATCTTTGAAATTGTTTTGGGGGAAAACTGGAACGGATTAATGGTTCATCCATTCATTTCTATGACAAAAGGTTATTTGTGATCCCTTACATTGTTTTATGACGTTTTGGTTTTCACATTTGTCTCGCATTAAACATGTACCTTGGTTCAATAAAAGAAGCGGAATAAAGTTTTGTAAGTTTTCAATAGTTTGAAAGTCTCTAAAAGCTGGGGTTTTTTTTCAAATCAAAGTTTCGAAAAGTTACCTTCTGCTGAAGAAGAGCGCTGACATTGCCGAAGTAGGACGACAAGCCAGGCACGGGATTGGCGGCAGTGGCAGCAGACAGCTGCAATCAAAAGAAGTCAGCCTGTCAATCAAGTCACCGGCCAATCGGCAAGCTCGAAATGAGCTCGTGGAGGGGCGGCGTTACTTACACAGGTGGTCTCCCGCAGCAGGCGGTTTTGAAGGTTCTGGAAGTCGTCCAGTTTGCGTTGGTCCCACTTGAGTCCACCTTTTCCGAGGTCAAGGTCGTAGTCTTCAAAAGCTTGCTCCGCCCCCTGCAGCGACTGGCGAATCACCTGCAACGCCCGCCGACACTGCAAAGCCACAGTTGCACAGCGCCATTGTTATCATGATGCGTTTGTCTTTCTTGACTTTGTGAAAAATTCGACATCTTGGACAAAGTACCGTAATTCCCCAAATTTAAGAAGGCACCCTTAATTTTAGGGTCAAATTCTGGTATTTTCTGTTAGCTTGTATAAGATGGCGGCAATGTAACAACTATGGCAAAATAGAACAAATCTCATCTTTTTACAATGTTCATATTTTCTTGTATTCGTGTCCACATGTTACGGTATCTTCTTTGTTGCATGTTAAGTGTGTTTCAGACTTCCCACGTTGTGAGCGATCAGTGAAAGCCTCGCCAGTGTAACGTTGAATGCACTCCAAGCAGTTTGTTTTTTTTTAGGTTTTTAATCTAAATGGTTTTGTGCATAAGAAAGACTGAAGACTCCAGTTTCAAGAAATTGGACAGTTGTGCATTTTTTTAAGACTTTTTCTCCAATCGGCAGAGACGTGAGCTCACCTGAGTGACGTTAGCAAGGGCGGCGCGAGGGAAGGTGACATTAACGTTGTACGGCAGGCAGCGAACAGGAAACAGCGCCCCCTGTAAGATGGAGATGACAATCTGCATAAAATTCAACCAAATAAACGGAGGCAACATTTTGGAAACTATACCCCAATTTAGAAATAAGTTGCTTCACGTTCCAGTTACTTTGCTCTTAATTTGAAAAGAAACCTATACTGTTCAAGTCTATCCTATTCAAGTCTCACATAGCCTTCACGTATTCCCAGGGGTACCTGTACCCCCATTTTTGAAAACCGCTGGCATAAAAGAGGCACATAAGGTTCTGAGACGGGTGCCTACCAGGTCTCGGAGCAGGTTCTGTGCTTCCAGGACCACGTTTCCCGGGAGGCTGCAAGGTGGTACGGTCGCTGTCATCACATGGATGCTCCGCATCTGCAGGACCAGCACCACCACGGCGATACTCATGGTCCACCTGGCGCCGAAGGTACAAAAGTTCCCGACGGCTCCGGTCATGATGGTTCAGGTCCGAGCAGGTGGAGGTACGCTGTGGAAATGAGCAGACTGTCTGGATGTCAGGAGCGAGCTTGTACCTGCGTGACTCACCGGCCGCAACGGTACGTCTTGGTCCTGATCCAAACCTCAAAACGGTCTGGACCAGGACCAGAACCGGGAAGCATTTGCACCGCATTGAGTAATGACGATGTCATTTCAAGGCGACTAAGATGGCCAAAAACGGGTGCGTTCATATGCGTTATTAATCGGGATGCCGTGTTTAACGAAATAAAATAGAAAAAATACGTATATAAACGAATAAATAGATAACAGTAGAAGGGCTTCGTAGACTAGAATAGCACTCCTGTGTATTCCGCTCTATTCATTCTTTCATTCGATATTAATTATTTTATTTATTGTTCATATTATCGACTCATTTACTGGCAGGCCAGTAAAAATGGACATTTGACATCTATAGCCGTCTTTGGCAGTGAATGAGTAAAATGTTCTTTTGCAAAAGGATTCGTAGTTATTCACGACAATATACTGTCCTACATATAGCGTGACAAGAAGCATAATTAACTCATTCACCGCGAAATGAATCTTTGATATCTATAGACGTCATCGGCAGTGAATGAGTTAAGATGTAGCAACCGGAGAACACTCCCAATTTTTATTCTGTTCCATTTGGTCTTTATTGTGATTGCACAGCAGTAGTTGCATTCGTCTGCATCGTTAAGGCGCTATTAGCCCCGCCCTGGCGATGACGTGTGGCGCTTTGCCCGCAAGACCCGCCAAAATGGGAGGTCCTGGCAGTGAACCTTGAGGAACCCCGACATCCTCCTTCCACGCCGGCCCCCTCTCATTCATTTTCCGCTTCAACGTCATCTGCTTGCGCTGACGATTCCATGCCGCGTTTCGGGAGGGAAAAGTTGCACCCGGTTAGGTTTTTTTTTTTTTTTTTTTTTAAACTGTGGTTTTTAACGGAAAATATTTGCTTCCCTCGCACAAACGCGCCCCATCTTCATCATCGGCCACGGAAAGCCTTGGTAAGTTTCATAATTAATGCTACAACACTCACTATGAAAACCGGCACACTCATAAGAAAACCTGGATTTCATTCGTCAAATATTTTATAAACATATTAATATAATTAATATAACCATGTAAAAATGACAATAACAACGTGATTTTGACATGGACAAAGTGCAAAATGATGGAAATGAAATAGCGACGTGTTTCTTGTTTTACTTTGTTTGCATTTAACCTCTTCTAAAGTTTATATATATATATATATATATATATATATATATATCAAAATAAACATTTGATACAAAGGATTTTTTAAACGACAAACCCTTGCCATGCTCTTTCATTTAAAAAGTGTGAAGGATCAAAGTGATAAAAGTTTCTTATTATGAAAGCTTTCATGAAACACCTTAGCTGTAAATATTTAAAAAGTATATACGTTTAGCATCAGAAAAAAGTCTCGATTTTATTCAGTCTATCTGGACCGTTGCTATTTTAATCTATTTTAATCATCAAACAATTATCTAAAGAAGTTTTTAAATCACATGCAATATAATCAGTAAATACTGAATAGTGATTTAAGGTGTGTTTTAACATAAATATTCAGAGCTTGTGCAGATAGTTTCTATTCAGGGATTGTGTAAAACTTGTTCAAATGCCACAATAAACCCTTTAGAAGTTTTTTTTCAACAAAATATTCTTTTTGTGTCAATATTTCAAAAGGTTATAGCTTGAAAATGGTTATCGATAAAGTGCTGCTCCATTGGTGCATAGTTAATAACTATTGTCAACTATTCTGCAAAAGCTTGATTTTTTTTTTTTTCCAAACTGATGAATTAATCAAATGAATTGGATTTGTTGCCCAGTGTCAAACTTAAATCTCAGCTGTTCACTCAGGTACAAATCCCTGATATTCTTCTTATCGCGTGTTTTACACTTGGATTCTTTTCAACCATTTTTTTTTTCAACTCTGTTATTTGCATCGGTGGCTTTTTTAAAGTCCTTTTGCCAAGCTGTCTTCTGCTCCTCAGCTTTGAAATGTTACAAGCATTTATTTTGAAATCAAATTCCCTGGCCGAAAAGATGAACTTAATGATCGTCGAGAAGAATTCCATCAAATGAGCAATAGTTTACTTACCGGGGGTCTTGGAGGTCTTGGAGGTCGGCGAATTGTTGGATGTGTCTTGTGCGCAAGCGTCTTTTAAAGGGGACGGCGACGGCGTCGATGTCGGCCGCCATCGCTCTTCAGAATAATTCTTAGAAAGTGGGAAATTTCCACTTTGGTTTTCATTCGCGCTTTTGGATTCCATCTTCCTGATGAAACACCAAAAGACCCGTGAACAACCAAACTTTCATCATCATCATCATCATCCTGAAAGCAAAAAGGTGTGCGTGAAGGCAGTGACAGGGTTTGTGGTGACATTTCATGAGTGAGGGGACACGACAGCAAAAGATTGTCTTAGACGTGAATTGAGTTTCAGAGGAAATTGGACTAGGCAAGAAACCGGGGAGGAACTCGAAGAAAGCCCTTCGCGTGCATTCCAGTGGACGTGTGATGTCACCGCGCGCGCACGCCGCTTTTCACTTTTGACACGTTTACTGCGAAGACCTCAAAGGAAGTCGGCCTTTAGACGGAAAAGAAACAAACGCGCGTACAACCAGATAGTCGCTGCTAAACAGATGCTTGTTTCTCTTAGTACACTGTCACACTGTTATATCATATATATTATTTATTATATTAGATCTGTTATATTATCTATTATGTCTATCATATAGGAAATATAAGTACCGGTAATCGCAAAAATATCTATCTATCTATCTATCTATCTATCTATCTATCTATCTATCTATCTATCTATCTATCTATCTATCTATCTATCTATCTATCTATCTATCTATCTATCTATCTATCTATCTATCTATCTATCTATCTATCTATCTATCTATCTATCTATCTGTGTGTGAGTGTGTGTGTGTAAAACAGAATAAGTTAGTTAGTTATTTAGCTCAGAAAACACTGAGCCTGCTAATATTGACACATGAAAAAAACATTTCTTTTATTAGATGAAAAAAAATGTAAATTCTTTGGGTAAATGGTAAATATCTCATTAGGAATATCACAACATTCAACACTCACATATCTCACATCTTGACATTACCATGTAGCCCTAATATATATAGATCAAAAATAACATATTTTATATATATATATATATATATATATATATATATATATATATATATATATATATATATATGTCATAATATATATGTCATAATATATAGTATATAATGTGTTGACCCACTGTACATGTTACTACGGAATGTAAAGTTAACTAAAACTACCGCGACTCACATAAGACTATTGTCTCGTCTCAGCTGCACCACTTCACAATTTAGCCTGAGAGGGCGCTAAAGGGCTGCATTCAGGGAAGGGTTTTTTTCTTGTTAGGGGTTTGTTCTCGTGAGCTGCAGCAGAGGGTCTCATTAACCGAGGGACTCGTTAGCGTCACTTCCTTCACGCAATCTAAACAAAGCGCAATCACTAACTTCCTGGCGGGCCCATCTGCCATCTCAGGCACTTCCTCTCTGATGACAGGCTGCCATCAACAAATGACACCCTACCAAAGTCAATATTCAGCCAGAGTGTTCGTACGTGCGGTTTAACTCAGGATCGATTGTCACGGCGATGTCGCAGCTGCCCCCCTGGATGCCTTCAGGGACTGTTAGATTTTAGGGTTTGCTTCACCCCTGCTTGACCTGCCCAAAGACCCCGCCCCCTCTTCTAATGGGCATGTGGACGAGAGCTCATCATGTTTACGCTGTCTTGACTAACTATAAGGCAGCTGCCTTGCATGGTGCCACAAATTCAAAGAAGAAAGACGGGAACAAATAAATGCACATATAAAGAAGAAAAGCAAGAAGTGGGGCAAAAGGTGAGGAAGGCAGGAAGGAAGGAAGAAGGGGAGAGTGAAAATGGAAGGAAGGAAGTGAGGAAACCAAGAAGGAAGCAAACAAGAAAGGAAGGCAGGAAGTGGGGCAAAAGGCAAGGAAGGAAGGAAGGAAGGCAGGGAGTGAGGAAAGAAGCAAGGAGGGAAACAAGGAAGGAAAAATGGTTGATGGAAGCAAAGAAAGGTTACAAGAATATGACCAAGGATGCATAGGAGAAGACAAGGATGTATAAAAATATAGCAAGGAAGGAAGAAACGACGGAGGGAAGTGAGAAACGAAGGGAAACAGGAAGGAAGGCAGAAAGGAAGGAAGTGACGAAGCCTGGAGGAAAACAAGAAGGCAAGGCAGGAAGTGAGGCAGGTGGGAGACAGGGAGTGAAGAAAGATGGAAAGAATGAAGGAGGGACGGCAGGAAGTCCGGAGAGGAGCAAGGAAGGAAACGAGGAAAAAAGAATGGGTGATATGTCAGCAAAGATTGGTGGAAGAAAGGCTACGAGGATCTGACGAAGGAAGCCTAGGAGTAAAACAAGGATGTATGAAAGAAGGTGAGGAAGGAAGGAAGGATTGAAAACGAGAGGAAGGAAAGATTCATGGATAGGAGGAAGCTGGAAAAGAAGGTAGGATGGATGGAAGGAAGAAAGGAAGGCAGAAATTGAGGAGGGGTAGAGTGAAGAAAATGAGAAATATGTGAGGAAGGAAAAAAGAATGATAGAAAAAAGAGGAAGGAAAGAGGGAAGTGAGAAAGGAAGGAAGGCAAGAAAATAGGAAGGAAGGCCCCCTTTTGACATCATCACAACCTGTTGATGTCAAAAGGAGTCTCGGCCTCGGGCGACCATTTGTCATGCGGTGCATTCAAGTGCTGCCGGTAACAAAATCACGTGCGCGTGCGCTGCGCCCTAGCGTGACATTTTTTTTTTTTGTTGCCGAGTCATACTGGCTGATGATAAAAAATGGTGAAAATTAGTGAAAAGGAAGTCACCATCACAAAGACAGGAAACCAAGAACGGCCCGGCTCACTCGGCCCAGGCGGCAATGTCACCACACACACACGCTCACACACACAATAAAAGACAATGAAGGTGCCCTCGCACGAATCCATTTGCGACTATGTGTGTGTGTGTGTGTGCGTGTGTGTGCGCGTGTGGGCGGGCGTGCAGACATGATTTCATTTGCGAGCGCCTCGGCTGGAGACGGAGAATGAGAATGAGGAGGAGCAAGACAGCGAGTCGGCGGCTCAGCGGATGAGCGGACGGCGAGGTGCGCGGGAATCGAACGCACGCCCGCCTTTTTCATCTCAACAGGTTGTTGCTTTTTCTGTTTGACGGCTTGGACATTTATTTCTTCCTCGTTGGAGATTACGCAAAATGCTATTTCGCTAAATGCTAAACTTGCGCGGCACCGTAAAACAAAAATTGCTGTTTTTACACGGTAAAAGAAAAGATACTGTCGATAACACGCAGTACGTTTTGTAATTGTAAAATTAACAGTATCAAAAAAACATTTCTGCGTAAATGTAGAAAATGTGTTAACCTAATTTATTGGTACTTTTCTGGCAGAATTTTATCGTAAAAACAGGTTTTTTTTAAGTGTACCTTTTTATTACGATAACATTCAAAGAGGTTTTTTTTCCTTACAGGTGTTGGCATTAAATTTCATTGTTAGATGACTTTTTTTTTTTTTTTTTACAATGCCTCTTTTAAGACAAAGATGTTTTTTCTTTACATGTTGACGTTTACGTGTTCAAGTTCTATATCCTGCATTATGTTACGTTTTATTACTTACATATTTACAATACATTGTTTTTATCATTCATTCATATTCATTTTCTTCAAAGGCGTGTCCATGTGTGCGTCTCCATGGCGACGTGCGTGTGGGTGTTGGTGATCGCGCGTGTGTTAGCATGTTCGGCATCCAACGTAGACACGCACTTTCCGCTGGTCAAGACAGGAGCGGACGGAACTTTGTTTGGACTTTCCGTCGCTCTGCATCATGAGCTCAAGTCACAAAAGCACCTGTGAGTACGCTCCGACCTCTGACCTTTTCTTGGCGCAGCTGCTACGCGCACTAGAAGAGCACTAACTATTGTCATCTCGGCTCATCAAAGTCTCCTGGTGGGCTCTCCCAGAGACAGGGCGGAGCCCGACGTGCCGGCCAATCGAACAGGAGGAGTGTACATCTGTCCAATCACCGCCAATCAATCGGATTGCACGAGGCTTTCGCTAATCGAGCCAGGTGAGTCTTCGTCTCTCGATACTACTTTGTGTTTGGTGGGGGCCGCGGCGAAAGAAGCGGAGGCCACGCCCACAATCAGACACAAGCCCCGCCCCTCCTCCGCATTGTCCCTTTTCAGACTTGGATCCGTCCGAAGACCTGGTCGAGGACATGTGGTTGGGCGTGTCGCTAGCCAGTCAAGGGCCACCTGGGGGGCGGGTCCTGGTGAGTCCAACAGCTATACAGCCGATAAACGACGCGCTGAGCTGCCTGCGTGACGTTGCGGTGCTAACATGCTAACGGCGGTCCCCGCAGGCGTGCGGGCATCGTTTTGTGAAGATTTACGGGGCGTCCAAACTCCGACATATGATTGGTCGCTGTTATCTACGCGGCAACGACCTTCGCCACGTTGACGCTGACGACCAATGGTGGACGCCAGAGCAGGTGTGCAGGTACGCTATGGCCGACGCATTCGGAATAGGGTCAGCAGGCCCCGCCCACGCCAATGTGCGTGTGTGTGTGTGTGCAGTCACCTGGGTGACGTGAGCGGAGAGGTCATGTGTAACTCGGGAATGTCTGCCGCCATCTTTCGCCATGACATCATCATCGGATCACCTGGAAGTTACCAATGGCAAGGTCCGATTCCTTCTCCTTCTCTAGCTAGTCCTTTTTCATTTTCTTTGACATGTCCTCTTTCGCCGTTTTCCTCGACTAAAGGCAACACACACGTGAGCTGGAACAATCCCGACGTTCTCTTCGACACGCGGAGGAGCTCCTTCCCAAACCTGCAGCGTAGGAACATCTACTTAGGTCAGCACATGCTAACAGCTAAGCTAAATGCTAATAGTGAAATTAAATCCTGACGATAAAGAAGTATGCTAACAGTTAGGCCACTTCCGGGCTAGGATACTATATCCCGCTAGGATATATGCTAATAATGAGGATACTTGCTGATGGGAAGGCGACACGCTATCGTTTGGATACAAGCTAACAGAAAGGCTTTAATCGCTACATGCTAACAGCTAGGCTACATTCAGTAAATAATGTGCGGGATGTTTGTGTGCAGGCTATTCAGTCACTCAGGCAGCGGGTCTTCTCGCTCAGGATGACGTCACCATAGTAACAGGTGATGAATTCTTTTGCGTCTGTCCGATCTGCTGTCGGCCGCGTTTTGGTTTTAATTGAAGAGCATGAAAAGTCTTCCATTTCTTTTATATCAGCTTTAGGTTCACGCCCAGGTGAAGGTCATCTACAAAAGTTGAACCAAGTTCAAAATGTTTTCCTTTAGTTATAGTGGATAGACCAGAAGCTGGATCGGAATTATGTAAAAGTTGAAAGGCGTTCCCCTAAGCAGGCGCTCCAAAAGACACCAAAGAGGACGCTCGCGGTTCGGTCCTGCTGGCAGACAAACACGGCGGCGGCGGTACGCTGGCCATCCGGCAAACGCTACGAGGAGAGCAGACGGGCTCGTACTTCGGGAACGCCGTGGCCACCGCGGACCTGAACGATGACGGGTAAGCGAGACAGCGCCCTCAACAGTTACGATATCTCAGGAACTGTGACCCTCAGGTGGCGTGACCTGCTGGTGGGCGCGCCTTTCTACTTCCGGCGACAGCAGGAAGCGGGCGGGGCGGTTTACGTATACATGAACGCAGGGGGGAGCTTCCCTTCGGTGCCCACCTTGGTGCTGAAGGGCCCGCCCGCTTCGGCGTTCGGGATGGCCGTCGCCCATGCCGGGGATCTCGACCTGGACGGCTTCCAGGGTGAGGAATGCTCATCGAGTGATGTCATGTGATCACGTGATGTGGCCACGCCTACGTTGCAGACTTTGCGGTGGGCGCACCGTTCCAGGGGACAGGAAGCGTTATGATCTGGCGAGGGAGTAGAAACGGCGTCTCCGCTCAACCCAGCCAGGTGCTTCATGCGTACACAAACACACATACACTTGGTTGAACTGCACTTTGGCGCCCTCTACAGGTTATCAGCGGGAACAGTTTGTCTCCTCGCTTCTCCACTTTTGGGTTCTCATTGTCCGCCGGACTGGATGTGGATGACAACAAACATCCGGACCTTCTAGTCGGCTCTCTGGATGACACCGTCGTCCTGCTCAGGTGCGTGCATTTCCTGTTTCGCCATAGGACGCTTTCAACTTGGGCATTCGCCAGTAAGGAATTCCATACAATCGTCCAACGTTAGTCCTTTTCAAAATAATCAGAATTGAGTTTTATTGAACTGAGTTTGATCTTTTTTAATCCATACGATAAGATGACTTGTCAGTCAAGGACGACATACAACGCCATAGAAAGAAACATGGGCAAGAAGAAAGACAAAAAAATTGGTATCTAATAAAAGGCGGGGCTCTCTAACAATTGAGTGGAACTGACGCGGTACATACAGCGCCTGCATATGCACACCATTAGCGTGTATTTTTATCAGAACTTTCACTATTTCATCAGCAGGTATTTACAGTATGAAATTAGAAATATGGTGAAGTACTGCTGTAAAACAGACTATGCGCATAGTAGTTGATCATAGACATCCGGAAATGGGTTTAAATCCGGAATGAATCCGCGACTATTCGAATTTTTGTTGATGACTTGCAGGACTCGACCGGTGATCCACCTCACCAAAACCATCAGAGTGTCCCCAAATACCGTGGACCCCAACACTTGCGACTTCTGGTGAGAGATGTTAGCAGCAACGCCCGCTAGCATGCTAACAGCATGCTAACCGCTTGGATATTGTGCGGCAGTATCGAAGTGGAAGTGTGTTTCTCGCACACGCGGAGCACGGGCGAGACGCGCCATCCAGACGATGTCAGTGAGTGCGGACCGTCAACACAACAGGAACACACACATGTGACCGGGATGAGTTTCCATTTCCATCACTCAACCTTTTTCTTTTTATTTGAAGCTAAGTGGCTCAGCTGTGACACACTGATGACATCAAATTGTCCTTGAGTGTCCTTTTATTCTCGCGTCTCGTGTGTCTAATAAATCTGATACGCATATACACAAAGGAGCTTTGTGACCTTGTTTTGCAAACTGGACCAATCAGAATCAAGGTCACCTTGTTGCTTTCACACAAACAAACATGCAGAGACGCCCCACACGCAGACAGGCTAGTACAGCGCTACCTTGACTTACAAGTTTGATTCCTTCAGGGACGAAGCTCCTTTACTCCTTTTGTATTTTGTGTGTCAAATCAGCTGTTACCTATAAAAGCATATTGACTTTGAATTCCCACTTAACTCAATCTGTAGCATACCTGAAACAAAACAGCCAAACAATAGACTGAGCAGCCGCTCCTAAGTAAAAGAAAAGCACTTAAGTTGGGAAACTCCTAAGTCAAGGCACCGACGTATTTGACTGTATAAATGCCACAAGAGTGCCACCGATGACATCCTGTCCTCATCAGCGCATCCGCTAGCCGTCCAATTCACCGTGGCCGCCGATGTCAGCAGCCTGAAGCCCCGCCTACGTTTCCGCGGAAACGGTCAAAGCGCGTACTCGGGTTCCGTGTTGGTGCCACATCGTCGCTGCAAAACCCTGAGCGTCGGAATACTGGTGAGACTTTGGGGAAGCCGACACGAAGTGGGCGTGTAGTGCGGAACACGCTAACTACTGTATTTGCGATTTTGCGACAGGCTCCGCTTCGGGATCAAGTGGAACCGTTGGTGTTCTCGCTCAATGTGACTTTGCGGCAGAATGTGCCAAAGAACAAAGACCCCCTTCAGGACCTGGCGTTTTTCCCCGTGCTCAGCCAAAGACCTCGACCTGTCTGGACCCAGGTCAGAACTTTTGATGGGTTGGGAATAAGTATTAGCAAAGTAGGTAAAGTGTCACATCACACTTGGTGGCATCAGTTGTCCTGGACCAGTCTCGTTGCCGGCCTTCTGTTGGTGTTGCAGATCCGCCTTCTGTTGCTGATAAGGGTCTCGGAATCTATATAGAGGGGCGAAGGATTTGTACTCGGTCACTTCAGAGCACTGTCTGGAAACGGGAAAGACTTGTTGCATTTGTTCCTCAGGTCCAAATCAAGAAGGCGTGCGGGTCCGATAACCGTTGTCACAGCAACTTGCAGATGGTGGCGCACTTCACGGATTCCAGCCAGCAGCCACTCAGCAGGTAAGTCTGGAAAGCGCAATTCCCATCGGACTGCCGCGGTTAAAAGCTCAGCGGTTCAGACCCCGACCACTGACGAGACGGGTTCTTTCAGGAGCTCTGGCCGTCAGGTGTGGTTCTACGAGGGCGGCGCAGACCGTCTTCTGCTGTGGGTCAACATCAGCAACACGGCGGAGGACGCTCATTTGGCTGTTCTTAATGTTAGCATCCCACCTGCGTTGGTCTACTCCGGAGTCCGGACTAAGGTGCTCTAAAAAAGTCCCGTCAACCAGGACTTGGACTGCATTGGACTTGGATCCAAATGGTCTTAGAAGACTGAACATGTCCTCAAGGAAGCTCATCCTCCACTAAAGGACCTGACATTGAGTAGATCTGGACCTGATATGGGCCTGTCTGGAATAACCCTCGGAAATGACCGGGACCAGACCTGGGACTGATAAAGACATGACTTGGACGTGACATGGACTTGTCTGGAATGAGACTTGTGCTCAAAACATCTGGTGTCTGTGCTCCTTTCAGGGTAGCGTCCAGGAAGTCCAATGTTTTGTAGAAGAATTTGCAGTCCTTTGTGAGCTGGGGAACCCATTCAAAAGTAACCGAACGGTATTGAATCTTTCAGACCCTTGGTATTCCTTTGTTCCGTGTTCTTGTTTTTTTAGGTCCTGGATTTTTCATCCTTGAGTCTTAATCATTGTTCCTAGCTTTGTTTCTTGTTGTTTGTTTTGTTGTTCCCTAATTATTCCTACTTGTTCCTAGTGTTTTGGGGGGGATTCTTTGTCCTTTGGTTTGTTCCTTGTTTTTGTTTCATAGTCTTTGCTTTCTATTTTGTGTTCCTTTTTTGTTTGTCCTTGGTTTTTGTTGTGTGGTCCTTTACTTTTTATCCCTCGTCCTTATTTTTCTTGTTCTCAGTATTTTATGTTCCTTGTTCCTGTCACTATGAAGCTAAAGTTGTCTGTCTTCCAGGTTGAAATATGGATCATTTTGGAAGCTTCAGAGATCAGCTTTGACACTCGGGAGGTGGAGATGCTGCTGCAGATGTCCACGTAGGAGAGACACTCACTCGCATGTCTTCACACTAGGACACACATGACCACTTCAAACGGGAAATGCAATTGTCCGTCCAGTGGTGTAATCCGCCTCTCACTTGAAACCTGCTAGAGTTGGCTCCAGATCACCTGTGACCCTCCAAGGAAAGACGTTGAAGAAAACTTGTAACTTTTGTGTTCAGACTCAGCGAGCAGGCCGACTTGTCTCCAGTCTCGGTCTCCTTGAAGGTCAACTACTCGGTGGACATGTCCCTCACGTTGTGAGTACAACGTCTCAGGGGGAACTCGGAGACCTCATCCCCGCCTCACCCTCTTCCTGCTCGTGACAGGACCCATCAGCCGGGCCCTGTCCCCTTCAGCGGCCAGGTTCTGGGCGAATCCGCTATGAGGACCACAGAGGATGTAGGCCCTTTGCTCCTTTTCACCTTCCAGGTCAATCCAAGGCTCTGTTCCCTTCAACACATTCTCCGACTCGTACTACCAAACAGGGATCTGCATAGAGATGATCTACTTCTACACAGAGTGGCTAGGGGAGGGATTTGGAAACCGGAGTAAGTCCACAGGCTTGTGCTTGAGGGTTTTGTGATGTCCATTTGGCAGGTGCACGTAGGCGGGAGGCCGGCGGGTCTCAGAGGCAAACTGGAGATGGCGTTCGATTGGCCGAGCGAGCTTTCCAACGGGAAGTGGCTGCTCTACACGACGGAGATCTCGCTGAACGGTAGCACCGAGTCGCAATGCATTCCGCCCGGCGATTTGCTCAACCCACTCCGGCTCCAGGTCGGTAACCACAACGTCAAACGGCACGGGACAAATGGGCCAGAATTTACCTTACAATTCTGGCCCAGACACCATTACACGCCATACACATGTATATTGTGTACCAGCTATCCACGGATGAGTGGGAGAGGAAGGAGAGGCGGAGTCCAGCACAGGAAGAGGAAGTAAGGAAGTACGAGGGGGCGGGACACGCCCCGCCTAGCAGCAACACGTTTTATGTTCTGGTAGGACCTCCAGCAGGAAGAGCCCTCTCCTCACGCAGAAAACTCCACCTAGCTCCTAACTGTGCGTGTGTATGCATACAGGACTGCGTGAACGGTGCTGCCAGGTGCGTGCGTTTTGCATGTCCTATGTCTCACGTGAAGAAGAGCGCCAGCTTGACAATCCGAGCTCGCCTGTGGAAGGCTACAATGCTGGAGGTTGGTTGTTCTTGTTTTTCATTTTCTCCTGTATCAGGGGTGTCATTCATGTGACACTTTCTGGCTTGCGAATTAATATTGGCCCGGGAGATGATTTTATAAAGTAATTTATAAAAATGAGATGAATGTTTTTTCCATAAAAGAAAAACTTGAAATGTTTTGGAATAATAGCAAAGTTAATAAATTATGATTAGTAGTGATTTTGTACTTGTACTTTTTTGGACAGTATTAAAAAAGAATAATCCATTTGAAGTAGTTGTTTTAGAGATATAAACACATACCATGATTTTATTGGTCCGGCCCACTTGGGACTAGATTTTTCTCCATACGACCCGCAAGCTCAAACGAATTTGACTAGGTTCATCTTATTCAGCCACAAAAGATAGATCATGTGACATAACCTCTTGTATTTCTGGTTCATTCTTGAAAAATTGCTTCACTGATGATAATGCACATCCAAACAGAATTTTGCAAAATAAAGGCGACAAACATATTGCCAAAAAAACCAATGTAACACAATTTGGCATAAAAAATCTTGTTCCATCCTATTTGCTCTTAATTTGAAAACAGAAATGTACTGTAGAAACCCTGTTACAATCTCACTGACTCTTAGAAGTTGCGAAATGTACCCCAAAGAGTTATTCGTACCTCCTTTTGGGAAACGCGGTCCTAGTAAAGCACTGAATTAACTCCTTGTGTGTTGGTAAGCACTACATGGACGCCAGGGCCGTGCTGCTCCGGGGACGAGCGACCCTCAGGGTGGGCGGCATCAACTTGGAGACCCCCAGTGCACAGGTGCCACAAGCAATGTCCGCTGTTGATTGCAGGCCACAACTGTATTGCTATAACACAGTAGTTGTTTGCAGATAGAGGTCTACGCTTACCCTGACTTGAAGGGCCAGACAGGCCGTGGCGTCCCCTTGTGGATGATTGTGGCATCCATCCTGGCTGGATTGGGCCTACTGGCGCTTATCTGCATGATGCTGTGGAAGGTAAACTCACTACGGGGGGAGGGTAGATTCCCATCCCGTGTCCCTGCTAACTTCCTGTCGACAGTGCGGCTTCTTCGTGCGTAGTCGCGCTTGGCGAGCAGCGGCGCAGCACCAGGGTCGGATCCTGGCGGCAGACAAATGTCAGGACGGCGTCTTGGCCGAGATCAAACCCAAACGCTGGCGTACCTGGACCGCTGTGGACTGATTGAAAGAAGTCTCCAGTCAGCGGGGGTCACCAAGATGGTCCACGGGTATTCGTCGCCGCGAGGACCACATGGGTGGAGCTCTCCCTTTCCGAATGTTTTGTGTCCTGTGGTTCTGTGCTGTGAGCTTTAGGATGATGTCATCATGACTGCTGGCTGTAAATCACCTCGTTGACAAACAGCTCAGTAATGAAGTCTCCGTTGTTTGGTATTTGTACTGTTCGTTTTGTAAAACCCGTGAAGGCTAAAACTAGGCTAAAATAATGAGTCAGACTGTGTCCTTTTTGGTGTTTTGTAAACTTTGTGATGTCAAACTTGTGTATTAAAAGCAGCTTTTCACCAGAATTTCAAAAGTTTAATCAAATTGACACCAACACTCTCCTCTAGTCAGCAAGTACAAAGTTGCTCCACTCAGTAATTGCTCCACAGTAATTTGAACACAAACAGCGCAACAACACACAGAGACAGTCGATGTAGTAGTGCAGTTATGATTACATTCTTTATCTTTTACAAATAACAACTGTAAGCCCAATGCAACATGATTGGCTGCAGCATCCATGCAAAAAAGTTAACTCAGTGCCAGAGACGACTCCGGACGTCAAAAATCCATTTTTACCAAACTGTTTTGACAGTTTGTACTGCGTTGCATTGACAGCTGTAGAAGCCAAAGATTCATTTTAACTGTTGTGATATTGAATGAGTTACGTGGGAAGAATTAAAATAAAAATGTCTTTCAGATGAAGAAAAAAAAAAAACATGCAATCGTAAAACAACCTGAAATTATGTGAACTGCTGAAATTCTGCAGCCCGTTTACCACACAGTCAAGTCCAGGTCTTCGTGTTCCCAGAGGTCTTCGTCGGCAGGAAGGTTTTCCACCTGATGTGATGGCATCAGAAAGTATTAGCAGGTATTGCGAGGGCACTGAAAAACTGCAGACAGAAGGGCTCACCTGGTCCCGGTTCTGGACCTGGATGAGTCCTTGAGGCTCCTCGGAAAAGAGATGTTCCGCCGAACATCTAAGTTCCACCATGACTTTCCCCTCGCCTGAAAAATACGCACATACTGTACACACAAGCTTCAGGCAGGACAACGTCGCCGGGGCAACCGGTTAGAACGAGCGGTACCGGCTAACCTAGCAGAACCAGCACCACCGTGGAGAAGGCCTGCGCTGCGGCTTTGTCTCGGACTAGCTTGTGCAAGCTGCCGCGCTTCCGCAGCAGCGCCTCGGGACCTGCACACACAGAACGTTTGTTCAGCCCGTTCCATACCAATGACGGCGTTACATGTTGAAGATCCATTTTTATTGGGCTGGCAGTCAATGAATTAGATACCGAAGGCCATTTGTACAATTTCCGTCGTTCGGGCCACATGCCTTGAGATATGAGCGCCGCCTTGAGATATTGGTGAAACTGTTACAGGACCATGCTATTAAGGTAAAAAGAATTGTATTCCAAAAGTTGTGCTTTTAATGAGGACAACTAACATTGTTTATTAGCCCAATCCCCCGCCTGGACATATTGTTCACCGTAAATATTTTTTGTCTATATGTGCTGCTCCACTGTTTGCGTTCAAGAAACTAAAGCAATGGTTCCCAAATTGATCCAGTGATCCAGGTGAAGGTCATCTACAAAAGTTGAAGGTAGTTTCAAAATTTTGGACTTGGAGTTCACTATCTCGGAGAAAGTCTTAAGTCAGGTCGCTAATACCTCAAAACACAACTCTAATGGCATTTTATCTGCGTTGAATTGTGAATAAGTGACTCATTGGCGTGACACGTGCAGTGTCACTAACCGTCACACGCCGAGACGTCCTCCTCCACCACGGCGGCTCCTCGCGTGCTCACGCCGTGACGCGGGAATGAGATCTGGACCACGCAACCCAACTTGACACGCACGCGTTGGCTTCCGCCCGCTTCGTCATCCACCTCTTCCTCACCCGGAAGCTCCTTCAGCTGCGGACGTACAGGAAGAAGCGCTCAAGTCACGTGAAATATCTCACAGTCCACCCGCAAAACGATCACTGAAATTACTGTGATGATGTCACACGTCCATCCGTTGAATCCCAGGCAGTGATTGGCCAAGTCCACGCAGCGGGAGTGGCTCAGAGGTCTGCTGCGGGACAAAAAATGAGGCGTCTTTTTGGAGCTCAGCCTCACCTAGACACGCAAACACACATTTAGCATGTTGTTAAAAAAAAAAAAAAATTAAAAAGAAGGTGCGTGTGTGCACCATGAGCGGCGTGTTCTGGAAGAGCGCGCGTCCGTCCGTGTTCCGCTGGGCTTTACACGCCTGAGACGCCGAGTAGAACTTGATCATGCCGTTGAAACCGGGCGTGCTCAGCGGGGCGTTTGGGCGCACCATCACCATGTAAAGCGGACCAAAAGAAGAGAAGACTGCGTGCAAGCGCTCCTACAACACACAAAAATAACAATAGAACATGAATTCACGATATCTGAAAAATGCTACTGTGGCGGACACTAGGACCATGTCTCTCACCCAGTAGGCATGTCTCTATGATCCTTTGATGCTTTGAACCTGTTGGCTTTGTCTTTAATGTTTTGGACTTTGTTGTATCAGTTTTGTGATGGCATGCGAAGAGTAAAGATCTCCACTAGCACAGCAACGTGTGGTTTCTTCGCCTCGCCACACTACTTTGGAATAGGTCGGTCTGTTTAGAATAATCCATCGTTGTTTTTTATGAAAAATTCTACTTACTAGGGGCATCGTTAATTGGTATCGGTGACAACTCAAGACTTGAGGACGTGTATCGGTATCTGTATGAAAAAAAAGTGATATCGACCTTCCCTAATACACGTTGAATGGGCGTATCACGTCACAACTAGCGAAAAGGCCTTTCGTATAGTATGTAAAGCAAGGAATTTAAATTAACGATTTATAATTGATGTGTATTTTTTAGTCAAAAGACTACTTTGTAAGTTGTGACAAGCACTTTGTTTTGTTATGCCAGAACACAATATGCGATAATGCAACCAAGCAAAGTACCCGGACGCGCAGGTACACATTTGCGTGCACACGTATCGAAACATACAAACAATGTGCCACACATTTACGGAGGTTAAAGTGCGTACTGACATGTATGTGGGCCTCGGTAAATTCCGGCGTGATGTTCCACACAAACAACGTCTTGTTGTTCTCCACAGGAACTAAAAATTCCAGCAAGTCCACCTCCATCTTAAAACCACCAAACTTTTGTTCTTTTCAATCGAATGTCATTATGAAGCCAATAAGTGAATAAAAAAAACAAATAAAATCGTTCAAATTCATTTTTGGTTGTCGTCCATCGACAGCGCTAGGACTGCTTGCTTACACATTTGCCGCGCTTCCGGGAAGGGGTGCGGCGTCACGTGATAGCCAATGTAAGCTGTCTCGTTTCGATCACGGGGAGGAGTTTCAGTTTGTCACTTAAAACGTTGTCGTGAACGTAAAATTATTTTTATTCAAAATTGTTTTTTCTTGTCTTAAAATAACACGTTAACCTGCTGTTTACTGGAGTAATAATGATAAAACGGTCGAAGTGTTTCCCCGACTCGGCAAAGCAGTAGCGAATATGACGTCATCATCTGTGAATGCGAATGAGCGTAAAGGGAAAGTGAAGGGACTTCCCTCCGTGACGAGACCAGCTTCACGCAACATTTGTATTCTTTTTCGTGACGTCATTTTCATTCACACGTGCGTTCACATCACACGTGCGTTCACATCAGTAAAAGCTCTGCTGAAAGCCACGTCAGCACAATCGCATTCATTTATTTATGATAATATATGTATTCATTTTATACGTGTTTGTTGTCTGTACAGAAAAAGTTGAATGACGTTTTGTACCCCTAATAGTTCTCATAGGTTTGCAACCGGCTCGAAACAGGTGTGTGTGTGTGTGTGGGGGTGTGTGCATGTGTGTTGGTGTGCCAGTTTGGAAAGTGAGAGTAGAAAGAATTCTTTTATGATCCCGTTTTCTTTTTCCTGTCTGGGATAGTATAAGTGCAAAGACTTGTGAGGCATTTGGGACAAATCAATTTCATCATGATGGGAGTCAGACGTACACAAGTGATCCTCGTCCTTTTTGGGGTGCTTGCACCCATGCTCTGCTGTGATTGGCTAAAGCGATACAACGACTTGAGTGACAAGTGCCTGTCTCTGCTGCACGACCTGGTGAGTATAAAACATATATATATAAATATATTGTGCTTATATCTGCTGGGGTGTCCGAGGGTTCCGCTAACGAAATCTGAAAATGACCTTCTAGGGTGGTCCAATCACCGATGCGGAATTTCCACTTCCGTTCCCGAGAAAACTTTACAGGCAAGTGGAGAAGTCTCAGGTGAGTCGACGTTTGTTTTGGACATTATATGTTTCCTGAGAGCCAATCAGAGCGCAAAGCTTGACCAGCGCGTGTGCGCTTACAGGTGTCGTGCAAAGTGGCGTTTGTTCGGAACAACATGAGATACCTTTTGGATCTTTACCAGCAAGTCAACACGACCGCGGTGGGCTGGAATGCAAACAAGTTGGATGAGATGCTCATCATCCTGCACAGACAGAAGGAGGAGCTCGATGACTGTGTATGTACTCTCCGCATTCGCATACGCTCCTCTCTTGTACCATTTTTATATATTTCTGTAAAAAACATGGTAATGTTGTATTTTTTTTAAACTCATTCACTGCCCATGACGAGCATACTCGTCATTTACGAGCGAGCGTTTGACTCTATTTGTAAATTTTAAGCTTGAGGGCGACATTACTGATGCACAATGACCAGTAGATGGCATCGATGCCCCGTTTTAGATATGTGCACCGGCAAATAAAAGGGGAATACTTGGAAAAGGAGCAAAATTTACAGGCGAAGAAAAAATAGTATAAAAAAGATTGAAAAACCAAGAACTGATATGGGAAATTGATTATTTTTCACACTATTTTTTTTTTACAAAACTCAATTGAAGCGTGAAATACCGTATGCAACTTTATAGTACAGTTTTTTCTTTCTCAAAATGGGGTTCCCAAGTATTCATACAAAAAAAATCATACAAAAAAATACAAAAAACTCAAATTGTACCAAGTGGTCTGCACCCATACAACAATATCTAGTCGAATTAATGAGAATAATCAAGTAGTAAATAGTTGTATTGAAAAAGAAAGGATTTTGCAATATACTTTAATGCAAAATATATTTTTTAACAAAAAAAAAAAAAATCAATATAACAGAAACAATTTACGGAATAATCCATTCTAAAATCACAGTGACAACCAGATGACAGTAAAAGAAAAAAAACATCACTCGAAAGCGCCTTTTAAATACATTGTTTATGTATGCACTCGCTACTGTACGCATGCTCTGCCGCCAGTTATTATTTTGTGCGTGACGTGTTTTCATTTTTCCTTAGCTTTCACCAGCAAAGAACGGCGGTTGTTTCTCTAACGCGCTGTCCCGCTACTTCAGAAGAATGACCGGGGCAACTCTCAACGGCACTGTGAGTACTCGAGTATAAATACTTCAAGTACTCCAAATGATTCCGAATAGTGCGTAACGTACGCTTGTGTTGGCAGGAGGGCAGCAGCGCATCGTGGGAGTTGATCCGCAGCGAAACCAAAATGCACCTCCAGCAGCTGCACCTGCTTGTGGCCGCCATTTGACCTATCGCCCGCCTCCAGAAGGGGGCGCCATCTGCTAGCTCTATTTGTCTTATTTATTTTCCCTGTTATATTTATTATTGTTTTTGATAAAATGTTTCTATTTAATGAACAAAAGCTCCGTTTCTTTGTCAACATTAGCTAGTTAGCTAGGTCTACTGCACAAATTCGGTGGTGTCAACATCATCTTGATAGGAATTGAGCTGCAGAGATTATGGGGCACATTATTAATGAAAAAAAAAATATATCATTTTTATCCTGGGTTAAATTTTTTTATACGGTATCACAAAAGTTGACATTGGGAGAATGGGTGTCTTTATATCACCTGTAAGATGAAGTGAGTTGAGGAGGTTCATGTTGTGCTTTGCTCTCATCTAGTGGCATTTCTTTACAATTTTCAAACTTTTGCCACAAACAGCAAATACCCAGCAAAGAATACACAAACATAAAAAATACTATCGTAAAAATAGGAAAAAACTATCAATAAACATACATATAAAATAAAAAAGATGTACTAAAATATAGATCAATATATATGTTTAAATCAAACTATATTTGAGTGAAATTTAGTTTGTAGTCCATTCATAATGGCAGATGCGCCAACAAGTCAGAATCTGAATTTTTTATGGGGTCACGGGGTCGGCGCGTGAGCCTCGTCACAGGATCGGACGTAATTATTAGGGAAGAATCCCTGCTGGCCCCGGAGGACGCCCTCGTACCAGCCGTTGTCGTGGCGATGCGTCACGTAGACGACGTCGCCCTCTTCCATAGATAAGTCGCCGGGCTTGCCCGCCTCATAGCGGTACAGCGCCACCACTGGATACACGGGGAACATCATTGCAAAAAAAAAAAAAAAAAAAATCAACAACTCGAAAAATTGCATGGAATTTTACATTTCCACAAAAGAGAGGGAAGTGGCTGACGACCGTGCATCATTGTTTAAGTAAAAATGTGCTGCAGTACCTTTGTCCAGGTAACATGTGGGGGCGCCACTGAGCTCCTCCGTTGTGGTAACATCCTCCACTGGGGGCGGCGGCGGCGGTGGCGGGAGTGCTGGCAGCTCCAGATCTGGCGGAATAACCATGGACACGAAAATGACATCTAGGAGTGGGCGGTCGGAAGTACAGGGGGTGGGGCTTCAGCCGAAGCACAGCAAAAATTCATCATGGGGTACATGACATTTTAAACGTTGCTGCAGGTGTTAGTGAAAATAATGTGTTACTTTTGAAAGTCATGAAATTAAAAGTACATTTCTCTTTACAAATTAAGAGCAAATCAATTGGAACCTGAAGCAAGTGTATTTTGCTGTTCGCTAAGTTTTGTTATCCAGAAAAATAATAAGTGATAATAATATATAGAATGTATAATATATATATATATATATATATATATATATATATATATATATATATATATATATATATATATATATATATATATATATATACATATATATATATATCAAATCAAAAACAATAATGAAGCTGACTTGGAACTCAAATTTGTCAAGTAGCTAGGAGCGCAGCAAAGTGCATTTTGAAACTTCTTACCAAGATGCTCCAGACGAGCAGGCAGGCTGAGCCCGTGCGAGGAAGAGGAGGAAGAAGAGGAAGGCTGAGAGGGGGCCCGCGGGGGAGGATAAGAAGGCGGCGGCGGGATGAGCACTGGCGGACGGACAGAAAGGCAAGCGGGCGGGCGCGCGGGGGGCGCGTCAGTTTCTGGTGCAAAGTTGCCTCGCCCGTGGACGGCTTACGTGATTGGTCGGCCGGCAGGAAGAGCGAGCGGCTGTGGCGGCGGCGGGAGGCGGGACCCGAGCGGACCCTCAGCGAGACGGACCGGGCCGGGGGCGGCCTTGTGGCCCCCCCGGCGGCTGCGACAACAGCGATAAAAGGGACGAAGAAGAGATGCAGAAAGACAAGAAGAAAAAAGAGGGAAAGTGCTTTTTGCGGGCTGCCACAACGCATTATGGGAAAGTGTCTAGCGACAGTCGATTTGACACATTTGGGTGGAGGAGGTACATTTTCATATAATTCATTAATAATGCGTGGGACCCTCATTTGACAATAGTACTTAACCACACAATATTGTCTGAGAGACATACACAATATAAAAACCTAAAACTACCACAAAAACTAAATGAGCTTCATCAAATACATCAAATTGAACAAACCAGCTCTAAAAGCGTCACTACGTTCGTGTGTGTGATACCGTCTACTTCCTGGGTTACTGAGGGAGGGGCCGGAAGCTCTGCCTCGTCATTGGGCGGTAGAGAAAAGGCGTGGTCAATGGGCGGGGGAGTGGGTGGAGGGAGGCTGCTCTCTTCCAGCACTGCAGAAAGGTAATGTCGTCATCATCATCATTATTATATATCATATTATATGTGTGACAATCATAAGGTGAGAAGAAGTCAGGTTGCCATGGTGATTGCATCCTCACCTGTCTCCAAACATGGGGGAGGAGTCATCGGTAGAACAACGGTGCTGGGCAGTGTCTCTGAAGAAGGAAGAGGTGGAGGGGGCGGAGCATCGGGCATTGCAGGGTCCAGCAGAGGGGGCGGAGCCAGAGGCAACTCAGAGTAATCAGGTGGAGGAGGTGGAGCCATCGGAATTGCAGGCTCCATCGGAGGGGGCGGAGAAACGGGCATCTCGAAAGAATTAGGTGGAGGGGGCGGAGCCATTGGGATTGTAGAGTCTAGTGGAGGAGGCGGGGCTAGAGACATATCCAAGGACATTGGTGGAGGAGGCGGAGCCAGTGGCATGGCCGAGTCCAGTGGAGTGGGCGGAGCCATTACGGTCTCTGAGGAATTGGGCGGAGGGGGCGGAGTGTCATCAAGTAGTTTGGCGACGACATCACTTTCAGAGGAAGTTTGCCAAGAGGAAGGGATGGTGGGCGGAGCCACAGGTTTACCAAAAGTGGAACTTGCAAAATGGAAGACCACATCAAGCGATTAATTGATAATTCAATGCACATTTTCTGTCACTTTTAAATGTATTACAATGATTTTTTGGGGAGGGGGTTAAGTTAAACACACGTTTTCTAAATTTACAATAGGCCAATAAACTAATCATGTCATAAGATTTTAAAAAAATGAATTTAAACAACCAATTCGAGAATGAAAAAAAAAAACATTTTTATAATCTGAACGGATGAAGTGTGCAGTACCTGCCGCTAGAGGACGCCACTCTGCACTTGAGCCCTTCTGTCGCAGGTTTGCCTGACCTGTAAAATTCAACAGAACAACAAAATGACGCTCAAGTTGGCAGCAGTGAGAAAACACCAAAACAAAAACCTGATGGATGAGCCTTGCTTCCGGATGCTTCCGGCCCTCTCGCCCGCTTTGCCAGTCAGCTGTTGGGGCGACATGAGGGGTACACGGGGGGATACAAAGAGGGCAGAGGGGGGGAAGGGCCTTGCGGCATCAATGGAGGCTCAGTCTCAGACAACAATCAAGCGCGACAAATTAAAAAGGAAGACAAATCTTCCCACGCTCAACAAACTGTGTGTGTATTTTGTGCGTGTGTGAGAACGTTGGAACAAGTTACCTTACATAGTAAAAGAACTTTTAAGGAAGCTTAATTAAAAATGCATGAAAGAGAAAACAGGAAGTGACTTCTTGTGGCAGTGGCCACTTCCTGTTAGCATAGACGCTGACTCGCGTTTGTGGCAAAAGAAAACGCTGGCAGCGTACCTTGATGCCGTGACCCAAGCCGTCCAGATGCTGATAGCTGATTGGCCGGCGGCTGTAAGAGGGGCGGGGCTGCGGCGGGGCGGCGGGACTGGAAATTTTGGGCCCGCGGGGAACCCGTCGCACCGCCGTGAAGATGCCGATTTCTCTGCGGGAAACTTTCTCGCGATGCATTTCCACTGTCTTGTGAGAAAAAGCATCACATGGATACACAAAAGCTTTTGTTTTTTAATCCATAAAAGTAGAACACATCCGTGTCAGCATAAAAGGTAGCTAACGCTGGAATGAACGACTGTCAGCGAACACAACAATGACCTCAGCTTTAAGTTTCACATTTAGGACAAAAAAAACACACCTATTTTTTGTTTTATTCTAACTCATTCACAGCCATTGATGGCGATAGGCGACAAAAATCTTTCAAAATATTATATTCCATTTCAAAACCCCCAAATATATTTTTGAATGTAGTACCTGCCCGATGAGGTTGATGGCCGACTCCATGTGATGAAGCTGCTGGGTCTGCGCGTCCAGTAGACTTAGCACGCTAGTCGCTAATGTGCTAATCTGGTAGGCGATGCTGGCCAGCGATTGGGCGGTCAGATTCTTGGTCTCCTCCAACGCTTTGGAAGTGTCGTCCCCAGACTGCACGGCGGACACGTCGCATGAGCATAGTTGGCCTAGCGTTACTGCTAGCATTAGCATAGGTTTTCGGCGGCGTCTTGAGATACGAAGGGAGTTTGTGGGGGTATGTGAGGGCACGTAAGATTTTTAAAAGGGTTTCTGCGAGTATTGGTACATTTAATTTAATGCTTCCTAAAATCGTGGCAGGAACAGTATATGTCTCTTTTCAAATAAAGAGCAAACAAACTGGAACATGAAGCAATCTACTGCGAAATTGTTATCGTGACACCTTTGTGCAACTTTTTGTTTCAGCTTTATACACATGTGCACCTTCATTCTGACAATTTTTCCCAACAGATGACATAGAAATAAGAGTACTTGGGCTGAAAAAAAAATATTTCACAGGTGGTATATCACTGACAAAAAGTTGCGAAGCACAACTCCGATGTATTGCATTGCGGAAGTAATAACAAGTAGCATTGCTGTGACTGGCCTGGATGTAGTTGTGGCAGCAGTAGTCCGCCACCTTCAAGAAGTTGTCGTAGTTTTCCATAAGAAGTTGCCTGGACTTGGGAGCCTCGTTGAGGATTTTGCCAACTTCTTCTTTCAACTCGTCCGCCTTCATTTTGCCAACTTCTTCTGCACTTGTCCGCTGTCGAAAGCACACGCGCACTAATTGGTGTGATGCAGAAGATGAAGATGGAGAACGCTGGGATTTGGCACCGGTATGTCGCAAGGTTGTTTCTTGTCTTCTGTGACAGCTTGCTCCTCGTCCGCTGCTCGGAATGACTGACAGCAGAGGCGCTTGCGTTTGCGTGAGAACAAGCACGCGCGCGCACGCACGCTCGCCACTTCCTCTTTACCTCCGCGGGCACGCTGACACGGAAACGGCACAGGGGCGTCACCTGGTGGTCACGGTCGATCGCACACATTTGAAATAATAACACAGGCACGTAAGAAAAACGTTTATTTACAACTTGACACGTTTGGGTGTTCACGTTCAAATTTCTATACGTTTATTTTATTGAGGGTCTAGTTTTTTTGTTATTACTCAGGGTTGTGGTTATCGCAAAAAAAAAGATCAGTTGTCTTGATCTTGGGATTCAGTGTATTTTTGTTATTGAGGGTCTGGTGTGTATGTCCCAGATATTGCTATTGAGTCAAGTGTGTAGTGTGGTTATTGAGAGTCAGGTGTGTACTTTTGCTGCTACTAAGGTCCACGTGTTAATTGACAATCGGGTGTGTTGATATTGAGGGTTTGTGGGTATTGTTGTTATCGAAGGTCTGGTGTGAGTTTTGTTATTATCGATGTGCACGAGTGTTATTCTTGCGGGTCAGGCGCGTTGCCGTTGTCGTTGCTGGGAGCAACCAGTGGGTTCCACGGAGCGCGCTTGCGCTCGTTCTTGTCTTTCTGGTGGAGCGGAGTCAGGTGACTGGTCAAAACCAGATTCCTAAAAATAAAAAAAAATAACAAAGAACAAATGATGAACGCCAATGATCAAATGGAAATGCGCCGACCAAACTCAACTTTCGGGGAATCCAACCTGAACTGCTCATACGAGGCGACGCCTTGCTGGACGGCCCTCAGCTTGGCGTCATTCTCTCGTCGGTATTTTTGTTCCGCTTCCACGCCGGCGCGTAAAGCTTTCTCCAAAGCCGAGAAGTCAATGACGTCACGCCGAGAAGACGCCATCGTCCAATGGGTTATTCTACTGCGCTCATGAGGTCAGTATCTTACTTTTACAATTACGCAATAAACGATCATCATTGAACTATTAAAACGTATAATCGTGACATTTGAGCAAACGTGGAATTTTAAGTGTCTATCGCAACGGGGCCAAGTGCTCTTTACCAAATTCATTTGCCCTAAGCACCTTCTCAAGATGGCCACAAAATTGAGCAAGTTTACCGGGAATACCCTTCCAAGATGGCTGACGTGAACGCAAGTGCACTTTTTCGGAGGCGCTGACGTATTTTACCTTTTGCTTTAAATAAAACGAAAACAAATTCAGTGCTGTTGCTGATGTTGAAATTATACCATACACTCCGAAATGTAAGAAATGTATATACCTGCCAAACGCTTGACGTTCCGATGGCAACTTTCTCTCAAAAATTTTGTCGCCCCGTCCCAATTTTACAATTTGGTTGTTCAAAGGGTATCCACCTTGTAGCTTTTTTCTCCTCACGCCAGTGGCTCTCAACGATTGTTTCGTTGACATGACAACGAACGGAAACTCCAAGGGCCCAAAATTGTTAAAAAAAAAAACGTCACATACGTCAAGAGTGCTATGAGTCATTTAATTTACAATCCTACAAAACATATGCATGTCTGAAACAATAATTATATCGGGATGTTTTCTTTTCGTGTTACATTCAATACAACACTTTTCATGACGTAAAAAACAAATCCAAACAAAGTAGCTCCTTTGGAAGTGAAATCAATTTAACCACGATCATAATACATGTTCTGTATTACGGTTTTGGCCATTTGTCCAAATAGAAATGTATCAATGTTGATGACTTTGGGTTATTTTCTGACCACAAGTTTTATCACATGAAGTCATCTATCACAATAAAACACCTGGTCGTCATATTATTTCTATTGATCTTATTGGCTGACATCATCCGAGAAGCTCGCATCACAATGAGGTCATCGTGTCTTCCGTAACTCAGCAGAATTCTACCCTTTTCCTGCTGTGTATACATTTTTTTCTAGGAATGTCAGTAGAAGGTGCGGAAGGAAACGGCGACTCCTCCAAGGTGTTCTCTTCCTGGCACAAAGTTATGCAAGTATACAGCCCAAAAAATTCTTTTTACAGTGCCATTTTTTTTAAAACGAGATAAATTTCATTTTAAAATGTGAAACATAAAAGTGAAGCCAACTAAGTTGCTCTTGTAAAACACTGTAATAATAAATAAGGCCAAGTGTTTCAAAAGATGAAAGAAAAAAGCCAAACTTGAAATGAAATTGATCATTTTAGTAGTGTAGCAGCAAGGAGCCTGCGTACAAAATGCCCCCCCCCCCCCCAGACCCCCCCCCCCCCCCTCCTCCCCCCGGTGTTGGCCATCACGTTTGGAATCAAAGTCCCCGCGCGCTACCTCTGCCTCTGCTCGAAAACTACGTGGAACTCATTTAGCATGAGCTCCACAATCTGGCTTTGGAAAACCATGTGGACCGTCATGCTGGCCGATTCGGTCTGGGGGCGCAGCAGCGTCGGCCCGAAGACGATGGCCAGGCTCTGGACCGACATGCGGTTGGCGTCTTTGTGCTCCACCACCCTGCGCGCAAACGGAACCCATTGATATCCACGTCGGCGGGGAGGCGGGGTCGGCGCGGGAGCGCGTACCTGCGCAGGTGCCTGAAGAGCAGCTCCATGGTGTCGTGGTTGGGAAGCGGCAGCGAGCGCACCAAGTCCTTCATGTAGGACACGCGCAGGTTGTAGTCAGGAACCTCTGCGGGAGAAAAAACAGGATGCATCAAGGAAAGCTCGCGCACGTCATTACAGTACAGCGCAGTACATTGCTCTTTTCAAATTAAGAGCAAATGAATTGGAATATGAAGCAACTGATTGCTAAATTGCATATATATGCTTTGTTAGGTTTATATATATATATATATATATATAAATTATTACTACTAATAAAATCCATAAAAAATGCAGCGAGAATAACATGAAAGAAAAAGACCCGAAAATGGTCAAAGTACTGACGGATGGCGGCGATGAACTTGTCAAAGAAGCTGAAGGGGAAGAGCGGCTCAGGAAGCTCGCGCAGGAACAGCTTGAGGGATCCCGTCAACACATGAATGTCCTCCCACTGGCCGTCCTCCAAGTCCAGGTGCTCCTCTGAGAATAGACGTACAAAGACGCACGTCGTCATCCGTGAGGATAGATTTTTATCCTCGGGTTCGAATCACTCAAGAAAGACAATGAGCGAGACTTCATCAAGGAGCGTGCGTTCCTGTATAGCTATTACTTGTGAGAACCTTTTCGAGCGTTCTGCCGACATAGAGAGAACATTTGGGACATTGTATGTATATGCGCGTCCACCGTCTAGTATGAAAATGTCCATCTCACGATCGGTAATTGAGCCAACGTTAGGGAAAATCGCGTCGGCTACCGTGGTCGGCTTTGTGTCGAAGCTTCTGGATGACGGCCAAGTTTCCGCTCACGCGGTATATGCCGTCCATATCGAGACCTGGACACACACACAAAAAAATAAAACCTTTGCAAGATGAATCCAAACAAAAAAGTGCCGACCTGACAAAACCGTGCGTGTGCGTGTTACCTCTCCTCTCCACGGCTTTGACGCACTTCTCCACGAATTTTGGAACGGTTCCGTTTTCCCTGTGGCAAAGCGTGTCCAGATGGCAGCCGAAGACGTTGTCTGAACGCAGCGAGCCACGGCGTCACCCGGAGCGCGACGGCGGCATGCGCGGCGGCATGCGCGGCGTCTGCGGCGGCGCCCACCTCGTATGTATCCCTTCTCCTTGACGCTCTGCAGCGTGGGCCTCCTCTGGAGGAAGCGGCGGAGTTTGGTCCGAACTCTCGTCTGCTCCGTGTCGGCGCTCAGCGAACTTCTGCTGCCTGCCGAGGCGTCGCCACATTTTCAGTCACGGCAATTAAGGTGGCGCCGCCCGAGGGGGCGTGGCTTGCCATGAAAGCGCTTACTGGCCCGCTTCCTGTCTTTGTCCTCTTTGTCCGAGGCCGCGTCGTCCTCGTCATCTGACGTGTGTTCCTGCTCCTGAAAGGCGCGACCACACTCTCACGACCGTGTGTGTGTGTGTGTGCGTGCGTGTTTGCCTTACAAGCTGCCGGATTGTGTCTTGAATGACTTTCAGCCAATCAGCAATGATGCTCTCTGTGTCGTACTGCATCAGATACTCGCATCCTTGACGAGTCCGTAGCTACACACACACACACACACACACACACGTTCTTACCAATAATATGTTCTACGCACGGCAAAAAATGCATTACGGTTGATATTGCATATGCGGAATACAAATTAAGCAGCAAAATGCACTTGTTTTTATTCAGAAGTCGGCCATTTTGTCACAGGCTGTGGCTTGAAAATGACATCCCATGTCGGTTTCAGGCGACAAGCAAAAACAAATAGGCCACCCCGAGATGGTGCCTTTTAGAGCAGTAAGACACAGAAAGCGGGCTGACCTCCAAGACGTTCTTCTTGGACGACTTGTCCTTGGGGGCCCAGCACACCGAGGCTCCTCTCAACTCCACCGTGTATTCCGGGACAATCTGCGAGGCCTTGGACTGAGTGAGCAGACACCAGATGAGGTGAGAATCACGCCTGAGCGTTTTCGATGAAAGGTTTGAGTCACCATGTTGCTGCTGGGAGCGGACTTGGGGTCCCGATGGAAGGTGAGGATGCCGCCGTGGAGGACGGTCCAAGATTGACTCCAGTTTTTTCTGTCGTCGTGACGGCGGGATGGCAAAAGTGACAAAAAGAAAAATTTAAAAAAAAACAAAAAAAACTCACCGGATCTTCTTGCCGTTATCGACTACTTTGGTCTTGTTAACGATTCCCGCCTTCTCCAGCAGGTGTCCCTGAAAGCAAAGACGGTAAGTCACGTGATCATCCCATATGTCGTCACGGCCGACCACCACCAGAGGGAGCCCTCAACCCAGTAGGTGTTAGTTTCGCGAGTAAGTGTTCCCGTAGCAACGGCAAACAAATTGAGCAAAGACAAATGTCAGCCGCCAACCAGCACCAAGGACCTGTAGTACCTGCTGGGAGTCTGTGCTGCGATTGGACAGATTCCTCTTCAGCCTCAACCTATCACAGTACTTCAAAACAATGACATCATAAACACCCCGCGTATACTTGTCGACGTGTATGCATAGGTGCGCGGCTGTGTGTGCGTTTCTGTCGGTTTGGGCCTTTTAAATGCGTACGCGTGTGCGTACCTGCGCGCTGTCAGGCGAGTCCCTCCTAAACTCCGCAAAGTCGGACGCGTTCTTCCAGTGTCGCGAGGCAAACGTCTGGGGAACGCAAGTAAGTTTGTCAACCCGCCGGCGGAAGCGTGACAGACGGCGGGCGCGATGGTCGCCGGTCGCCACTCACGTCCTCGGCCACGCTGTGTCGCCACGCCAAGCGCTGATCCGGCGCGCCGTTCGCCATCCGGACGCCTTCTTGGAGCTCCACGTGCGCTCTGGGAATGACGTGCTGCCGAGCATGCTGGGAAACGCAACAAGGAAAACATGACATGGTTGTCATGGGGACAAGACAGTACTAATGGATTTTTTTTCTTGTGTTAAGTGTTCACTTATAACTTGCAGATTTAACACTGCGTTTGGAATTATTGAGTCATTCCCAACTCGTTTGATGTATCTGGACCGGAATAGTTCCTAAAATAATTGGGAAGTCCAAACTTTTCTTTCAATAATGTAATCTATTTGACCTCACCAGTCTAAACACAGTATTAATATTTCATTTGTGGAATATAAATTAAGCAGCCAATTTCACTTTTGTCTTAGGTGCGGCCATTTTGTCACTTGTCGCCGCCTGAAAATGACATCACAGTTTCTCGGGCTCAGCTGTCTTTCAAGTTTGCTCACGTGACATTTGCAAGCTGAGCCATGATTGGTTGTAACCTGAGCTATGAGCCAGCGTGTGATCATTTTCCTCAGTCACTCACCTAAAGTGGCCAGCAGAGGGTAGTGTTTGACTTTTTCAGATACCGCGTTTGACAGCATAAGCAACAAGTACCAAGTGTGCCTTGAGATACGACTGACCCGATTCACAAGTCATGCAACAAAGACAATATTTACAACAAGCCCATAGCTTCTGCTAGCTTGGCGCTAACATACAACATCGGCTAAAGATTACCATGCATTTGGTGGCATTGAACAGCTTTTCCTTTCAAAACGCCGTTTTGAAAAACAAAAATTTGAAGGATTTAATTCTGTTGTTCTGCTGTTCTTTATGAAGTGCTTTTTTTTTCCAAAATACCTTGTTTAAAATTGTGAGATTTTGTTCGTTCATCTTTGTAGGTGTGTGTGATCGTGCAAGAGGTACCGTAGCGAAGACAGTGTCACTGCCGTTGCTTACGTCTACAGGATAATCTTCTTCTGGCAGTGGGGGCTTCAAGTTCAATCCACGCACACACACACAAACAAACAGTAATAAAATGGGGTGTGTGAGATGACCCGTGATGTTTAAACTGCACCGGTGAGCTCTTACCGGGCCGTCGTCCGGCCTGGCGGTGGTGTCATCTGTTCTGAGGGCGACGACGGGCGCCACGGTTGGAGGTGTCCAGCAGGTGGCGCCAGAGATGGGGTTGTAGTAGTAGAGCCTTCCTGAGTTTTGGTCCATCAGCTGCTCCCAAATCTCACAGCCGGACTGAAAGGAAAGGCCTTTAGCAGTTTTCCTCACTTCCTTATTTTTTGTTATTTTAACGTTCGTGTATTAGTCCAGCAATTCTCAAAGTGTGTTACCAGCACTACAAGTTCACTGAATTGTTCTCCTTGCGCAGACGAAGTCTCTTAATGCAGTGGTTCTCAACATTTTTTTTCAGTAATAAATAAGTTGCTTCAGGTTCCAATTAATGTGCTCTTAATAAGAAAGTAAATGGAAGTGATTTTTTTACAGCATGAAATTCATTGTCCTGATACCAGGAGAAACCCTGATAAAGTCTTACATACCCCCTAAAGTGCCTTCAGGTACTCCCATTTGAGAAGAGTAGCACTGAAATATTTTGCCTTTATTATATTTCACAAAGAGTGTATTATTGCACAGGCAGATAACCGACTATGAAGGATATCCTCCCCTTCTACTTGTATGGAAAATAAAGTGTGTGTTCTTGTTTTTTTTTTTTTTTTACCAGGGAGGGTGTCGGAGACAAGGAGGAGGCTTGAGACGAGGCTGAGGGGGACGTCGGGAGCGGTGAGGGGGAGCGCGGGTTTGTCCAGGTGGTCTGTCGCGTCAGCGGGTGGAAGTAAAACACCCTCCCGCTCTCCTGGTCTGTGTGAATCTGCAACAGAGTCCTTTCACAATGAAATAATCTACTTCCGGTCACTTCGACAGTGGCGCATAATCGATGGAATAATCGATAATAATTGATCCTAAAATTCAGATCCAACTCCGCGGCACCGACCTGCCATCCGTGCTGCGGGCTGAGAGGGGAGGGGCTTAATATTTCAGAGGAGGTGCTTGAAGATGAGGTGTGGCCTGTGTTGAGGACGATGGAGGGGGCGGGGTCAGGTAGCTGCAGCAGCTCAGGGGCGGGGTCACAGGCCTACGGGTGTCACACACAGGGATTAATGAATATTTCATGCTTTCTTCTCTGGTTTCTTGCGTTAGCCGGCAGACATCGTCATAGCGACGAGGAGTCATTAAATTCCTCATCATGCTTTGCTAGCTAATCATAGCAGCCAGTCAACAACAACATAATTGCCAAATGATGGCGACAATGCACTACATCATGTCTAAATGAAGCTCCTCTCCTCACATTAAAATAGTTCCAAAGTGGTATCAAACCGTAGTCTAAAAATAGGAAATCTAGAACGTTCACCTGTTTGGGGGGCGGACCTGGGTTCAGCTCCCCGATAAGAGCATCTAGGTGGAGATCCTGGATGGACTCGTAAATGTGGTAGGACTCTTCTTCCTTTTTTGGTTCCTCTTTCTCCTCCTGGACATCGCCGTCCTCTTCGCTGTCCTCCGTGGCCTTGATGGCTTCCTCTTCCTCTTCTATATGTTCCTCCGTAACCGCCGCCTCTCCTTGCCCTCCCGGTGAGGGCACGACCTCAGAATCCTTGAGGTCGGGTACGGTGGGCGTTTCCACGGGGATGGGCAGCGTGTGGGGTCGGGCGGCGGTCACGTTAGCCGAGCTGAAGCCCGCATCTTTTTGTTCCTCGGGAAGATTTTTCACCGATAAGCCATCCGTCTTGTCCATGACGTCTAGACCCGAAGGGCTGCCGGTGTGGGGCGGCGGCAAGTCTAGAAAATCCAGCGGGACGCCGAATGTCGACATGCGGTTCTCCGTCTTGCGGTAGCCGCCGGAGGTGTCCGGCTTGAGCCGGATGGTCACTTCATCGCTGGGTTTGTTTCTGGTCCCGCCGGGCTCCTCGAGGACCTTGGGAACGTGAACGGCTACGGGGACCGGCACGGGGACTGGCACGGGAACGGGGGCCGCCGCCGCCGCCGGAGCAGTGGGCGGAGTCACCTCAGGAGCAAGCGGGTAGGCAAAATCCAGAGGGGACGTCGCGTCCGGCGGGAGCTCCTTGACGTACTTGGCCGGGATGTAGAAGGGTTTGGAGGCGTGGTCCCGCCGCACCTGCCACCAGTGGGCGTTGGTCTTGGCCAGCAGGACGTAGCGCTCGTTGGGCTTGATGGAGATGATGGAGCCGTCGCGACCCTGGTACTCATATTGGAACTCCACCAGCACCAGACCCACACCTAGAACAAACGCAACACACGTTTAGTATCCGATCAGTAATCAGATGGCCGATAACAGAGCAAACTGTGTTATCTTTGAGGACCCTGGGAAATCACTGCATTTGTTGCTAGAATTTTACAACAAACATTCATGTCGTCTAAAAAAACAGCGTAACACAAATCTGAAGAGTTTTTTTTTTTCAACAAAGTTAAGGGTTCAAGTGTTGCTACTTTGAACAGTATTTTCCTTTTTTTCGCTGGCCCTAATCCTTTTCTAAACATTTCAATATGCATCCGTTATAAAATAATGCATCTTAAAAGTACGTTCGGGGGTTCTTTGAAAAAATAGCCCATTGATGTGGATGTTAACGCCACTGGTGAAAGTCTTATTTTTGATCACCAAAACACTTCCATGCTCTTAGAGAGTCAGTAATTATTTTGAGTTGGTGCTTGCAGTAAAAAAATGTAATAACCGTTTTAAACATGACCTTACTACCAACTGAAAAAAAAAAAAAAAAACTTCTGCAGCTTGCGAATGCTAAGCCATAAAAAGTGAAAAACTGTAGTGGAACCTAACCTCTGCCCAGCAAGGAGGACGTGGTTGCCATGGTGATCGCCGACTCCGCCCCTCAGCTTGACGGACAACCGGCCGCTCCACGGGTGAGGGGTGAAAGGTCAAGGACAACCATCCGTTCTCTAGGAGACAACAGGAAGTACAAATATCACCTGAAATGTGGCAGCACGCACACAAAATGGCTGTCAGCGGAATTCTCGAGGTGCTTGAGTCCGCCCTGTCAAGACTTGTCTTTCACTACACACACACATACACACATTAATGCGAATCAACACAGCCACACACCCTATGCAAGACAAACGCAAAATACAACACACGCACCGTCCTTATACACGTCAACATATACACACACATTTCAGTCAACGCCACACAATACATCGATGCCAGTCAACACACCAGTCATACATTTTTTCCATATATGACGTCATTTCTGTCTCCAAATAAAGATCATATTGCTTTGTGTGCACACAAAACACACACACAAAGAACAATTGTAGGAGGTGCATCTCAGCCTTGTTTTGTTTACAGAGGGAAGCGTCTGCTTCCTGTCAGTCCTAAGCCACGCCTCCCGGTCACCACCCCCTCAGTGACATCACAAACACACAGAGAGTGTGTTTTATATGTGACTTACTGAACGTAAAGTGTTCCGGGTTCAAAGTCTTGACACTTGTCAGGAAAGTGTCGTGCTGATGCACTTTTAGATTTTTTGCGCCACTGTAGCTCGTGAACACATCATGTGAGTGTGTGTTTCCTGTCTTTGTCACGTAACAGTATGACTGCTTCAAGCAAAGTTGAAAATTCAAATGCTCAAACACACACACAAATACTAAAAATATAAAAACACTTACGATATATTTGAATGTTTTGTACTTCCCATGACGACAAATCCCACGTTAATAATGATAATTAAATCTACTTGTTGAGTCAGCGACCTGATGTCCGACACACCTGAACACACCTCAAGCCTTGTATTTGTGTGTTTCAGGTGTGTCATGAGGCCTTCTGGAATTCCACCCCCTTTTCTGTGTGTTTGTGTGTCCCGTGACCACACCCTTCCCAAAGGCTGGACGCGCGCACACACATAAAACTTAATGTCAATCGACAAAGCAAATGTGACATTTCTTGACCAATTAGACGAGACCTCAAAGTCATGTGACACTCAACAACCTTTGAGTGAGTTGGTTAGCAGGGTCACATCAAATGTGTCAGGTGACATTTTAAAAATGTCACATGACCCAGTAATCACATGCTCGGAAACACTGCGCTCTGATTGGCTGTCACGTCTGTGTCATGAAGATGGCTGGCAGGTTGCCCGGCGACATGGGTGACAACATGCCTCACAAATAAGAAAATCTTTACAAACAAGACTGAAAAATAAGACACATGGAGGCGCCTTGACATACGATTGCCGAGATAAAATTGCACTATTTTACAATTTTTTCCAAACAATATTTCGAGAAATACTGGAACGCGTTCCAGACTCCCACTGCAAATTTCACATCAGTTTAAAGCAGGGCCAATTGGTGGCGCGGATGCGTTATTAATCTGCTTTCATGACTTATAGTACTGACATTCCCACTGATATTAACATTACGACTTCAATAACACTACAAATGAACTAACACATTGAAATTATTATTTTATAAAATTGTACCATTATGAATACTAATACTTTGATGCACAACCGTTCATTAGCATTAGTTTGTAGTAGCATATAACAATGACATATATATGTATATAAACACTACAACTCTAAAATTACTGCTAGAATTGTACCGTAGTAATATTAAAACTGGGGTTAGTGCAATTACAGAGGTTATGAATACCGTAATACAAATACCACTAGAAAATTTATTAACTTATGCAATGGGGTAGCGTGGGTAGAAATACACCTCTTTATACTTAAAGGCCAGTTAAAAGCATGAAAGAAAAAGAAGGTTGAGTACTTGTACTTGCTTTTTTCTTTTGTCGGTTGACGCGCACGCAAGCAAACACACCCAACCACACCGCACATTCCAACCACACGCTCGCGCACGCACGCGCGCGCGCGCACGCAGGAGCTCAACGCTAGCAAGCTAACGAAAAAAAACACACGCGCGCGAATTGCGTCCTTCGTTTCCTTCTTGACTAAATAACTCATAAAAGGGACGCAAAACTACATACACAAATTCACTACTCAATGTCCCGCTAAAACGACACACTCGAGCTCGAAAAAATAGACCGACACACACTTCCATGGATGTGTGCGAGCGTGTGAGTATGCGCGCGTGTGTGTATACGTAAGTGCAATAAAAAGTAGTTGACGTTACCTGGAGTCCAAAGAGAAGCACAACGGTCATGACAGTGTGTCCTCGTGTACTTTTCGTGTATTTTCGTGTACTTTCTGTGTACGCGTGTGTGTGTGAAAATCAGGGAACAGGTTCCTCTGTCATTGGCCCCGCCCATCTCCGAGACCTGCTTGTTTCATCTTGCCAGCCCAGGCCCCGCCTCCCCCATACAAATCCCGCCCGCACGCCACAAAGCACTTCCTGCATCCGGCTTTCTTCTTCCTGCTGCGCTGATAACGTTTTTCTGGCACCATCTAGCGGTGGGTTGTTGTTCGCGCAGGGTGCGCAATCGACGTCTTCCCCGTTGCGAAACAAGGGGAAAGCAACAAGGTAAAACAAAAATGTAATTTAAAGCAGAAATCAACAAATACGCTCTTGAATAAGATTTCAGTTCTGTATTCACACAGCTATTCGTATTCATCAAGGACACTCCCCCTACCAACTCCTACGCGATGGTAGGCTCCAGAGGCTGCTCGCGCTCGCGCGCTCGTGAGCGCGCCGGTGCTGATGCTGCGCGGATGAGGCAGCACTTTTCCCGCCTCCAGCCGGCAGACTGCGTCCAGCGCAAAAGTGACATGACGTGAGGATCCGACGCCCGCCTGCCTCCTTCATCATCACCCACCCTCTTCTTCATCTTCCTCGTCCTCCTCATCTTCATCTTCATTTATGATCTCTGCATGACACCATTGGAGCGGAAGGGAATGAGGTGTGCGTCTGCTGGAGCTGTTGAACATGTGATGACGTCAGCACTTCCTGTCGTGTCGTCTGGGGGGCAGTTGGCCTCCCTCTCTTTCTCTTTTTTTGTTTTGCTCATGCTCTCACTTTCTTTCTCGTTATTTATGTGTCTGCCGCGCCGGACCGCTCCCTCTTCCAACCTGCTTCTTAACAATCCGTGTCGTGTGTGTGTACGTGTGTGTTATTGTCTTTCAGAAAGTGCTGAGTCATGTCCGCCGGTCTGGACGACAGCGACAGTGTGTTTGGTAAGTGGCAAGTGAGAGCATCAGATGCTAAAGCTAACTTTTACGTCAGGTCATGTGACGTGATGACATCATCGGTTTATCGCCTGTCTGTGTTTATGTGCCAGAGCTGAATTCGGTGATTCCCGAGACGGAGCTGCTGGACAACAGCATCCAAAAGGGGCGGGCCCAGCTGACCCGCAGGCACCGCCCCTCCCGCTCTCGTTGCCATGACAGCGTCAGCTCCAATGACGACAATGGCGATGACAGTCTGGATAGGAAACAGGTGCTTAAGTGTGTGTAAATCATGTGACAGCACCTGACCAGCATGTCTGTTTTCTTGCACTTAGTCAATAGCACTAGCATGAGTTTTTAACAGTGAAATCACTCCGACTTGAAATGACCGTGTGTGTGTGTGTGTGTGTGTGTGTGTGTGTGCGTGCGTGCGTGTGTGCGTCTGTGACAACCAGGACAATGCAACATTCTCTGTGCACTCTCCTCTCCAAGTGACAATGCGAGGCTCCTCCCCTTCCCCTGATTTGCTGCTGTCGGCGCGTAGCTCCGCCTTTTCCTTCGACACATCCCTGGTTGGTCGATCACATATCGGCATTCAAAACGTAAAAAGAAAAAACATCGTCCGCTGATCATTTTACAGGTGCGTCGCTTGCCGGAGGACGCCGGCCTGTCATTGGCTGTGACCCCACGGGCGCGCTACCGCCAACTGACCAATGACACGTCTCAAGAGACTTTGGCCACGCCCACCAGCTTGCTTTCCAAGTCTTGTCCCACCTCCTCTGATGCCTCGCCAATTTACACGCGAAGGAGCAAGAGGCCGGACAGTGAAGGTAAAAACACACGCGCACACGGGCGTTTTCAGCTATACTTGTGAGGATGCTTACATGTAATATAACTGTGTGTGTGTGTGTGTGTGTGTGTGTGTGTGTGTGTAAGTTCTGGTGTCCGAGTCCAGTCGAGACTCGAGTCCTCCCGACCCTGTTCCGGTGTTGCTCGACCAGAAAACCAAAAGACGCTTTCAGGATTTAGGGTGAGCTCGGTGACGATGTTAGCGCTGAGTAAGCCCCGCCCCTCATTGTTGTGATTTCACTGACACTTTTGTCATGTGACCAGCGTGACGCTCAGGCGCTCGTACCTTCGAGTCAAGAAGGACAAATTGGACAAACGAGACAAACGAGCCAGCGAGGCGGGCGGCCGGTAAGTCTGACCCGGCCCGTCACACACACATTAAACTTTGACCTTTGACCTCCGCCTTCCACCCAGGGAGACATCCGAAAATCTCAGAGAGCGAGATTCTTCGTCTTCATCTTCACGAGCGTCCACGTCCTTCGTCTCCTTTTCCTGGTTTTCTTCCTCGGGAACGACGCCCGGTTCCCCGCAAATGCACCCCATGACTGAACATGCGTCCTCAAAGTCTTGCTCACAGGTACACACTTCCTGTAAATTGATAAACACTTCCTGTTACTAAATATTTCCTGTTGCTAGTCCAAACTCCTTGATAATTGGCACACAAATCCATTTCCTAATTGATACTTCCTTTTAATTACCATGCACTTCCTGTTTGTTGATGCACTGACTTCCTGTTTATAATTATGTGCTTTCTATTATGGAAACTTTTTTTATAATGCACTTCTTGTTGCTAGCAAACATTTCCTGGAAATCGGTTCTTTAGCTCTCGGTTCTAAACCGCTCTTTAGCACCTGATACAAATTTACATATTAAACATGTGTCCAGGTATTAGGTACAAATGAGCGCTAATGACAACAGTGCTTCAAGTTAACACATTTAACTTGAATTGAAATGTTGTTAGCCCGTAGCAGTTAGCATATAGTAGCAGGAAGACGTGATATTATATTGAGCATGCAAACTGTTAGCTTGTGGCACTTTTTTTGCATGTATTGCAGGAGTCGAATTTGAGCGGGGACTTTTCTCCTCCCAACACTTCCCTGTGTCCTCATGTGGAGTTGTCCTCCTCCATGTCCTCCTCGCATCCCTACCAAACGCTGTCGCAATCTTCTGATGAGGTAACATATGCACGCCATGTAAAATGTATTCTGAAGATGACGTGATTTCGGTCACGTGTGCCAGCTTGGCGACGAGGCTTCGTGCGCGGTTTCGTCTTGGACTAGCCAGCAGGTGTGCGAGTGGCTGCAGGAGCTGAGCATGGACCAGTACGTCCCCGAATTCCGAGCCGGACACGTGGACGGGCGCTCGCTGCTACAGTTGGATGGCGGGAAGCTCAAGGTTAGCTGTTAGGTTTTTTATTCTTCACATGTGCATGATAAACTTTTGGACAAGATCTTGCTAAGTTTATGTTTGTTCTTTTTTTTTTCAAATCACCAGTAGCCCTTAAATTATAATTGGTCACTTGAAAGCAGCAAAATTTGTTTTTATGAGTTAAGACAGAAAATAAATCATTAAATATATTAAGCACAAGACGGGAATTGCATTAATCATTTTATTTAAATTTGGCATTACGTTAGCAAGCATGTGACTAGTTTAATGCTAAGTTAGCATTAAGCTAACACCCAAAGCGTATTTGTTTTGTTTCGGGGTAAACTTCAGCTGGAGCAAGGCTATTTTAGCTCACAAAAACAAAATAGTTATCAGTAAAACAAACAAAAAATGCTTCAGAAATCAAATGATAATTTCAGCTCATCCGAACCTGGGAAAACTTACCTGGGAAAACTCGTAAACGGGTGGGGTTCGGTTTCCGTGGTAACCGAGTGCCGTCCACAGGGCCTGGGCGTGCTGAGCTCCTGTGACCGCGGCGCCCTCAAGCGGCGTATCAAAGTATTGCAGACGGCGGCCGACAAGGACAAGAAGAGCGGAAAGCAGAAGGACAAAGAGCGTCGAAAGCAGCGCGAGCAGCGCAGGAATTAAACTTCCGCCCGCCGGCAGCCACTGTGCGTCACCGGATCGCCTTGTTACGAATCAAAAATGATCAAAGTGCAGTTTCCTTTCGCTCACTCATATGCAAACGAGACGCAAATGCTGTTAACGTTTGATCTGTGGAAGGCAGTTATTGTGATGGCCGAGCTTTCCAATAAAGCTCTTATTGTGAAAGAGCAGGAAGTGTCAAGCACTTAAATGGGAGTTGTCGCTCATCGCTGTGGATTTTTGATGATTTCCAAATTAGAAAAAGTGACTCGGTGTACTGTACTCTTCCTTCCTCCACAGGCCCGGGAATCCACGAAATAAAAACATCTTTAACTCATTCAATCCCGAATACATATTTTTATGTTTTTAATAGTTCAGACCCAGGTCAGGTGCGTCAAGTCCTTAGTATTTTTTCCCAAGTGTTTAGCTAAGAAGACAGTCCAAAAATATTTGGTAATACAGGAGTAGTACTTAGCAATTGTAAGTCTACAATAAATGCAAAAAAAAAAGGTGATATGGCCAACTTCCACCTTCGAATGTTTGTAGAATTAATTACTATATAAAATATTCAATTGATCAATTGAAAAACTGGACACTATTATATTGTTGGAGTATGCTTTCGTGGGGAACTACAGCAATCATGTGTACTCAGTGCGTAAATAAGAGAATTTGGCCAATTTCAAATTGATGGCTATAAATGATTACTCAATTATTAAAATGGTTAAATAATTGAACAGGTGTCAATGAATCGATTAATTTTGACTCCTCCAATCAGCTACTTACGATGCAATAAAACGAAAAGGTCAACTCAATCTAACGAATGATTATTTGAAAAGTCAATCCGACAAACACTTTTTTGATGATTCAATTAATTCAATCGGCACGTTTTTTTTTTTCAATTTTCATCCTTTTATTGAAAAACCAAAATATGACTTCAAATTGACAGTGAGCTGTCAGGAAGCAGTTCCGCCCCCCTAAAAACAAAAGGCGAGTCAATAAATAAGCCGACGACCAATAAATAGGAAGGATCAAGTCATAAATACAAAAAAATGAAACAATAGATAAATAAATAAGTGCCTTTCAACAAGTAAGTGCTGAACAGAGCAAGGTGCGCGCCGAGACACGCTCGCCACGCCGAGTCAGCATTCCTCACCATGGCTGACTGCTAGCTCCGCCCACCGCCGCCACGGTCTCCAAATTCCTCCACACGTGCACCTGCAGTCCTTCTCAGTTATCCTGTGTCATGTCTGTCCAGCAGGGGGCAGCGCAGGAAGCGATGAAAGACTTTTCCATTTGTATTCCCGCACGGAAGGTTCCCGCATCCTTCTTGGTGTCATCTCCGAGGGGAGCTGACGCCCGTCAAAGTATGAGTCGCGCATTTTAGCGCGCTAGCGCGCCGTTGGCGGCGATGGCTCGGAGGCTTCGGATGATGTCGTGCGTGAAGGATCTGAGCTGAGTGAGCGTCAGATGAACAGCCGTCTGCACCTCGTAGTCGCCGTGAAGATGCGTCGCCAACCCAGCCCATTGGTCCCGACCCTCAACTTGGGGGGTCTCGGCGCCGTCGGGCGAAGCGGACTCCCGCACCTGGAAACGTGTCGGACGTTAGCATGCGGCGTCCGATCGTTCGGTTAGCGTTTGCATTACCTTGGCGATGTGAGCGAGCAGGTCTCGCAAGTCGGCCCGGAGGTGATCCAGACCGCCGAGGTGCTCCGACAAGATGCCCAGAAGGCCCTGGAACATCCGCACACCTGCTGTCATGCGATTGAGGCACGTGTCCTGTAGGGGGCGGCAAAGCGCGTCATCAAAGTCAAGTCTGAAATCTTGTTCAACTAATCTCATGGCGAACAACGCGAAAAAAAAATCCACCTTTTTGTGTGTTTTACAATTAGGACACACTGATTCTCAGTGACAATATTTGAAATTTTGACAAATATCGGCATCTTTTAAAAAAACCTGATGGCCAATCGATCAATTTAGAAAGAACTGCGTTAACTTCAGGGAACTATTTAAGACTTATGTGAAGTTTTTTAAAGGCATTTCAATAAATATTCTTTTTAATATTGATGCCAATGTTTTCATTTTTACTGAGAGTAAATGTCAATAATAAACTTCCGTGACTGCTAATGATCAGTATCAGCCTAAAAAAAAAAAAAAGTCATATCCATAGAGATGAATTTTACAACAATACTAAACTATATTTAGAACCCAAATGTTAAGATCTTAGCGTTGGGCATACTGACCACATTGAAATTTTGCGCGAGGGGTTTGAGGACGGGCGCGGCGGGGATGCTGAGGGCGGCGGCCATCATCTGGAGGTCACTGGTCGGTTGCGGGAGGTCGAGGCTCGAAGCCTGCGGAGGCAGAAATGTGCAAGCAGGGTTAGCAAGCGCCGCGGTGCGTGAGAGAGCAATGAAAAGCAACCTGGGCCAGCACGGCGGGGACGTCCTTGGAGATTTTATCGGCTAGCATGCGGGCTCGTTCCAACGCGTCTCGCAGAGCCGGCGAAAGACTGATGGCGGGCGCCGAATGGGTCGCCGGCGGGAACAGGAAGCAGCAACACAAAAGCGGGAAAACTGCAGCAGGAAACAGTATTAAATTATTGAGAAATTCGTTGTTTTTATTTATGCAACTTGAAAAGTATTTGCAATCAAGAGTAAAAGATGCATTTGACTTGGTCACGTGTTACTTTATTAACGTGTTAATTGTGGTTATCATCTTACTGAATCCTTATCCAATTGTTTCAATCAAAACTGAATGCAATCTAATGTTAACTAAAACTATTTTAAATAAAATCTGTCCGCGGAATGGACTTTAATTGTGGCGCTCACCCAACTTCTATATTTAAGTGCGTCACTTCTGCTTAAAACTTGTCAGTCGGAGATTCAATTTTCGTTTCTAATCCAAATGTTAGCTTGTGCAGTAAAAGTACACGAAGTCGAAATTGTTGAACAGACAACGGGAGTTCAGCGGCCTCAATAGCGTGAGCGGCGAGGGGGCGTGGCCCGGCAAAAGCTCCTTTCTGCGCTCACCTGCGTGCGCGTGCATGTCGGTCAAGGCGGTTTGGCGTCTCGCACGCTCTCGACGACCAAGACGAAGAACAAGTCAGCTTCAATTTCCATTGGCTTTTATTTAAGCGAGCTTCGCCCGGGAATTTCCACCAAGACGACGCAGACGCGGCGCTAACTTTGCCCAAAGTGACGACAGCGCCCTGTGACGCCATGACAGTCCCAGCAAGGCTAGTGCGACGACGTCATTTCCGGGTACAACTTGAACACTGTAGTTAATCTTTACCAAAAAAAAAAATGTTTTGCGCCAAATCGTGATTTGAATGACGTACTTTTTGACTTTAAACATGACCGTAAAACAAATCGAATGCAATTTGTTGAAGTATTTTTTAATGTGACCGGCGTGCGCGTTCGTGACGTCTCCCCCGCGCGCGTGCGTGCATTTCAAGTTTGGGAAATCGGGGAAGATCTGGAAAGGATATGCAGCCATAATTTGAGTTTCGCAACACAGTGATTCACTCTTCCACCTCCTCATCATCACTTTTTTTAAACACATTTCTTAAGTGAAAAGCCAAGTCAAAAATGTTCCTTACAATTAGACATTATATGTGGACCCACCACATACAGATAAATATTGTGGAAAATGAATGAAGTATTAAAATCCACCTGTTTTTATCCACGTCAGGAGCGGCCATTTCCTGCTGACTAAAAGTGACATCACAGTTGCGCAGATAAAACATAAATAAATAAATAAACAAATAAAGCAGGGCACCGCTTGGTAACGGCACGACCTAAAGTTTTAAAATAATGACAGTAAATAAAGTTTTACGTTGTAAAGATTCCTTTTTGCTCTCTTTCTGATATGTGATAGACCAAGCTCGGAACCAAATTATTTTCCTTCTGCATTTTCTGCATTGTCAATATGTAATGAAATTAAAAAAAGGTTAAGATCGACCCGTCATTCAAAAAACAGAGAAGCAGCCCAGTTTATTTGTTCAATATTTATGAGGGAAATTCCACAAGCTGTCATTATTATCATTCCAGAGCAATGATGTCATGAGTAGGGTTTCAAAACCTGATTTTATTTGACCAATGACTCAACTGTATTTCCTTAAAAAATACAAAATGAAACAAAACAAACAAACAAAAAAAACGATTTTGCATCTATATACAAAAAACATTTTTGGCATGGAATTTTGCTTTGTGTCAGTGGGCCTCTCTGAAATAGCATCCGCTTGAATCAAATCAAATTTGATCAGATTTATTAAAGACATTCAATTCTATTCTTTCCTGTGGGAGACCGTCTATGGCATCCCACCAACACACACACGCGCACACAGTGTTGATTCCTTCCATTCATTTATTAAAAATACATATGTCATATAACAGTACAGTGTGATCAGTTTTGCTATATTGAAGTGTAACTGCGACAGGTCCACCAAATGACGTTGATCCACTACATTTCATTACGCAAGAGCGCTGCCGCCACAGTAGGGGCGCCCGAGTAGTGCTCCAAAACATCTTTTCCTTTGATTCAACTGCGAAGTCCAAAATATGAAAGTCAAGGATCCTCAGGTGAGGATGACGAGGGGCACTTCTTTGTCCCCGGTTCCGAACAGCGGGAACATCTGCTCGGTGAACTCGCCGCAGTTGAAACTGAAGAGCTCGGAACCCGACTTGGCGTTGTAGAAGGACACTTGCCCCGTCTCCACGTCCAAGAACACGCCTACTTGTCGCAGCTTTGGTGGAGCCTTCACCTAGTAGGTGGGGGGAAAAAAAAATAACTTCAACAAAGTTTCAGGAAATTAATTCTATGCTTTTTCATCTTGTAACAGTTTTCTTTTCAAATTAAGAGCAAAACAATTGAAACAAACAAATAAATCACCTGATCACCTTCAATATCAGTGTGAAAAGAACAATTGTGCTATAAGCTCAAAATATCGAATATTGTCAAAAATTTAAATGGAATTTACTGCCAGCTAATTTGTTTGGCTAGCATGAGAATTAACACCAACAATTATTGTACTAGTTGCGCAAAAACGCCACTTTCCACGATCCGATTTTTACGGATTTATAGAAATATTTGCACCGTGGGAAAGGAAAGGAGGCGGGACCTTGGTGAGCGGCGGGGTGGTTAGCGCTCGCAGTTGGCTTCCACTCCACCAGAGGGCGAAATACCCATTGGAGGGACTCATGTCGAAAAGGCCTTTCCTCTGCGCCGACTCGCTGGCCACGCCCAACTTCCAGTCTTTGTTCTCGCCCACCAGCACCTGCGCGCGCACACTGTCCCACACTCGCACGCGTGGACGCGGTGCGTGACGCGCACGCGGCGAGCCCGACCTCCCAGTAATGTCGCCCGGTGGCGTATCCATCCTTGGCGGTGACGCAGGACCACACGTCGAATCGATGCTGACTGTTGCGGTAAAACTGCAGTTTCTCGCCGCGCTTGACCTGCTTCCTGTCCTCGGACAGGATCAGGAACGGGTAAGCGGTCATCGGGTTCAAGCTCACGTCATCTGAAGGCCAACGAGAAGGTGGCGCCCCGCCGTTAGTGTCGCGCATGCTAACGTAGCGCTAGTGATGATGTCGTGAAAGGTCAAAGGTGCTTACCCATATACACGCGAGCTTTTTTGTGACCTGCGTGATGCCGAGATAAAAAACAAATGAATAAAAATGCACTTTAAGTCGTCGAATTGAATACATTTCACGGCCTGCGGGAAGATGTGACGTACGTACCCGAAACTGGCTTCATTTTCTTCAGGTCTGAAAGGAAACAGGAAGCTTGCGTCAATCTCGCTTTCACAATAAATGCGTCAATAAGAATGACAAATTATTATAGTTGAAAAAAAAACAAACTAAAACAATATACTGTACTTGACATTTTTTGTTTTACTTTTTAATCTTGCACTCACAGTTACGCACTCCGGTTAAATAAAGGGGGCTCAAACTGGTTTTAGCTTGCGGGCCGCATAGAGGAAAATGCAATCCCCAAGTGGGGCGGCCCAATAAAATCATGGTATATATTTATTGATATCATTTATTATTCTTTTCTAAAACTGTCAAATCATCAACATCACTATTAAATCATTAAACGTTTCAAGTTTTTCATTTATTGAAAACAATTCAGCTCATTTTTATACGATACAAGATGATCTCGCGGGCCGGATCAAATCCGTTTGTGGACCAGGACCGGCCCGAGGGCTGTATGTTTAAAACTTGTGCTTCCAAAGTAGTGTTGGGGTTTCAAAAAAGGCTTTCAAGTTATATATTCATTTAATAACATTTTAAATCATTTTCATCTATTTATCTCGTTCAATGAATGCCGGGGTCACGTTTTCACGTTTTTTCCGGACATTAAGTGAGTTAAGAGAACCAATTATCCGCAAAAATCCGCAGTTTTATGACCTTGCCGGTGACTTTTGGCTAGTTACGAAGCTTGCCGAGGACTCGCTCAATGCGGAAAATTTGGTGAGGCTGAAATTGCTGACCTCTGAGTGCCCATTGGCTCCTCCTCAGGCTGTTGCTGCTTCCTCTGAGACTGAGCATGCTCTCCGCCGCCATCATCTGGTCAACCGACGACACTGCGGCACACTGCGCGTGAGCGGGCGGGGCAGAGACGGGGCGGGGCAGGCCGACGGCCACTCACGGGAGGCCAGGGATCCTCTGGCGCCGCCGCCACCTCCTCCCAACCTGGCGTCCTCCAGCTTGTCGCGGACTTCGGAAAGCGCCGCCTTGACTCCGCCCAGGTTGAAGTGGAGGTGGAGGTCCAGGTCGTCCACGTTGACGGGCTGGTCCGAGCCCAGCGGCGACGTGGCCTCCGAGAAGCTCTGAGCGCAGGAGGAATAGGTCGGCCGAGGTCACCGGCGCGGCCGCCCGGGTTCCCGTCTCACCTGCAGGAATCCGATGTGGTCCTGACTGACGGCCTGAACCTCCAACCGGGCCCGCCTGTCCCTCAGCTGTCCCAGCTCCGCCTCCAGAATGCTGACTTGGCTATCGCCCCGGGCTAGGACCGTCTCCATCTGCTGCTGGACTCCGCCCACCACCTGCGCTCGGAGGCGGTCCAGAGAGGCGGCCGCCTCATCCAGCAGCGTTTCCACTTCCCCTCGTTCCCGCTCGCCATAAGTCTGCCGTTAGCGCGTTAGCGTGTCGGCATCTCGCTCGTAGCGCCGGTCGGCAAACAAAGACTCTGACCTTGACGCCGTCCATCTTCGGCCTCAGTTCTGCCAAGATCAACTCCTTGTCTTTTATCCGGTTCAAGATCTCCTGCTCTGTCCTCGCCACGTGTTTCTAAGCGCGCGCCCGACCGCGCGGTCAGTCGTGACAGGAAACGGGAAGTGGGTGAACAGGAAGTGAGCGGAGTGCGCGAGCAAAGTGCGCTACCTGTTTCGCGAGTCGTTCCGTCTGGACCGACACAGTCTGGTGAGTTCGGTGGTCCTCCAGTACGCAGATGGCACAAATGCATTGCTGGCATGTCCGACAGAAAACCTTTACGTCAAAGGCAACACAACACACCATCGTCATGCTTTTCGTCGGGCTCACGTACAGCTGTGCCTTGAGATACAAGTTGAATTCTGAACACTTGGATCTCAAATCCAGCGTTAGGCTAGTAGGGCCTTTCACTCGTCGACAGCGACGTTGGACGGAACTCTAATTGGATCCGCAATAACCACTTAATTCCTTTCAGAGCTCCTCAGTACAGCACTAGTATCTACTAGTTTTATGCGGAGGATAAAGAATACATCTCATATGACCGCTGGCATCCGTTAACATGTATGATGTCATACGTTGCAATATCTTCTCACCTCGAGTAGGCGTCGGTGTAGCGAGCAGGTGCGTCCCCTGAGCGCCTCCTGCGGGTCCATGAGAGGATGCTTGGCGTAGAACGCCGTTTTGTGATGCGGCTGGATGTGTTCGTTGCAGTACGCCGCCGTGCACGTCAAGCAGGAGCTGACGGCCGGCTGCTTGACCCCCGTGCACACGTCGCACCAGACCACGTCTTCGTTGGACGCCGTCACGAACGGGTTGGTGGTGTTGGACGGTGCGCTGGACGTGGCGGCGGCGGCGCCGTAACGAGAAACTTTGTAGTTGTCTGTGATCACGGCAAAAACTTTGTTGATGCTCAGCTGAGGACGCTCTTCAAAAGGGTGTTTGCACAGCGGACACGTGCAAGTGGCGGTCGACGCCCAATAGCCGCCAATACAAGCCTGCAAAAAAAAAAGGCGACATACAGTGTGCAATGAGGCTAGGAAGCTAGCATACTAACAAAACAACCTTGTGATGATAAAATAGCATGCTAACCACACAGTTATCACAAACTGATGCAAAGCTAGCATGTTAACAAATAGTAAAATGACACATTGTTGCTAAGCTAGCCCGTGACACGCTACTGCTAAGCTAAGCAAACAGTGAAATTATACACTGACGCAGAATAGCATCCTAAGAAAACAATCATGTGCTAAGCTAGCACGCAAAAAAACAAAAAAACAAATTTTTCTAAGTTAGCATTCTAAGTTAACCAAACAGTCAAATGACACAATGACGCTAAGCTAGCAGGCCAAACAAACAGTTATGAACTGGGGTGGTCCTAATTCCGATACGACCACATGGATTTGTCCATTTCTGGGCTGCTCCCTGATGATTATTTGTATAAAATCGATTCGATTTTCAATTCTTTAAGTGATTCAATACTCAATCCAATTGATCTGTCATGTGACAAAGAAAGTGGGCGGGGACACTAAACTGCACACAAGTTGCCGATCACAAGCCGCGGCCGATTAATCGGGCACGCCACTAGTTTTGACACGAATGCTAAGCTAGCCCGATAACTACTAACACATTTATGGAACGCATTGATGCTAAGCTAGCATGCTAAGAAAATAATCACGTGACAGCCCATTGCTAACCAGTCACATGACATACTGCTGCTATGCACCTGTCGTGCGTGTTGACGCATACCTGGCAGAAATTGTGTCCGCATGGCGTGGAGACAGGATCAGTGAAGAGGTCCAGACAAATGGAGCAGGTGAGTTCCTGCTCCGAAAACAGATTGGGCGCCGCCGCCGCCGCCTCTGCCATCTTGTTTCCTGCCGCAAAGAACGTACACCGACAGCAGTGTTAGCTTTAGCCCGGGAGGAACAGGTGAAACAGGAAGTGCCTTAAGGGCAGCGCCTCATTCCTCAGCACTCGCACACAAACAAGAAAACACCCACTTCCTGTTACATGACCGACAACTCTGATGACTGCTTGTCTGATTGGCTACAGGTGTGCTGGCCAGATACAGGGCGGGGCTACAAGGCACCAAACTGATCAACACAAATTTGCGGACACACAAACCTAAACGCTTGCGCAAATCTTTTGAAAACATGACCGCCATTCCGCAACTGGTTGGTTCACTGATGACGTCACGAAAGCCTGAATGAGACCCGCCAATCATGAAGGGGCGGGGAAAGCTTACTAATGACCTTTCACCTGTTCGTTTGTCCTCGGCAGCCCCCTGCTGCTGCGGTGGTCACGCGCGACACCCGCCGGCATCGTTAGCATCGCTATTGCAGTATCTTCATCTCGTTTTTTTACGGGACCCTTTCAAAATAAAACTATACATTCACTCTTGGGTTTTACTTTCACAATGTATTTTTTTCAGAGTACGTTGAGCTTTTCCTTTCAAAATAAAAGACAACCGCGGGTGCTTACGATTTCACCGAACAAAATCCCTGGTCATACCATATTTTCAAATGTAAACTCATCCACTCGCATTCGCACGCAATTTCTGATACCGGCGCAAGTTGCTTTCTGTTGACTCGTTCCTATGACACGGGAGCAAAACGAGGTCCGAGGCTGGAAAACATAAAAATATTTCAAAAAGTTTTCTTACCTGCTTATCGTCAGTTGCGTTTCTGCTCAGCCTGAAACGCAAGTTTTGCTGTGACGACAACTCGGGGGGCGTGGCCTCGCAAAAGCAGTCAGGGCACATTGCGCCGATTAGACATTGCGACACTTTTATTTAGGTTGACGTTGAATGTATGCATGGATGTCGCCTCCGTATCTTTTTATGTGGAAACACTTTTCATTTACAAGCTCCACAGTACAAAAGGATGGAAAAAGATCAAATAACGGTCATTTCATATAATGTTCACATTTCATAGTTTAGATGTTAACTTAGAAATCCTTAGAATTTAAGACTCGCAACCCATAATATTCTCAGATTTCTGTAGCACTTCTTCAAAACAGAACAATCTCTGCACAAACGTAAGATAAAACATTTGCAGATATGATGTTGCTCTCTAAAACGAAGACAACATTTTCTGCCATTACAACCCAAGCAACAATCTGATGAGCAAACTTTTATTTTTTAACCTTATTGATCAATATATTGAGAAAATAGCAACTGCCAGTCATTATTGACTGCTGCCATGTATTGAGAAAAGCATGCGCGGACTTTACACGTTTCCACATCCGCTCCTTTTGCTAGGCTGAGCCACACTAAGCTAGAAAACAATTGAGCAAGTCCAAGAAAAGACAAAAATGTTTATTTGGTGACCGACGTGCACATGTCCCGTGATTCTTCAGAAGCTCTTGTAGTGCAGCAACCTGCGCACACAAAACAAGTGAATCGGTGAAGTGAATCACTGTTAACATCAGACTGCTTTTTATATTCATGCTTATAATCGCGCTTTTTATATTCGAGTTATGTGTTTTGTTCTTTGAGACGCGCGCTTCTGATTGGCCGTCTAACCTGAGGAGGGGGGCGTGGCCCTTGTTGTTAGCCAGTGAGAAGAAGCCGCTGTGAGGCGAGAAGTCCATACAGGAAGCTCGATAGACAAACTTCTTCTCGGACACGGGAAAGTTGGAGAAGACGCTCAGGGTGGGAACATGAACCTGATGATGACACCGTCGCCGTTTATTATCAAGACGGGCCGTTGCCAGGGCCATCTTAATTCCGCCTCACCAGTTTGGCGGCCTCGTCCTGATATTGTGAGGCGATGGCCAGGATCTCCGCAGTGGGATTAAAGGTGAGCATGGTGGCGGGGGTCAGCAGGTTCATGATGGCCTTCAGGGGGGTGGGATTTGTAGAGTTTAAACACGATTCCTGTGAGTATACGTTGACCACGCCTGCCCGTGAGCTGTAAAACATTATGTCATAAAGTGATGTGATAGAACATAACGATGAGACTTAACGTGATGAAAAATGACATCTTAGGACATGACGTTACATGGCATAAATTATGTAACATAACATGACACGATGTGGCATAACACATGATCTGAATTTACATGATGTGAAATGATGTGATGTAACTCCATATGAACTGATTTGACATAATGTGACATTTGATGTGGAATTATATGGCTTAATCCAATGCAAATTGACCTGACATGACGTGCTATAAAACCCTATGAACTGACTTGACGTGGTGTGACACTGTGAAATATGACATATGATATGAAATCACATGGCATAGCGCCACGCGAACTGGCTTGACAAGACCTATGATGTGAAATTACATGGCATGACACCACATGAATCGACTTGAAATGTGACTTGATGTGAAATGACACAACTTGACATGACCCATGACCTGATTTGACATGTTTGTGAAGTGCCCTGATGTGAAATTACACGTTATAACACCGCATGAACTGACACGACAATTTAATATGACATGACACGATGTGGAATTAAATGGTGAAACACATGCGCTAACCCGACATGATACGTCATGGTCGTCAATGACTTGATATGGCGCGACAGCCACCGCCTCAAACGACGTGCGAAAAGCCGCGTCTCACCCGCACGCCAGGTAGCGTCCGTCTGCTGATACGGCGATGGCCGTGCTGGCGACGCAGCCGTCGTCCACGAAGCGGCTGACGCAGCGACTGCTTCGCACGTCCCACACGTACACCTCGCCGTTCTCCGAGTTAGCGAACACTTTTCCGCCATCGCCGCTCATAGCCACGCCCACCACCTCTCCGTTCAGCTTCATGCTGCTCACCACCTCTTTAGTCTGGCGCACGCATCCGTCTCGTTATCAGCGGCCTTGCTTTTATTTTGAAATTGTAGTGAGTTTCTACCTTGAGCGAGAGCATATGCAGGTATCCTTGAGTTCCCGTGAGAACCACAGCGCCCCCCTCAGGACTCACGCAGAACTCCTTCACCCGTGGCTCCTGCAGTCCTGACCACACGCAAACGTGAATGCGTGGCTGTCCTGACGTCATCCGCGCGTGTCTGCGTACCTCTGACGTGGTGCACCGGCGTGACGCGTCCTTCCATCATGTCGTACACGTAAAACAGTTTGTTCCTCAGGCTGGTGGCGATGACGGCGTCGCCGTGGCAACTGAAGCGAGCTTTGTGGACCGGGAAGCGATCCAGGTGGACGCTCTGGATCTTAGGGTTGGTCTTGCCGTCCACCTGCGCCACGGAGGAACGTGCACGTTTCGACTTTGTGACATCAATCACGAGCTAGCAACTGGTTGGACCCATTCATTGGTCGATTAGGTCAAGAAAAATGTACAAATGTTTTACAGAACCTCTTAAAGAATGCTTAAACTGTATTATCGTTAAGGTAAAGGGAAAGGTATGATCCCCTATTTGCCCCCCCCCCCCCCCCCCCAAAACCGATTCATTGGCCAATTAGACCCTCTAAAAATGCTAATTCAGTTTTTATAGCATAAAAATCTTGGAAAATGTTCATCAACCAATTAGATTAAAAAATAAAAAGTCAAACAGGCCCTCTAAAACCATGCATGATTTTTGCGTGCTTGAGCAGTCGCCCCCTACTGACCTGAAAGAGGGACAGCGAGCAGTCCAGACCGGCTGTCAAGACCACCTGAGCCGACGGGTGGAACTGGACCGACGTCAGGCGATCGGAAGATGGCCGCGCGGCGTTGGCGTGGCAACACCTCTTCATCTGGAGCGCAGCATTGACACAAGCTCAACCTCATGTCGCCGTGGCGACCGCATCACCAACAACACGGCAGGTTGCATGTGCGCTTGAGAGCACTAACCCTGAGGATGCCGCTGGACAAAGTGTCCGGAGATGCCACGAAGTTTCCTGTCCTCCTCAGCAGGTCGTCTTCTTCAGCCTCGTCCTCCTCGTCATCATCATCATCATCTACACACACACACACACACACACACACACACACACACACACACACACACACAAGTGGTTGAATTGACGCACAGAAATACAGACACTTATGGAGAAGGTGGGAGTGTTTTCTTCTTCATGTTTTTCTTCTTCATTTGCATGCATGATATGCACGATATTTGGCATTTGGACAAATATTGTCATATTATTTTTTCTTTCAAATCCGATAACAAGTTTATAATTTAATTAAAGTGCTCTTAACCTAAGGGACAATATTATTTAAAAGTTAACTTTGAGATTCAGATGACCATACTACCTTCAGCTAACATTTCTCTTATTTTTCATATTTCAGGTTACTGCATTTTCATATCGGTTGTTGGCCTAATTGTTGCTAATAATCGGTATCAGCGCTGAGTCCCAGGTGAGTACTTTTGCAACCCACTTGCATTGTTCCATTTCTACCTTCCACAGACTTCTTGTCACCAGCCACGGCCCAGGATGGAGCTCCGCCCATCGCCTTTTCGAACCTGACAAACATACACACACACACACACACACACACACACACACACACACGCTTGAGTGGAGGGAGTGTAATCACGTGACTAACGTGCGTGCATGTGTACTGACTGGTCTCTCATCCTCTGCTGCAGTTTTTTCTTGCTCATGCTGACCTCAGCGCGTCCTCGCTTCAGGTCGCTACGGAAACGATGCTCCATGTCCACCCTGAGAAGAACACGCATGAACAGCTGTTAGATTTGCCCGCAGATGTTGATGTGCCAAGAAAACACATTTACTCTTCCTCCAGCTCATCATCTTCATCAACCCAAGCAGCTCTTTTGATCGGTGGAGGTCGTAACCGCGCTTCCGTCTCCTCGTCAGATTGGGGCAAAACTTCATCTTTTTTTTCTTGCTCTTCCTTCTCGTCCTCATCCTTACGTCACACGCACACAAAACGATGACCGCTATTGACATTTTGCATGATGGTGACGTCGCGTGCTTGTGGTTACCTGCAGAAGCGCGCGCACGTCGCCAAACACAAGTTCTTCCAGCTGTTGCACTGCAGGCTCCTGTGCGCTCAAAGTCGCCAAGCGTTTGACGTTCGTCTGGCGTGCGCGAGCCTCCTCCTCGGGCACAATCCCGCCGTCGTCCGACGGGTGCGCGCTCCTCTTCCTAGGTGACATGTTCGGATCCCGAAACACCGTCGAAAAGTTGTGTTCAAATCGTTTTTCCCCTCGAAACCATTAACTGTGTTTGTCCCACGTGGGAAAGGTAACTTCCGGTGACGGCTACCGGAAAAGGAAGTGATGCTAAAAAGCCCCTCGCAAAATTGAAGCCTGCTCTCTGGTGGTTGAAGGCAAAATTGCCTTGGTCACGTTTAATAAATCCTCAATTATAAAAAAAACTAAACAAAAGTGGATGAGATTATAAAACGGCCCACTTCAGAATCACAACATTTGTCATGATTTCAATGAGGAAAATTAATATTCCTTTTGAAGCAAAGATATTAGAAACTTCAGCACTTATGAACAGACATAAAAAGTAGGAACAAAACTGTTGTTTCACAACTTGAACACGTATATTAATCATTTTATACGGCTTGGAAATTTGTGTTCCAAGCATATTATTTCGTTATTGGAAAATATATTTAAATGCTGACTTCGTGATTTGAATGCATCTTATTTGTTACTCTATTTTGCTTTAAGAATAATGGAAGAAAGGGAAGAAGAAAATGACGTCGAAAAATCTGAAATCCTGCGTGAGCGTAATAATGTAACATGTTTATTGATTTTGGTTGACTCGAACAATGAAGCAGGAATTCACGACCATAAGGAACGTAAACTACAGTAAATACAGTTCCATTATTATGCATGGAGAAGCCTCTGAGCTACTAAATAGTGGTATTATCATGATAACAAAGTTTATCACATGACCACTGTCACAGAAAATGACCATACAATAGTACACCTTTCAAAATAAAAGCGCACACAAGAAGATGAACTTTCATTTGAGCAAAAAATAAATAAATACATGCCACAAACAAAGGCAGTCAGGATGAAAGAGAAAAAAAATCTTCACATGCTGAAAGTTTCCATCATCACATTAGTCCAGGAACAGGACCATGTTAGCCTAGCGCACCAGCCTTGGCTTAGTAGTGATGTTCACCTAGCAAGGTGACCATATTTTCCACACAGGGTTAAAATGCTAGCCAGGTTTGACAGCAACGTTAGCCGAGTTAGGTGACCGCATTAGCCAAGTGATTGATATTAGCCTGATTAGCGTAAAAAGCTGATCACGTTATCCTAACATACTGTAAGCCAAGTGGCCCGAAAGCATTAGCCTAGCAAAGTGACTTTGGCCAAGAAACAGAAATACGTTTAACTGGCCAGTCTTTCACCGTCACCATTAGCGGTCATGATGTTAGCATTGTAATGTTAGCCGAGTGATGTAAGCTTATTCAGGCTTGTCGTCATGATTTTATTTTTCCTCTCCTGGGGCATTTTGGGGTAATGGAAAACGACTTTCCTTACTCGACTTTCTTCAATCGCACGTTCACATTTTTCCAATGAAACGATTAATAGCACAAGCATGCTTGATATAAAGGTAGTTTGAACCGAAGTAGGCCAAAGAACAGTCGACGAAAAATTTAAGCCAAATCCAAGTGACCACAGAACAACGACAAAAACTTGAACCTCACTCGCGTGCAAGTATATGAAACGCAAAAGGAATGCTTCCGATTTTTCCGTTTCATTTTGGTGTTGCAAAAACATGGAAGCAGGGATTATTGACCTGGAACCAAATGACTTGTGATATTGTTTCTCTAGGTTGAAAGATAAACACTCATACGCTGCGTCTTTGAACTTACGCCAACTGGAGGAGTCCAGAAATATCACAAGCACTTCATAAAGCTTCATTTGTCTATAATTAGCTAGTTGCGAACTTTTTCCATTCATAAAAAAAAGTTATTAAATAAATAAATAAATAAATGATGTTTGAAATGGTAAAACAAAATGGTGTAGGGGCTTGATGGGAGCTACACAGCACTCCTAAGCCCCGATGTAGCGACAAGCCTGACCACGTTAGCCCAATGACGCGATGCTCACTTGACAACGTTAGCTTACCGAGATCTCAACGGCAGACAAGCGAGGGGACTACACTAGCTGGGTGACAAGACAACGTCAGCCTAGCAGGGGAACGCTAACTACTGAGATGATGTAAGTGACTTAGCCAAGATAAGTTAGCCTAGCGAGGAGACAATATTAGCGCACTAATCGTGTTGAAAATGCTAGTCCGAGCGATGATGTGACGCCTGCCACAGAGCAAGTGGCCGAGGAGGAGGAGGAAAACGGGGGAACTGCTCCGTATGATTAGCAACTTATTTCCTCGTCCGTTCAGCGGCTTCTCTTCTCTTCCCTCCGAAGGTTTCTCACATGGGGGAGGGCGGATGCAGCGATGTCATCAAAGCGCACCGTGGTTGTTCACCTGCCCACCGGGGGCAGCGGGGGGGCCCCTCGCATGGCTGCATCACATGCACAAAAGCGTTAGCCGTGTTCGCGTTAGCCGCGCGTCGTTTGTGCGGTTTGCGTCAAGACCTGAGTAGGCTTTGCTGGGGTAGATTTTGGCAAAATGTCGATACTCGTCCGGCGGAGGGAAGTCGTCCAGTGGATGGAACAAATATTTAGACTCAAAGTCATCTGCGGTGACAAAATACAAGACAAAAACTTTCCTAGTTAGTTAGTTAGCTTCTGACCGGCTGATAACTAGCCTCTAACAAGCTGCTGGCTTCTGACTGGCAGCAAACTAGCCTCCACAACTAGATTCTGACTAGAGCGAACCAGCTTACTGGGAGGGGAAGGATTGCAGATGTCGATAGGGCATTGATGCTAAATAAATAAATAAAAACAAATCTTTAGCTTGGTGGGGGGGTGGGAGAACTCACCACACAAACACGTAATGACGGAGGAGGCGTGTCCGTGGCGAAGAGGAGGGGGCGGCGGGGGAGGAGGTTTGCCCCTGGCGGGGGGGTCAGAGGAGAGGGAGGGGCTACCCGCTGTCCTGTACGGAGGAGGGGGCGGAGCCTCTCTGGCGGCTGTAGGGAAATGAGAAGGTCACACGAAGGTCATGTGATGAAGATGAAAGATGTCTCACCTGAGGGTGTCATCGGCCTGTGTGCGGGGGAGGCTGGTGGAGGGGGCGGGGCGGGACCTCTGGTGGGGGTGTGACCTCCCGGTGAGGGGGCGGTCCGCTTTCCACCGAGGGAAGCGTTCCTCTGCATTTGCTCCGCCTCCCCGCCATAGGTGGGAGGGGCCAGGGAAGCGACGGGAGCTTTCGCAGGAGGTGCTGGTGGGAGGGGCTTGTCTCGGCTGTAGGGGGAGGGTGGTGAGGGGGCGTGGCCACGCCGACTCTGATGAGGTTGAGGGGGCATGGTGGGGGAGGAGCCAGCAGGAGGGGGTGGCACAGGGCTTTGAGCATCATCGTGGCGTTGGCCAGGTGGCGGGCGGGGGGATGACGCACCGGCCGCGCATTCATCTACAAGTGAAATAGGAGGAAGGTAACCAGACGAGATTTGCAAGTGCTCCTATCTGAGCGAGCAAGAACATGAGGTATAGGTTGTTGAAATTGTAAAAAAAAAAAAAAAAACTTTGTAGTTGAGTTGACTAACCCCTTTTCATCCCTCTGACCCCATGACATATTCCAACAAAGGTTAAAACATGAAATCACGAACCAGAAGGGAAATCATATTAAGAAGACGGGAGCACTTACTTTTGTGTGGCCCCCCCTGGTGGAGGTACTGGTACAGACGGAAGTAAGGGTGGTCTGTGCTTTGGCCAACCAGACCACCTTTCCCCTCCTCGGGGCTCTGCTGGTTGACCTGCCAAGGGGTCACGGGTCATATTATCATCAATGTCATCTTTAGCTTAATATATTAGCGTGTACTTTGCCTTTACCTGAGTGAGAGCGGGGGTGGGTGTTGGGGGGAGTGGCATCCTGCTGCTGTCACTCACCTGAGGACACAGTATCGGGCATCGTTTGCTTTTCCAAATAAAACGAACATAAATGACACACGTTGCTGCAAGTTCATCATTGCAAGTTCAGGAGCAGTCCTCATTTTCACACACGTGAACATACACGAGCCCGTATGTGCCGAAAAATGCGTTACCGCTTAGAGATGTGTTAGAAGTCATTAGCATAACAAGCAGTTAGCAGGTTAGCTAACGGGCTTCTACGCTCGCGTGCGCGCGCGCGGCCACCTCACCCCGCCCGCGTGCATGCGCGCAGGTGAGTAGTGTCACGTCGACCCACCTGTGCACGAGTTCGTGGCTCGCGTGCGCATGCTCGTCCGCAACGCAACAGCACCGGCGTCTAGCGGTTAGCTTATTAGCTTCTCCATTCGTCTCCTATCGTTATCTCCCAGCATGCACCGCGAGTCTCTACTACGTCAGCATTTTCTGACAGCAGCTGGGGCCGCGGCTGCTGTACGTCACTTCCGCCTATGTTGCGTGCCTTAAATGGTCAATAACATTTTGAAGAATTTAAAATTGGTTAAAAAATAATTCATGAATTAAAAAAAAAACTGCACAAGGACTGACTAAATAAATCACTTCTGATTTCTGTAAAATGTAGAGGAGACTTCACCATAAGTTTACAATATAGTGCAGTGTATTGTATGTTCATGTTTTTTGTTGTCTGTTTTTTTTTGTCATGACGTCACATGAACGGCAGTCAGGTGCGTTCAGGTGGGCTCAAAGTTCATTGAAAGTGGAACAGCAACAAGGTTGAGTCTTTAACTCCAGCTGAAACGGTGGCGGTAGGTGACTTCATACTTATTTATATTATTATGACAAATGTACGTACATGAAGCCCCCCAAAAAAGATCAGCGACTCTTGGCCGCACACCAAGTTATAATGCATACAGCAAAAAATCTGGGTTTGCAAAAATCGTCTGTTTTGTTGTGTTGGAAGACTAAAATTTGGTGTCATTTTTGTGGGATTAGAGGGATGTGGTGACCAGACTATATCAAAGACCCCTGATAAATACTAGTTCCTACAGTGTTAGGGCTACACTTATTTCCCATTTGTTGTTTCTTTCCTATTTACGTATTTATTTTTAGCCGTGACCAGTGTCAATCGGACCACAGGAACAACGGCAGCGGTACTGAATTTTTAACTTTCGCTTTCACATCTCCCTTTCGATATGATGCAGTAGGAATTGTCCTTCAGTCTTACTAACAGTGTTTGGGGTCCACAGCACGAAGGTAAGTACTGTACTTCATGTCCACATCGACGCTGCAAATGTTAGGTAGATTTGAGAGCCTTACTGTAATTGTGCATGTTTTTTTTATGTTACGTTATCCCGTGGCTATTTAGACTGCGTCGGTGCCTCCTGCCATCTTTAAGGGGAATATCCGTAATGATGTAAATTGTTGCGCATCACTGCTGCGTGAAAGAATGAAAGTGGAAATAAAAAGATAAAAGATAAAATGTATTTGTCTAAATCATTATTAATTTTAGATGCGTTAGATCAATACTATAAACTGAATGAATATTTTTTTGCAAAAGCGATTGTGCATATGCTTATTTTAAACCAAGCATTGGCCAGCATGTGAGATTTAAAATGAATAAATCAGCAATATATATATAGTAGAGTGTCAGGAATTTCAAGAAAATTAATGGATCTTCTTGATTGGCAGGGGGTTGCACCCTACCCAACCTGCCTAACAATTAAATTTCAGTATGTGATGGCCATCATTTAACATTTCCAGGCCGAATATTGGTCACAGTACATTCGTGTATAATGTTCGTATTATAAAGGGGCAGAGCTAAGGCATGTGGTGCTTGAGGGTCACTCGGTCACCCTCGAGCCACCCTGACACTTTGGTCACTGCACCAAAAAATTTCCACCTATGCCCCTGCATACTGTATATACCCTTCTATATTTCCCCTTCAGCCATTGGACAAAAGGCATTGATGGCATACATATGTTTTACTGCCAAATTTTTCAACGAACTCTTCCAGCCGCTTCACGACAACGGACCTTTCTTCGTCAACATGTCACCGGTACGTGAGCACATCAGGCTTTTACGCTGAAATATCTTCCTCTTGTGCCAACGTCCTGTCTGGCTTTCAGTCTGGCGCCATTGAGACGTTTTTCCTCAACGCCCTTGAGATGTTCCCGGTGAGACGGCCTCCTTACCCCTTTGGAAACCTTCCCTACAGCCACTAGCTAGTGAGAACAGATTTTAGTCGCCATGTGATTGAATTTACAAATCCAATGTTTTTTTTTCAGTTTAAGAGCAAATTAATTGGAACAAGAAGCTAGTTATGGCTAAATAGCATAGCCTGTTATTGCTAAATTATGTTCTGACTTCTTTGGAAAAGATTGGATGTCCACAGAGCTGTTTTACTGTCTTTTTTTCATCCAGAAAGGCTGGTTAACAGGGTACTTTGAAATGTTTCAAAGATATAGTACATTGTTGAAAAAAAAAAAAGATCTACAAAAGGCCCACTATCAAAAATTCACTGCTTGGGTGAAGGACCCCGAACAGGTTACTTGGCTACAAGGTCACATTATGAGCAGGGCTGATTTTGATTAGACCCAGGATGTGCTGGTGTTGGAGCTAAGAGAGCCTGTAGAAGTTGGCATTCACAAGACCGGACTCAAAATCAAAATAAATGCCGGAGTCAGGCTGCCCGAAAACCAACATTATGGAGTCACCGTGGTAAGTACCAACAACATGACTCACTCTGTTAATCTCGATATTCATGTGGCTCTTAATCAGGATCAAAGTCTGGGACTTTATGTAGTGGCTCTGATTCCTGCAGAAGTTCTTTTTCTGCTTCTTCTTGATTTTTTTTTCTATTGAGTTCAAATTGTGGTTCTTTTTTCTTGTTTTCTCATTCATGTTCTAGTTCTGGCATTTCTTTGGCTGGTTTAGAGTCTCCTCTTTTGGTACATATACTGGTTACCATTGAGTGTGTGTCTACCCTTTCCCTGAGAGCTTTCTTGTGCTTTTTCCAGTTCTTCTAGTTCTTAATTGTGGTTCTTTTAAAAAAAATCTGAGGGTTCTTGTTGTGGTTCTTCTAGTTCTTTTTTCGATTCATCTTCACTTTGATCTATGTGTCATTCTGGTTTTTATTAAATTCTTAACGTTCTTCTTGTAGTTTTTTGAATGTGTTTCTAGAAGTAGTTCAACTGAACTGGATCTTAAAAAGCATGTTCTTGTGACCTCTTGCAGAAGTGTCAGATGACTTTGAAGGTGGACATCAAGGAAAAGCGTCTGGTTGTTCTTCATAAGAGTGCCAAGTGAGAACGCAAGCACACACACATACACACACACACGTAGCATCTACTAAGAAGGTAACATTTCTTTTTCAGGTGTAAATTTGGATTTTCCAAGAAGTGGGCAGAAGATTTAGTAAGTTAAAAGTTTAAATTGTTCCCACAAATGTCACAAAAAGTGTGTTACTTAACAACACTCACTACTTGTGTTTGCGTGTGTGCAGAAGGGTATACCAAATATTTATGTGGGAAGAAAGATCAAAATGAAACTGGAAGGTTAGAAACATTGCCTTCGTTATTACATTTACATTGTGACAAATCATTGAAATGTGTGTGTGTGTTTTTAGAATTGGTTGCTAAAATGATCATTCCTGAAGTCATCGCTGATTTGCTCGATGTTGAAACCACCATTACCTACCATGAGGCGAGTCACGCGATCCGTTTGTGCGTCAGGACCGGCGGGGTCAGTGCACGTGTGTGTATGTGTGTGCAGGGCTGCATGTTCATAGGTGGAGGCATGAGATTGGTTCCTGAGGCAATCCAGAAGATCCTGAGCCGCGTCAAGTCAAGGGACTAACCGAGTTCAAATTCTCCTCCTTTTGGTGACTGTGACGTGCAATAAAAATGTTTGGATATATCACCCTGGTAACGTGTTAGCTCACGTGAGGACAAGATGTCAATGGACTCAAACCTCAACTCCTTTGAGTTGTCACGGCGCACTGACACAAATCACTGCTTTTGGGCACAAAAACTCAAATGAGTTGAATCCATTTTATTGGCTTTCTCTGAGATGACACAGCAACGCGGCATGACCCAAAATACTGTCGGGGCCTTCCGAAGCGAGGCGGCGTCCTGTCCGGGTTGCCGCGGCGACTGCTTCGAGCTTGCACGAACCTGTTTGAATTCTGTAAACTCCGCTCGCCGTGACATACTCTGACGATGCGCGCAATGTCGGCTCGAAGCTGCTAGCATCTTTAGCGTAGTGAGCTTCATTAGCGGGGTTAGCATCGGGAGGGTGCTTCGCTAGCTCAACATTTCATTTGAACTGTCATGAGTGCTTACGCGAGAAGAGTGTTGATGGTTATCATCACGTTTCTTCATCGACACTCAGGTTGGTGTCAGGCTGAAAGGCCAAAGGTCAAATGAACAAATGAAACCACAGAAGAAGAAGAAGAATAACATGGCTTACCACATATGTGTGTCCTGGAACAAATGACACTCTGCCAGGTCTATCCAGAGAGCGCTTTCGCATAATACCTGACACACACACGTAAATGTCACATGACTAATTGACTGGTTGCCTTGAAATAAATATATGAAGCCACGTTTGCCTTTATCGCTAGCTTGTGGAGATGCAATGACCTTTTGACCGCTACGCAGATGACCTCCCCACGCCCAACTGACCTTTTAAAGTTTCTGCCGAGTTTGATTAAGTTAGAAAATGTTGAAAAATCGGACCTGCCATTTAGTCATGAGATTTGCGTTGCAGCGTGCATTCTGACCTGCAGGGGGCAGCACATCAGGCCTATGCAGGCGGCGTTGGTTCAACATAGCGGCCGGGGTCACGGCGCCAAGAGGCGGGGCTTTTCCAATCTTCTCACACAGCTCGTCCATCTCTCGCTTCTGATTGGCCTGCAGGCGACGCACCTCCAGCAGGTGTCTGGTATAGAAGAGGGCGGAGTTAAAAGAGTTCAGTTTTCACGGCCGCCGACCCTCAGGCTCACCTTTCCCGGATCTCCTTTAGCTCCCCCCACGTGTCGTCACCGTTGTCAGATTCATCAGATGTGACGTAAGAGCGGCTCCGTGATTGGCCGCCGGACGGTCCCTCCCACGTAACGCTTGTCATCTTACGCCCTGCCCTCCTCCTCCTCTCCTCCAACCCGACGGCTGTGTTGCCAGAGCTGCTCTCAGATTGGCTGTCTTCCTCCGAGACGCTTTCGGAGCTCTCCGATTGGCTCATCTGAGATGGGGGCGGCGAGCGTGCCTTGACCATCTGGGGTTCCGAGTTCGAGACTTGGAATCGACCCACGCTTCGAGTGGGCGGAGTCACTGCTGAAACATAATGCAATGGCGACCAATGAACTAATGAGCTTATTTGCATAAACAAAAGTGTGTGATTGCATATGCATGTGGTTACCATCGCGTGTGGCTGACAGACCAGGAGACGGCATGACGACGGACTGTGTCTGCATCAGAATAAGGTCACATGTGAATTACAAGTTATTAGCAATAGCCTGAACACTGATGTGAGCACATTACTTGCGTGACGGGAGGAGGCGGGGCCTGCACGGAGGGGGCCGGGCCTGAACCTGCGCATGTGACAAACGGAATTTTGCAAACAGTTTGCGTTATCACAGGATGTGATGTCAGAGGATGCAATGTCATGTGATGTGACGTCAGGCGATGATGTCACACTCACCATGAGGGGGCGGGGCTGAGGTGTACATGAGCTGAAAGGAAAGATGTGAGAAGGAATTATGACTTCCATGATGATGACATCATCAGGAATTATGAGCAACCAATCAGAAGAGACATCAGCGCCTCACCTCCCGCTGTCCCTGAAGAGCGGCGCCCATGCCAGTGGGTGGAGGTTGCTGGAAGGAGGCGTGACCCAACGTCGGTGACACGGGAGGCGAGAAGGGCCCGAGGGGGGGCGTGAAAGGCGGGGGGGTGGTTGGATGATAGCTCTGGGACGGGGGCAGGAAGGAGCGAGCCATGGTCATGGCTAGTGACATCATGTTGGCCAGAGAGAAGAGCGGCTGGTCGGGGGGCGGCCATTGGGGGGGGGCACCAGTAGGGGTGCTGTAGGTAGGGTATCCCAGAGGCAAGGGGGGATACTGAGGAGATGCTGGGGCATCTTTGAAGGGGGACAGGGGAGCTGAGGAGTCATAGACAGACAAGGGAACAGATCTCCAGCAAAAAGTGGACAAACTCACAACTGGTTTGAAAATGGATTACCTGGAGAATTGTAGGACGGGTGCAACCAGGGCGCTGTGGTGAGGGGCGTGGCCTCGGGCTCAACATCCTTGGAGGCGGAGGCCGAGGCCGAGGGCTCCGCCATATCTACCAAGACGACTCATCCATCAATGCAAGTTGTCAATTAAGTCATTCACCGCCATTGATGCCTCAAGACATCATAAAGTCTTACTGTTGAGGGAGGAGCTGGACGGCGTCCTGGATGAGCGTTCAGCCGCCATCTTTGTCTATCGGGGGACAAAGTGGTGTCATCAGGTGTGACTTCCTGTTGTGTGTCTGTGTGTGTTTTGGAAGTAAACCTGCTTCTGTTGCATCATCATAGACTCCGCCCTGCTGATGATGTCATACATGCGCAGGATGAATCCTGTTCGTTCATTCGCCAGGATGAAGTCTCTGTGCAACTGTCAACGCACACGCATAAATTGTAATAAATTAGGATGTGGAACTGCTAACACTTTTTATGGTTTTTACTTACATTTGAAAGAAAATACACAGTAAAAGTAGACTACTGTTTGAAAAAGAAAATGAAGTACTTCTACTGGATTACTTTTGCCACATTTGTTCTGATTGGCTGCTGGCGCTCACCATGACAGAGGCAATGTCTTCTGGGTTGTCGCCATCAAGGTCAAACTTGAAGGTCACCATCTTGTCGTCGTGAGTTCTCAGCTGACACTCCACCACCCGGTCGGCCATGTTGGACACCTGCAAGCGCACACAACGTCAACACAAAGACACAAACACACAAAGGGGTGCGGTTCCCGCGCTCACCCCCGTGAGCCTGAGCTGAGCTCTCATTCGCCTTCTCAACTTCCTGTCAGGATGCCGCTCGGTTGTCTCCCCGTAGCTCTTGTCTGATTGGCCGTCGTTGCAGTCACTCAATCCCGACGTCACATCAGAAGCGCAGCTATGAGAAAAACACTTGTAAATCATGTATGTACGCGCTTGTGTGTGTGGTACCTGTCGGCAGGTGAGGAGAACCCCTGTAGTGATTGCGCGGGGACATGCTGTGACACTGCGAGGCTCTGAACGTGTGAAGAAGAAAAACAATGACTGATATTGCTTTGACAGTAGCCCCGCCCTCTTACAAATCCCGTCCTTTACTCACCCTGGGGTAGCGCAGAACAGGAAAGGGCGGAGCCTTCGTCATCCGGGCCCTAGTCGGCAGGACATAACCGCTTTGTTGAGAATGGGAAGCAACAGTAGGAGGCGGGGCTTCTGTAACACTGTCCGTCACGCGATTGACTGCCATGGCGACCACAAGTGCAATTCAATATCCAACGACGGCGAGTCGCTCCAGCATACAATCATGAAGTCAAATATACCTGTTTTGTCACTTGGATATTGCACCTGGTTGCCGGCGGACGATGTCACGACAGGGGGCGGGGCTTGCCAGGATGCGGTAGGAACGTCTGATTTCTGATGGAGGGTTGCCATTAACTCAAATTAGCATTATTACACTCACACACAATTGTACGCACCTCTCCTTGCTGATTGGCCGCCTGGGCCGGCAACGGTCGGGGCCGCTGATTCTCCTGGGCGGCCTCTTCGGCCAACCGGCGCCGTTTCTCACGCTGCCGTTTGATTGCGGTCACGCCATCTCGGATGGCCATGGCCACCAGCTTGTAATCGGCCTCCGATACAAAGCCCAGTACCACCTGTGAGAAGTTTGCGCGCGTGAGTCAACGTGCACGTGTGCGAGAGAGTTTGCGAATGAAGTTTTGCGGCCTACCATCTCCTGGGCCACCACCTCAGGGACGTCGTTGTTGAGCTCGAAGAGGAACTCGATGGCGTTGTTGTCTTTGTACTTGCCGTGAAACGTCTTGGTCCCATCCACCCTCAGCCACAGCATGAGCAACGACTTTGTACCGTCGTCATCCTCGGCCAGCTCTACGTGCATACCAAGGTGTGCGTGGAAGAAGCGCTGGTCCAGAAGGTCCTGAACCGTGAACCTGCAAAAGGACATGGAAGAGTTCAGGCGGCGTGGCCAGGATGCCAACACTACTGGCACTACATTGGTCCTAAAAGGGTCTTAGGGGAGTGGTACCTCTCACTGCTGTTGGTGTGGATGCATCCCTCAATGATGTCCTTCAGCTCCGGGATCGTGACCTTGGAGAAACTGTCAGGCTTGATTCCCTGTGAGAGCGGCGGAGCGGATGAGACACGAGTGAGACTTGGGTGAGACAGAAGTGAGACATGCACGAGAGACACAAATGATATGAGAGTGACAAAAAACTGAGACACGAGCAAACCAAAAGAAAGACGAGAGCCAAACCGGTGTGAGGCGAGTGTAAGGCGTCACTTACGTTGGTGACCTTACGGTAAATCTGAGCGGCGTTTTGACACTCGGAGTACGGGTACTCGGACGTGGCCATCTCCAGGATGCACATTCCGAAAGCGTACACGTCCACCGCCTCGTCGTACTTCTCCTCGTACATCTCGGGAGCCATGAACTCCGGGGTTCCTGAACATCAGAAAGCATTGTGGGGTTGTAGCAATGTCGCAGTGACATCGTCGAGATGGGCGGCATGATGTCAGTGAGGCCAGAGATGTCATTTTGAGGTCATAGTGATGTAAGTGATGTAAATAATACCCCAGTGATGTCACACGGATGTCACGTGACATCATAGTCTAGTTTTTGTGATGTCATAGTGACATAATCAGGATGTTCCAATGATATGGCCGTAGCTTCCCGGCGCCACATTACCAATGACGCTCTTGGCAAAGGAGGCTTTCTTGAGGGTGGCGAGGCCGAGGTCTCCGATCTTGACAGAGGCCGAGGGCCCCGTGATGAAGACGTTGTCGCACTTGAGGTCGCGATGCAGGATGGGGGGATTGCGAGAGTGCAGGAAGTGGAGACCTTTCAAGATCTGGAAGCTCCAACGCTGAAGCAGCTTCAGTTTGATCGGACGGAATCGGCGGAGGTAACTGATGAGGAGAAGGAGCGGGAAGAGGCTGGGTCAGCCAGGGGCCCAGAACTCGGGAGAAGGCTGGCCGACTCACGTCTTGAGGGTCCCCGACGTCATGAGCTCGGTCACCAGCACTGTGCACTTGCGACCGTTCAGCATCGACTTCCACGAGTCGAAAAATCGAACGATGTTGGGATGCTGGAGCCCCTTCAGCATTTCCACCTCCTCCTCGAAACGCTGACGCTCCACACGGGTCAGCCGCTGAGTCTGAAGGGGAAAAAATCCAACACATTCACATCGATCTACAACTTCATTGTCTTGATTGAAGCTAACATGCTAGCATGTTTCCGGAATGGAGGATGTAGCATGCTAACTACACACAGAAAAGTTTCAACTTCTTAACTGTGCGGCACATGTGCTAACCACTCGGCCACCATCCTGCCCAGACAGACGTTGCTGAAAAAAATATCACAAAATAACAAAACAAAAAGAATAAAAAAAAACACACGCAAGGTGCCTGAAATCAGCTAACATTTATTTTGTGTGTGTGTGTTTGTGTCATTATCAACATCAGTCAGCTATCGTGTGTCCAATCAGATGATGAGTAAAGTGCTGAGTCATCACAAGAACGTTATCTCACATACACATACACGCTAACATCACACGCATGTAGCTTGATGAGGTATGTGATGACATCACTAGCATCGGCCTCCAGCAGCACAGAGGGAGGAGGTTTCCAAAGGTCACGAGTTATGACCTTAACTCCATCATGATGGCTTTGTATGTTTGTTGTTTGTTAATGTGCTTGACAAAGTGCGGACAAGCACACACACAATTTGAACATCTTCACTTGTGATGTGTGTACATGTGTACGTGTGTGTGTGTGATTGCATACCTGTAGCTCGCACCAGGCCACCTCAACGGTGGTCTCCGTGTCAAGGCCTTTGTAGACATTCTTGAAAGAGCCTCGCCCGATCTCCACGTCAAATTTGAGGAAGCGTCCATCAGGTGAGGAGGCCACAGCCTTGGTGGCTGACTCGTCCCCGTCTGATGTCAACACTGTCGCCGCCACCATCTCCTCACTCGAATCCGAGCCACTGTCTTGATTGGACCCCGTCACTGACTGGACTGCAGAAGGGTTCTCCGTGAGGGTCCCGGAAATAGAAGAGGCCACTTCTCGATCCTCAGGTGTTTCACTGTTGTCCTCCATGATGTCCTGACCTGGCTTTTTAAGAGGCCATCTTGAGCTGATAAAGGATGGCTGCAGTCCACCCAGAGGATGGCGATCAACAGAGGGAAAAAAGTAGAGCGTTTGGGAAAGCAATTGAAGAAGAGCAATACGAAGGATATGATGACAAGAAGACTTGAGTGAGGCCCTGAGCGTGAGATTCTCTCTATCAGCTGCGAGCAGCTGACACAAGCTCCTCCCACATGACACCTGAAAGACCAGAGCACATTTTTCATTTACATTTGAACTTTTACATGTTCTTCTTTTCTTTACCTAAAATACTTTTGTCTACTTATTTCGACTTTAAAAGACCATTTAAAAACTTACATTTGCATCCATAATTGTCACAGAGATAAAATTAAAGGAAATGATAAAAGAGCAAAATAATATTTTAACACCGTTTATGCGGTCTTATTCATTCAAACTATATTCATCACGCAAAAAATCTCAACGCTTCAGAAACCTTAACAAATATTATTATATTATTATTTCAAATCATATTTTTTTGTGGGAAAAACGCGTTGAGCAGGGGCTTTACCATATCGTGATGTCGACGCGCTCTGCTATCCACTAGTGCTGCCTGTCTGCCTTCTCCCACAATCCTTTGCGCCTCCACATCAGACTTGCCAGTCATTGCGCCGACGAGCGAGCGACCCAAGACAAAAAACGCGAACTTGCCTGTGTCTTTACTTTTTTTTTTTTTTTAATCATTTAAAGAAATTGATTTGTGACGTTCTCAAGCGACAGAGGCAATGAAGGAGACGGCGGGGGCCAAGCGGCGGGACCGAGCAGGAGGCCGAGAGCAAAACCTTAAGGCCGACAAGCCCAAGGAGGCCGCCTCCGAGCCGCAGGATGTCGAGATGCCCGAAGCGGAGGCCACCAGCTCCTCCAAACCGCCCAAGGAACTTGACAGTTTGACGCTGGAAGGTAGGTCGGGTCGCTCCGACGAGGTCCAAGCCGGGACGCCGCCTCGGACTGGCCGCGAGTCGGTTGCTTATATTTGTTAGCACCTTTAGCATCTAATGACGTCATTCTCCTACCTGTTTACATTGGTTGGGATCTAGCGGCAGATTCGCCAACAAAAGTCAAGACACTTTTTGTCACATGACACTAGACTATATTTGTATAGTGAAAATTTTGTATTACTTTCATTCACTAGTGTTTCCAAAGTTTTTTTTGTTTTGTTTTTTGGACTGGGGGGGGTGTTCAGACAAACACATGTCCGTCAGTGATTTATTTTACAGTTATGGCGAAAAAGTGCAACGTCATGACTTTCCGCTATTAGTGACAGCCGCGCATATCGTTTTACATTTTTCAAGTTTTGAGACTGTGGTGATTCAGGGCTGTACAAATATACGTATTTGACCTCAAAAGTTTGAGATGTCAGTCTACCTTTTATCCCAAGTTTCCTCTGTGATTGGGTTCTCTTCATCTTCCTGCATCCTAAACGGTTTCAGACATCAAGGAGCACGTGAAGCAGATCGAGAAGGCGGTGTCGGGCAAGGAGCCTCGCTTCGTGCTGCGAGCGCTGCGAGCGCTGCCGTCCACCAGCCGCCGCCTCAACATGCTGGTACTGCACAAAACCATCTGTGGCTTCTTCACCAATAACGCCACCACCAGAGACTTCCTGCTCACCTTCCTGGATGAGGTGCGTCACGATGACGTGTTGACAGAGTTACTGAAAAAGTACTAAAAAATATGTGGCGCTGAATCATTTCTTACATACTATGTTGAAGTATCGGATCTTTCACATATAAAAGTGTGATTTAGAAAAAAAAAAACGGTTGCCCTGAAAAAAGACAAGATTGTAAATCTAAATGTGTGTGCAGCCCATGGACCTGGTGGACGGAGACGTTCCCTTCCGACCCAGGACGGGGAAGGCAGCGAGTACCCCTTTGCTACCTGAAGTGGAGGCGTACCTGCAGCTGCTTTTGGTGGTCCACCTAACCAACAACAAGAGGTTCAGCGACGTAAGGTTTCGTCCAGAAGCGCTGACATGAAACACATGCTGCAGAGTTGTTAGAGATTTAAAAACTGGCTTCCAGTTTGGTGGAATCTTTTTTTCAAAACATGGTATAGGTATTTCAAATGCCTCTGAAAGCCTCCATGAAAAACAATTTTAGGAAAAAAAGCAATACATTTATTTTTGCCTTGAGTATCTCTGGCTGGTGTCGACATCCTCTTCGAGTACCCAATACCTTAAAGTCATGCTGTTACTGGCTCTGGATACCAGATATTTGTAATCACCCATTGCTAGTTTTTGAGAAATGTCATAGCATCAAACACGCGGAAGCTCTCCAGTCCCGCAAAATCTTGGCACACACCTTCTCACAAACTCACTATTTTGTTGTATCACTTCGTCATATTCAGCAAAAAACTTTCTACGACTTTACACCAGGCTCAAAAGGTTTCTGACGACCTGCTGCAGAAGATGGCCTCGAAGAACCGCCGAGCTTTGGACCTGGTGGCCGCCAAGTGCTACTACTACCACGCGCGTGTCTACGAGTTCCTCAACCAGCTGGACGACATCCGCAGGTTGGTGCGCTTGATCCTTTTCCCGATTGTGATGATGTCACCGCCATCGTCGTTCTTCCGTCAGCTTCTTGCACACGCGTCTGCGAACGGCGACGCTCCGTCACGACGCCGACGGCCAAGCGGTTCTCCTCAATTTGCTGCTGAGGAACTACCTCAACTTCAATCTCTACGACCAGGCCGAGAAGCTCGTGTCCAAGTCTGTTTTTCCAGAACTCGCCAACAATAATGAATGGGCCCGATACCTGTATTACACAGGTATTACCTACACGGACATACAGCTTTGCTTCGCTTAGACTGCTCAAGGCCTTCTCAAAATGTGGTCAGGCTGGTGGTCAAGAAAAATGCACATGACAGGCCAACTAGGAAGATTCTCTACAGCTTGTCTTCGGACGGATACCAGTAACTCAATTCTTTAGTTGCAGATACAAGGACCGAGAACAGTAATACTTTTCATACACTTAATTTCCCCCCAAAAATGAATACAAATCTGCCGTTAGTTTTTGTTTTTCTTCAAATTAAATGAAAATAATGTTTTATTTTGTAACTGCTACTTTGTAATCATCGAACTGCCCTCGCATTTACCAGAACCTTGTAATATGGAATTGGCCCCAATACCAAGAATTTGGGCGGCGTCAATACAAAGCTACTACATACACATGTACTCCAAAGGTGGTGGGCGGGGTCACTGTGTGACATTAAATGTGCTGTTACAGGGCGCATTAAAGCTATCCAGCTGGAGTATTCGGAGGCTCGCCGGACATTAACCAACGCGCTCAGGAAGGCGCCTCAACACACTGCCGTCGGATTCAAGCAAACGGTGGGCACACGCATACGCGCTGCCAATGGAAAGCGGACAACCTCGTGCGAGCGTGTTTGTGCGTGTGCAGGTACACAAACTGCTTATTGTAGTGGAGTTGCTGCTGGGAGAAATTCCCGACCGACTTCAGTTCAGGCAGCCGTCACTCAAGAGGTCGCTCATGCCCTACTTCCTGCTCACTCAGGGTCAGTGATGACGTGCTTGTGACATCATAGTCATCTATCTGCCAATTGTAGCTAGCGTTTATTGCCACCTGCGGGTACTTCAGAAACTCTAGTAATTGATTACTTCAGTACTTTATTACCTGGAGTAATGTATTTTAGCACTTTAGTGCCTAATGTAATCATTTATTTTGTACGTATGCGCGTGTGTAGCGGTGAGAACGGGCAACCTGTCCAAGTTCAACCAAGCGTTGGAGCAGTTTGGCGAGAAGTTCCAGGCGGACGGCACGTACACGCTCATCATCCGCCTCAGACACAACGTCATCAAGACAGGTGAGCCCGCCGGGCCCCGCGGCGCCAGGGGCGCTGGCATTGCGGCAGCTAACCGCCTCGGTGTGTTCAGGCGTGCGTATGATCAGCCTGTCGTACTCCCGCATCTCGCTGGCCGACATCGCCCTCAAGCTGCAGCTGGACAGCCCCGAGGACGCCGAGTTCATCGTGGCCAAGGTAGCGTGTCACGTGGGCCGGCACGCGCACGCACAGTCGTGACGTTTGCGTGTCCGCGCAGGCCATCAGGGACGGCGTGATCGAGGCGAGCATCAACCACGAGAAAGGCTTCGTCCAATCCAAGGAGACCATGGACATCTACGGCACCCGAGAACCCCAGTTGGCATTTCACCAGAGGATCTCCTTCTGTCTTGACATACACAACATGTCTGTCAAGGTGAATGCACGCACAAACACACAATCAATGCGTCGGCATCACGAGTGGCATTCACTGTGATCATCTTGTGTTCAGGCCATGAGGTTTCCACCCAAAGCTTACAACAAAGACTTGGAGTCAGCTGAGGTAATCGTTCGCTCTCACAAACCAACACATTCATACGCTCAGATATAAGCGTAGTTCATTTAGATACTACACACATAAACAACATATACTTCAATCCGTTTATTTTCATGAGAATGACGTGAGAATCACAGCGCAGCACGACTGAAACACTCGCACGTGTTTTCAGGAGCGTCGTGAGCGTGAGCAGCAAGATTTGGAATTCGCCAAAGAAATGGCCGAAGACGACGACGACAGTTTCCCCTAAACACGCGAACTTCCTGTGCACAAAGGAAGTGGTTGTCTGACGTTTATTACTGTTACCCCACAACGCCCCTCCGTTCCTCTTCTTTTCTTGTGGCGACAAATAAAGATGGCCATCTTGTTAAGGTCATGATTTTCCACTGGTTCTTTTCACATGGCGTATTAGTGAATGCTCTTTCGGCTTACACCTGGGTGCTGGCAGCTGATCACGATCATTATTTGTTTTCCATCACGATTCAACAATTACAAAACAATTAGTTGTCATGCTATCTATTATTGATAGATATGTGTGTTTGTTTAGCTATCGCTTAAAACGTGTTTCGGGTCGAGGCAGTAACACTTGCTTGCAAAGGTAACACCAATAGGTGGCAGTGTCACCTCCAGTAACGTGTTTCAAGACCAAGAAAGAAGGGGCGGGAAAATAATTTTCCCAGGATGCGCAGCGACTGTTGACAAGATGGCGGAATAAAGACGGAAGAGGCAGAAATGTAAATCGTTTTGCTTAATTATTGAATATTTTCAGTGTAATATGCCCCGTTGCATTCTTTGCTAACCCATGTTAATATTTACCATGTTTTTAATTTACAGTATAAACTTCGTTCAAATTTTAAAACCATCTTTATTGTGAAACCCCATTTACAACAACAGACAAAATAGTAAATATATCCACAAGATAACAGACGAGTAGCCAGGGTATTGTTTTGATAACTTTGCAAGCATATTTTCTGCCAAGATGATAAGTTGGACCAACGAAATTATGACACCAAACATTGAAATATTAGACAAATGCTCGATGCCGAGGTTGTAAAAAAAAAAAAAAAAAAACGCAATTATTAAACGACATTTTTGTAATCCATTCTCCCTTCCCTTACTTTGTTGCTTTCATGCACTTTTAATTTTTTTTTACAGTATTTCCACAATCTTTTATGTATGGTAGCTCAGCAAATGATCCGACTGCTAAGTTGTTAACAGCAGCCCATCTACCAAATGAAATTTGCACTTACCTTCCAATCCTTCAACACAAAACATTTACTGCGCCAAAAGCAACACTTCAAAAACTTGAATTCTCTTTTAACAAAACTTACTTCTCAGTAAATACCTGTGCTTGGGTAGTTTGGATCTAGGTTGTTTCCAGCTGCCATCTGCTGAATCGCCACTCAATAACGACACACATAAGTTTGTTGTTCACTGCTTTGCAGCAACAACTTGGGAAATGTAGGAGGTGCTGTCACAAGTCTGTCATAGACGGCTTCATTTTTAATTTTTATGGACTTTTTCTTTTATAACATAATAGGTTTTGGTGCTCCGGGGACACATCCAGTTAGCAGTAGCAAAGACGCTAAAAGCGATCGACGGATTGATCGTTCAAGTTGATATTTTATTCACGTCAATCATTGCAGTCTTCATGTACATGTCAGCCCACAAGCCCCACCTTTATCAGCACTGTCTCCGCTCACCACCGCCATAGCCCCGCCCCCACAACAAACTCAAAACTCATCCGGTTCCATCCGCCCTTCCGGCCACGACACCAGCCTCGCGCAGAGGGGCGCTGTATGGAGTTTGCGGCGGGAGGGGGCGTGGCGTCCTGCCAAATTAAAAGTCAAAGCGTTTGTGATGTCATCAACATTCACGGGCCCGCTCCCCACTTCCTTATCCCCACCCCCAAACCCCGAGTCCTGCTGGGCGTGAATGATGAACGCTGAGCCATGGGAAAATAAATCTGAGGAGAAAGGGGCGAGGCTGGGACCTCCGAAAATGTCCTCGGTTATTTCCTGCAGGTGGGGGCGAAGCTATTTCAGACACCTCTCAAAGTAGGTGGAGCCTATGTAGCCACCGCGCAACGTGCGATGGACGTTCTGCTCGAACAGGCGGCGGTTCGTCTGCAGGACCTCGGCCGCCTCCTTGTTAAGGGGGTCTTCGGGGTTGGGCTCCTGAGATGCAAGTAAAGCGGGTCGCGTTAGTCTGATGGTGTCGTGATGAGGTCAGCGGACATGTGACGCCAATAAGAATGACATAGAGAGCAACTCACTAGAAAAAGATACTGTAGGCCATAGATGATGGAGTTTATTGTCAGCACGGGCTTCCAGTCCTCCCTGCAATGTGCGGAACGATCGACAATCCAGCAAACATACTTAACATACGTTATGTCTCCGCAAACAGGAAGCGAGGTCACCTTAAGATGTTGAGGCAGACGTTTCCTTCCAGGTCGATGTTGGGGTGGTACACCATGGTCTCGCACTTCACCTTAGGAGGGTCATGAGGGTAACCCTGCCCTACCTGCAACATACAAACTCACACTTGTCAATGCAAAAACAAAAAAACATGACCACAGTAACAAGAATAAACGTGGAGTCTGACCTTAAAGCTGAAGACAAACTTTCCTCCTTTGTAAAAACCCTAATAGGACAAGAAAACATGTCACCTTTTGACTAAGGTGCGGACTCACATCCACACGCATGAACACACACCTCGTCAGGTGAGATGATGAGTCTGAAGTTGAGGAGATCGTCGTTGTCAGGGAAGTTGATCTCGCATGTCTTTGGCAGATTCAACTCATTGATGTCTGAAACATTTTCAAAATACTAGCTGCTGTTTATGTTTGAAACACAGTTTAGCCACCCCACACTGAAATGATGCCACCTTCACGGTTTCGCTAACTATTTAGCATGAATATACAGGAAGTGATGTCACTGGGAATTGAACAGGGGACGGTGCCCGAAAACTGGCAGGTGTGGCCTGCTCACGTGACCCCTGCAGGTGTCATGACGTCAGGATGCTAAAAGAGCAGCACACATGTGTGCTAACAGCTTAGCAAAAAGAGCGCACGATCTAGAAGTAGCCGGTGTTCGCTGCTAATCAGCCAATAAGTGCAGTATTTTGTATGTGTTGGTTTTTGTCAGTTGAACAAAGACACACAAGCGGTGACTGGGCTAGCGCCAAGTCAGTTCGCTAGCACTTAGCTTGCGTGGCTAATTGCTAGCTGAGTGTATTCTTGGCTTGGGAGCGGTGACGAGCTCGCGGTTGTGTTTCATCAATACCAAACAGATCAACGTATCACGTGCACCCTCATTAATACAAACGAATCGGTTGAAATGTGTGCGTTGGCGTGGTGGTGAAGGAGCGCACCTTTCTGTATTCGCAGCTGGGCCGCGCTGGCTTTTTTACCGCCGGCTCCGGTTCGGTTTCCTCCAGCAGATTCCTCGTCTTTCTTCTGCTGCTTCAGGGAAAAGAGCTTAATCATCTTCACTCGCGGGATGAGACGCACGACGACGCCTCCGATCCGTGTTCACCGAGTCCGCCGAGCTGGCTCGCTGGGGAGTGTGTTCCGTCCGAACAGCACCCGAATGTTGATGGACGAGCCGACCCGACCGGCGCACGTCAACCAATTACACGCCGCTTGCTTAGCCTAGCCTAGCTTGCTAGCCGATTGGCTACATGCTAACTGGCGGCGATAGTGAGGTCGGGATTGTTGTTGTTCCAGTTGTTATTCTTGTTACTCTTGTAAAACATTTACTTAACACCCCACAACGCTCATTAAATCAAAAGTGCTTGTTTGCGCAAACTGCCTATTGTGTAACGGCAGTGACTAGTGAATAATATCTTTTTAGAGTGTTGGCAACTTCAAGTCCCATAATGCATTTCGCCTCGTGGCGTCATGCGATGGGCGGAGAGTACTTGCGGGAATTATTTTCTAGTGTTGAGTGTACTACAGTGACTCCACGGTCACCTGTGTGACGTCATCCACGTGAGCGTGTCACGGCTTGCCACCTTGACAAACACGAACGTGTCACTCACATAACGCACACTCACTATCGGGAACGAAAATCGCAATGTAATGCCCGTTCATTTTTTTTTCTCATAACACCGGCACGTTTTTGTAATTTATTTCTATGATTTGAATCTATTTGCTACGAGTGTTTGTTTTGTTTCAAGTTTGCTTGGTTGGTAACAATTTGAAAAACAAAATAAAATACAAAAGCGCGCGGCCTGCTTTTTGACGCTATAGTGGGAAGGATGGACTTTGGGACTACTTTTTGCGGATGGATATCAGCGCGCACGTGCGGTGAACAAGTCCGGGAAGCAGAGCGCGCACGCACGCTACTACGTGCGCGGCGGAGAGTGAGCGAGCGAGAGAGAGAAGGTGAATGGGCTGGTCTCTCAGCAGCAGCAGCAGCACTGCGCCCTTCGCCTCCTCATCGATTTTGATTAGTTGTCTTATCGATAACACATCGGTCTCGTGGGGCTAGCTGACCGTGAGCTAGCTGGAGGCTAACGACGGCCAGCGGCGGCATGGGGAGCGTGTGAGTCGGTGGCGGCTGGTGGCGGCTCAACTGCACCAAACAAGGAAGCTGACGGACGGACTGACGACGAGCTAACGCGGCTAGCTGCCTGGACGGCTAATCTTGTTGCTAATGTGCGAGGCACGAGCATGCGAGCCGATAGCCAGAGGTGGGTGACAACAACGGCCGTACGCGCGTGCGCGCACCGTTTTCAATCAAGAGAGAATCCAGAGCGATGCTATGGGATTAGCATGTTAGCCCATGTTCTCCAAATACGGATGGGGGCTTGTGTGTGTGTGTGTGTGTGTGTGTGTCTGCGCGCGTGAATGTGTACGTTACCATCCTTCAAGAGCTGCCTGCCTTCCTGATGCTTGCTAACTTGGTTAGCTGGATGCTTTGTGATGTCCATTGATCACGTGACCCAGGGATCACTAGTAGCTATGTTAGCATCTTCACATGAAATCACAAGCAGCTTTCAACTCACACACTATTGGTTTCCTGTGAATACAAACAGTGCTATATAGGTTTTTAAAGATCGCATCTATTGTTTCAGACCCAGAGCAATGTTTCCATTAGAATAATTTGAAATAGATAAAAACAAATGTGTGCCTCAACCTTGGATTTATGTCGACACTATTAGTATATATTTAATGGGTGAACTGGAGTTGGGTTTGTGTTGGAAATATTTGCCTTTACTTTGAAATCACCTGTGAAAAGCTCCTACAAAACCTTCAAGTTACCCAAAAAGCCTGAGTTACCATAAACAACTAATCAATTGTGAAATTAATGGACAACTGTATTACAATGGATTATCTTTTATGGTGATACCTTAACCTAAAATTTCTGTAGACCCCTTACTGAAAGCACACTGATGGTCTTTGTGTTATTTTATTTTGCATTTGTTCATTTGCAAATATGATTGTTCGGGGTGGAAACAGTTATGTTTTTTACAGGCCAAACCAAGGCTTGAATCACCATCACTGTGTGTATGTTTTGCAGCACCAATTTGAAACAAGGCCCAGTTTTTAAGCAAAGGGCTCAAAATGTGAACAAAACTAGAAACAATTAAAAGATGACTATCAAAAATAATTAATTGCAGCTCAGCAGAATAGTATATCTTGCTTATTTGTCAACATAACCAATTTTTTGACCGCTTTGTCTCTTCCGTGATGAATCCCTTTTTCTGATGATGCACAGTCCTAAATTTCAAGAGCTGATTGCTTGATTTTTTTTTTTCCCATTTCTTTTTGAAGTAAGAAATTGCACCGATTGCAGTGACACATTTTTGTTGTTGTTGTTGTTGCAGCTGACTCGTTGTGGGATGTCGGGCAGTAAGGCGCTAGGCGGGGGGGCGAGGCGCAGGAGGACGCGGTGCCGCCGCTGCCAGGCGTGCACCCGCAGCGAGTGCGGCGAGTGTCACTTCTGCAAGGACATGAAGAAGTTCGGCGGGCCCGGACGCATGAAGCAGTCCTGCCTGCTCCGGCAGTGCACGGCGGTGAGACGCGTGCTACACGCCACACGCTAATCCCACTTTGACAATTGACGCGGCAAGCAAACACACTGCACCTAAGCTACTGGCCTGCAGGCACACATTGTGGCTAGCGAAATGTTTCAATTTTTTTTCATTCTCTCGCTCTCTTCACCTCACTTTTTTTCTGGTAACTCTCACAGGCTTCGAGTTTCGCTCTCCCTTTTTTCTCTCTTGTTTGCCGAAGCTCCTTTTCCATTTCTCTCACTCCAAGTTTCTCTCTTACTTCCTCTTGCTGTCTTGTACTCTCTCTCATTCCCTTTTACATTTTCTTATTCTCATGTGCTCTCTTGCGATATTTGTTCTCTCTCTTGCACTCTGTTTTGTTCTCAGTAGCACAAAATGTCCTCTGCTTTCTTTCTTTCCCTCATTCCTGTTTGATTTTTAACATGTTAGCCTTTGGACGAAGCGTGCAGTTTTTCTTGTGTTTAGTGAAGCAAAGAAGCGTAACACAAAGGGATGTCGCGAACTGTGATTGTTGCTGTAGCATTTACATTTGTTGTAGTTTTGACATTAGCTCCCCTCGCCAACCTGTGTGGAATCTAATAATTATTTAAAAAACAAGTTTGGCACCCCAAGATTTTGAGGTGAAACGAATATGCCAACATGTCTGCAAAGTGTACACAAAAACAGCCTGGCGTTCGCATTGTGACACGATAACACACGCACACAGACGCGCAAAGATACTTCACATAGCATCGAAGGCAAGCTGTAAGCCAGCAGGCAATGATGCTGTGTTTCCATGGTAACTGGCACTGCCAGTGAACCGGTCTTAGAACACACGCACACAAATGATGGCTCTGAGGTGGTTGAGTGTGTTTTTTAAGAGGGAGAATAGCACTCGGTTATACATTATACAAACACAGAATAATGGCACTCATTAGAATTAAAAAGTATGAAATCACTGTTATGACACTTAACTGTACGCATCTGGGGAAAGTCTCAGGTCTGCTTAATCATGTCTCAAGGCGCTGCTCTATTAACGTGTCACGGCTGGTGACCTGTGACCTCTTTTTGCAGCCCGTGCTCCCGCACACAGCGGTGTGTCTGGCGTGCGGTGAGGCAGGGAAGGAGGACACGGTGGAAGGTGACGAGGACAAGTTCAGCCTGAGCCTGATGGAATGTACCATCTGCAATGAAATCATACACCCACGCTGCCTCAAGGTGGGTCCCACGCTTACTTGTTAACGCTTACAAGAAGCCTTCTTGACGTGCTTGCGTTCATCTCCTCAGATGGGCAAAGCGGAAGGCATCATCAACGACGAGATTCCCAACTGCTGGGAGTGTCCCAAGTGCCACAAGGAGGGAAAAACTAGCAAGGTGAGTGTGTGCGACCAGCAACGTAACTACGTAGCTTTTGGGGAGACATTACCATCCCAGCTTGCCGCCCTCACCGCGGTCATGTCTTCTGCCGCAGGAGCAAGCCGACATGTTGGCCAAGCGGCGTCTGGACAACGGCGAGCTGGGCCGCTGGAAGCTGACTGACGAGCCGCCGCCCAAGAAGGAGGCGCCCAGGCTGGATGGCGGCCACAAGAGAAGGAAAGAGACGCTGCCCTCAGATGGGGGGCCCAAGAAGAAGGTCGGGCCATTTTTGTCATTTTCTTCTGTAGCGCGAATCACTGCTGTGCGCCGCGTCCAGTAAAAACCACCAACTAGAGCTAGACCAAAACATTTTTTTTCATCGCTGATACAAAGTATTAGTGGTCAAAGAGGTCAACAACAGATTTGGGGCAAATATTTATTTTTGGTGAAAGGGAAAATATTGGCGGGAAAATGAAACCTATCATTTTCAATTCCGTCGAGGCTTTATTGAACAAATGTTCGTATTTGCATCATATTTAAAACTTTAAATAGCTCCTTTAAGTATCTCCTTTTTCTACAGTGAATAAAATTCTTCTAAATGATAAAATAACAAAAATCAGCCACTATTATGACCTCTAGCGTTGATGATCGCAGGGAGAGTGGTGCTACATTTCAAGCGTGCCCGTATTTGGAACAGGTGGCTCAGTGGTCTAACTGGGAGTAGTGCAGATGCTTTTTCCGACTGTTGGTCTTTTGCTTTTAGTACTCTGGTAATACTCTTCCAAGCCCTCTCCTTTTGAAGGCCCCATGATGTCACTTCCGAGTTTTGGCCGCTCCCTGCTAAGTGCAGATCGAAAAGTAATTTTTCAATACATGTGCACGCATGCACACACGCACACATTTACCCGTGTGAACCCCTAAACTGAGCGGAATTTATTTTAACCTGGCTAAGGACCACCATTGTGAAGACCTCTGTTTTCACAATAAAAGTTGTCTTTTCTTTCAGATGAAGGCTGCCCACGAGAAACGTCTCAAAAAGGTACACAAAACGTTTGTTGTGCTTTTGTATTTGCGGTTTCTGCTGTTTACTTTTGCTTCCTGCTTTCAGAAGCCCAAACAGGAAGGAGTAGAGTCCAACGGCCCCACCTCCTCGGCGGGAGGGCCTTCTCTGGGTCCCGCCTCCTCATCCTCAGCAATTGGCGACGGCAGCGGAGGAGGCGGGACGTCCAGCGCCGATCAGCGCTCGCACCACCGGGAAAAACTGGAGCGCTTCAAGAGGATGTGCCTGCTGGAGCGCCGGCCCGACTCGTCGTCGTCGTCGTCCTCCAGCTCAGAGTCGGACTCGGAGTCCGACTCGGACGACTCGCTGCGCGGGGGTGGAGCCTCTTCGCCATCTTCGCCTGCGCCGCCGCCTCCAGTCGCCCACAGCAACAGCGGCCCAGGACGGCCAGAGAGGAGTCGCAGTGAGCGTGACCGGCGCCTGGCGGAGTTGGGCTTCAGCGCCAGCGAGGAGTCTGAGGAAGAGGACGAGGAGCAGGAGGAAGAGCGGGCTGGAGACAAGGCGCGGCGGAGAGGAGACGGCGACGCGCCCGGAGGAGGTGCCTTGGCGCCACGCGGGAGAAAAGCCGCCATGATGGACGAGGACGACGCTGATATCCCGCCCTCGGACAGAGTCGTGAAAAACTCCTCGTCCCTCCCGCCACCCTCGCCGCTCTCTTCCAATCAGATGGCACCGAACTCGCAGCGCAGCAACATGCAGGAGGCTCGCAATGGACGCGCGCGCGGCGAGAAGGAGAACGCCAGCAGCCTGCTAACCAATCACAGACACGGCGGGGTGGGAGGCGGCGGGACCAAAGGCAACAAGAGTCGGCAAAGGAACTCCGTACCCGCCTCCAACGGGGGGCGGGGGGGCGGCCCGCTCGTGTCTGCCACGGCGGCATCGCCCTGCTCAGGGGCGGCGGGGCGCTCGCACGTGATGAAGCGTAGCCCCCCCGCTGTGCCGTCGCCTCCGCGTCCCGTCCAGATGGAGCGCCATCTTGTGAGGCCGCCGCCTGCCTGCCCCGAACCCAGTTGCCTGCCGCTGGACTCGGGCCGCTTCCACGTGATGACGCGTGACGCCTGGCTGCGGGTCTTCACCTTCCTCAGCCAGCGCGAGCTGTGCCTGTGCATGCGCGTGTGTCGCACGTGGAGCCGCTGGTCAGTCCCGCCGTCCATCCGTTTGCTTGTGCCCCTCGCGGTTCATTCCCAAGCTTGGCAAAAGTGGCAAAGCAAGCGTTTTCTTGACTGAAAGTATTTCCCAGCATCTTTTTTTGCAAGTCAAAAAAGTTGTATGCCACTCCGTCTCAAGTAACTCTGCCTGATGTGGTTGCCTTGGCGACGCAGGTGTTGCGACAAGCGTCTGTGGAGTCGGATCGACCTGAGCCGGCAGCGCTCCATCACGCCGCCCATGCTCAGCGGCATCATTCGCAGGCAGCCCGTTTCGCTCAACCTGGGACATACCAACATCTCCAAGAAACAGCTCCTCTGGCTCATCAGCCGCCTGCCAGGTTCTTTCTCCTGCCTCTTTTGTTTCGCTTTATGCACACAGATACACACAAATTATGTGCGCAACATATATGTATATACTAGTAATGGACAAACAGAGAGCACTTGTGATACAGTATTTTTTGACTGCTTCAGATGGTACTCTTGGTTCAAAGAGGCAGGGGGAATTTAATACATCTCCACTACAGTATTAAATTTCAAACCATGAGGTTTCTTCATCTTCCCATCACTAACATACGCATGTGTGGGTTCCAGGCTTGGCGGAGTTGACGGTGGCGGGCGTAGCGTGGCCCGCGGTCTCGGCGTTGTGTCAGGGTGTGCGCTCGTGTTTACGCATGTTGGACTTGAGCGGTGTGGATGACTTTAAGGACGCTCATCTGAGGGAGCTGCTGGCCTCGCCTCCGGACAGCAGAACAGGTGAGCACTACGCCCGTGTCTTTTTTCCGCCTCATCACCACAAACGCGGTTTAGAATTCTTGCCAAGCCTGAGGCGTCGTCGTGCCCTGTGTTGCGGCGGCTTAGCAGGTTCGGGGACAAAGATCGGTGGTCGGTACCCCTTAATACTCAAACGTTTATGGAACATTTTTCACTTTGTTAAATGATTTACACTGAAGGGGAAAAATAGCATTGAATTTGACACTGTTTCCAAACTGATACTGACACCTAAAATCAAAACGCATCGTGTTCTGTAATGTTAATTGCGAATAATCAAACAAGTCTCTAATTGGTTGTTTAGCGCGAGGTGGCGGCAGCGGTGCAGAACCGCGTGCGGGCCGCTTCCACAATGTGACGGAGCTGCGGCTGTCCGGGCTGGACCTGACGGACGCGGCGTCCCGCCTGCTGGTGCGCTTCGTGCCGCGTCTGGCCAAGCTGGACCTCAGCCACTGCGCCAACGTGTCGGACCACAGCGTTGCCACGCTGACCGCGCCCGCTTCGCCGCTCAGACACACCCTGACGCACCTCAACCTAGCAGGTACGCCCATGATGCTCGATTAATTGATGACCAGTGACACTGTGTGGCTTGTAGACAGTGAAACTTAGGATAAGGCAGGAGACAGAACTGGAGAACGTGAACAGTATGTGTTTATTTTCAAATTAAGAGCAAATGAATTGGAACATGAAACAACTTGTTGCTAAATTGTGTTATACTTTAGTGCTGCATTCTTTTTTCTTTTTTTTTTATCATCCAGCAACGCTTTGCACTAGTTATGGGGTACCGGGCTCATATGTTACATCATTGAAAAAAAAACTAGAACCACTGAAATAGAGCATGTAACCATTGTGTGTGTATGTGTGTGTCAGGTTGCGTAAAGGTGACTGAGCAGAGCGTCCCACTGTTGCGCCGCTGTCCATCCCTGCAGACGGTGGACCTTCGCTCGTGCTCGCTGCTCCCCACTGAAGCGGGACAACTCCTCTGTTTCCCCGCTCAGCCGTCCTCGTCTTCTTCTTTGTCCGCGTCCTCTTCCTCCGCCCCCAACGTCACGCTCGCTACTTCCAATTCCTGTCCAGCCGAGGACAGGACGCTGCTAAAGAACAGCTAAATGCCCCACGGCATCGTGGGACATTTGAGGACACTACAGGTGAGGAGGAGGAGGAGGACCGTGTTGGCATACCTCTAAGCATGTACATATTTGTTCGCTGTACAAACGTGTGTGTGTGTGTGTGTGTGTGTGTGTGTGAGAGAGTATATAACTGTAGTTTCATGTAAATGAGCGTATATACCCCAGGAGACCCCCACTTTCTCGAACCCCGAAAGCCGTGGAAATCAAGTGATGGGCATGGGGCGCCATCTTCTCCCCAATGTTGACATAACTTACAATGCTATTGGTTCAATTCCAAAATGGACCATACTTGGGGAAATCTTTCCCACAGCGTTAAACCCCCCCAAAAAAACAAAATCCGTCCCAGGCAAATGCCGTGTAGTCAGTGCGTTGACTTAAAAAAAAGTGTCCACACATTGGTTTCTACGGCTTTGGCCCATTTCCCTTTTCACTCGCTGGTCAGTACAACTGCAGGAAGTCTTCAGTCTTCTCAACATGTCTTTGTGCTAAGCTAAAAGCTAAGCCATATGCTACCAAGGCTAACCTAGGCTAACTCATAACGCTGTGGATGCTAAGCTCGTCTTGCTTTTGGTGTCAAGACAATTAAAGGGGAACTCAACCAAAGATATCAAAGCTTAGTTTTATTTTAAATGTGCACATCTTATTTATCTTGCGCTTTTCTTTAAAGACACAAAATATGTATTGTCTTTCATATTCAAGTATTAACTAGTTAATTCAACAAATGCCTCTTTCAAAGGCATTGTAATTGGTTACATTTTTTAACAAACCATGCTTTTTTTTAGTGGCCGCTATCTTTGCGCAATGAGCGCTTCAAACTTAAAAAAAAAAAAAGATTACCGAAGTAAGGAACCTATTCTACTGCTTTCAACCGTAGTGATCTATTTGCGCTACTTTAGTCCGTGTCGACGTGCCGACTTAGCATCAAAATTTGACCAGCTTGGTCATAGGAGCTTTTTGGCGGCTTTTGAAAAACTAGTCAACCAAAACTCAGTTCCTCCAAAACCTCTCATCTGCTGTTCAAAATGATTTGGGTTTAGTTCCCCTTTAAGAAAATGTCATCCGTTGAAGACCGCGTCAAGCATGATGGTTCATGTTAGCATAGCTAGCTTAGCACAAACATTTGCTGTGCTGGCTTTTGCATGTTAGCAACAGTAATTGAAGACGAGTAAAACAAAAGCGTTTTTATGCGGTAAATATGAGAGGTCGCTTCCTGTTTCATGCTAAGCTAGGCTAACTAACAGCTGTTCCGCCCGGCGCAGGTGCACACACGTACTCCAGTGTTCACGGTTGGGTGTTTGTTGCGTGTCTGTCACTTCAAAGCTGTTGGCCATCTCAGGATCTCCACAGTTTTCTTGAGAAAGTCCTCTTTGTTTTGACAACTCACCATTCCACGCAAACTTCATGTATTCCGTCAACGTGACTAGCAGCAAGCTAACATTGTTAGCGACAGTTTAGCCGTCGCTTGGTCGTCATGCTGGGATGATTTGCTAGCTCATTAGCATGTTGGCAGAATGGTGTCCTCAGCTTTGGCTCGCGCCCTACAGATTGTCAATCATAAAGTCAGAATGATCAACGGACGGCAAAGAACAAAATCTTACCAAAAGCTGAAATAAGCTGTTTTTTTTTGTTTGTTTGTTTTGTTTTATTGTTTACATAAGTCTTTGACTGTTGGTCGGACAAAACTGTGACAAAGCAGCGGCCTGTCAAAACGGTCCGTATTTTACTTGCTAGCAGTGCTGGCAGGTTGCTAGCGCACAGGATGCTAGCAGGGTTCGCTTCCTGTTAGCCATGTTGTGCCATCAAGTTGATCATTCAACTATATAGACAAATATAGAATAAATACCTATATATCGATTAGGGACTAATCGATTAATCGTTATCGCCCTGCAGTCAACTATGTAGTCTACTATATAAAAATCTTGAGAGAATGAATTCTGGAGTTCATTCTATACTTTGAATCATTGCAAAGGGATTTTCAGTGCAGGAACTATCTCGGTCCGCGATCTAAAAATCTATGGTCACGGGCTAGCAGGATGCTAGCAGGGTTGGCTTCCTGTTAGCCATATTGTGCCATCAAGTTCGCTGGCCAACTCACACGTTGATTGTGTGTATGTTTTTTTTTTTTAACTTCCACTTTTCCTGCCAGCCTCCAAGCTGCCCACCATCAAGTGAGGAGATGGTAGGCTTAAATCCGATTGGACAAAGGTCCTGCTAGCTCTTATCTAATTAGCTGTACAAGCGCTGAATTGATGTATTTGTATTACTGGATGTTTTCGAATGCACTGGATCATCGGGATCTTCATCCTCCTTTGCCAAAATGTGTTTTTCTTGTGAAAATGGGCATTTTTTAAAAGTTTTGATTTGATTGTTTTGTTAAACTTTGTCCATTCTGTTGTGTTCGATGGGAAGATGAGGAGGGAAGTTGGAAGAAAAAACAAAAGAGCAACTCAAGGCAGCTATGATGTATGAGTGACTACTGTAAAACAAATAAATAAGCAACGAGTTGTTTTTTTTATTCTGCTGCATTTTTTTTTTTTTTTTATTTTAGCAGGCTTTTGCATTCTTCAACTGGGACGGGGTCTTACCCAGCTGACCGTCTGGCCGTCATAGGACACGCACAAACCACAGACATATCAACACATGTTGACATCTTTATAATAAACACTTTTGCTATTTTAAGAAGTGAATGCAACATAAACATGCTTAGAATAAGCAAGTGAAAATCTTGCATTTTGTCTGCATTTCCAGAGATCAAGACTATCTGTTGAACGCTATGCAAACAAAGGATTGGCAAATCCTATGTGCCACAGTGGAACTAAATGGAACCTGTTTTATTTATGCGTTACTAGAACAAAGTGTCATTGCACAACCGCAACAACGAGGCAATGGTGCTCATTTTTTTTGTTTTGCGCACCAGGATGCCTAAAAGCATTAAAAAAAAGAGACAAAACGATGTTTAATTATTCTTTGTTATAGGTTGATATGTTTAATTTGATTAAGACTACCAATATCACGCTGCGGTGCTGTACTTGAGTTTTCATAGACGATATACAGTTAAGGGGAGTTGGGGGCGTGACACTGCACTAGTAAGGTGTGACGTCAACTGGCTCGTCGGGCATAAGGTGATGATGGTGACGCGTTCTTCAAAGTAAAGTTACTTATGTCATGAGCCACTGATGTCACCGTGTCTTTCCCTTCGGCCCTTCAAGCAAAACGAATAGTCAAACGTCGTCATTATTTTTTTAAATAAAGTAAACCCAACTAAGAAACGAGCAATCATCACGAGCACGCGCCCTCGCCGACAACAGGAACACACGTGTTCCCTCCGTTGCATTCAATGCTCCATCTTCTTGCCGAGGCTATCAACTCGCGTTTGTCGTCGTTGCAAAAACGACGAGATTAATTAAATTCTTCATCTCTACCGACGTCCTATAAGATATACTAGCAGTTCTGAAACGAGCCGAGCTTCCGGAGACTGCGAAGAAACTCGTTGCTTGGGTTTCCGCCCTGCGGCACTGACCAAGTCCGACGGTCCCTGAATGCATCGGCGGCGGTGCCATATCCTTCCGCCGACTGGGAGCGCGCGCGGCCCAGGGGTGCCATATCCTTCCGCTGGCCGGGAGCGCGCGGCCTTTCCCTCGCGACGCAAGACGAGCGAGCGCGCGATGCGAACGGGCGGCGGCGAGGCGGCTTCAGCTCACCACCACCACGATCATCACCACCGGCAGCAGCAACAGATCAAGCCCTAAGCAAGCTTTTCGCGAACCTTCCACGCCCATAACCGAGGAACCTCCGCCTATTTACCGAGCGGAACGAGTCAGTCTATCCAAGCCAAACTCTCGACGGGTGCGCGAGCGGCTGCCGGACGCCGGCGGACGGACGGACCGACAGAATGGAGCTCATTACAATCCTCGAGAAAACCATCTCTTCAGGCGAGTTCCGTTTGGCGTTGATCCGGTTTTTGGTACAGTCTGGCCGTCTCCGCACCGAGGCCTCCGTTGCCCGGGGAGCTCCGGGCGACCGGTGAAAGTTTGGGGCTGTTAGCGAGCTAGTTAGTTAGCCAGCCGGCTAGTTAACATTGTGCTAACCGCGACGGGCGGCCTCACGGCGACTCGTTCCTCGCGCAGTCCGTCTGGAGTTCAGTCGCCGCGAGTCGGCCGGTTCGGCCTTGACCAGCACGCGTTGAATGTTTCGGTAAATTCTAAATATGGGTTAGGGTTCCTACGCGGACTTGTTATTTTCTTAAGACTTTTTCTCTTCCGCCCCTGCCCATGCCGTTAGCGGCTCAGCTAGCATGCTAGCCTGTAGCAATTGGCCGCCAACATTCTTTTGCGAGCACTTGGAAGACGAGCGGCATGTCAAGCAACTTTTGTGTCGTCTAAGCAACGTCCGAGTGTTTTCGTAAACTTTTTAGATGCCTCCAATAGGTCCGTCGCTTCCTACCGGCTCGTGTAAACTAGCTTGCTAACAGACAAGCGCGCACGTTGGATCCTCGCCGTGTGTCATTGTATTGATTTGCACAGTTTGAGGGGCGTTTTCATGGATTCGCGATTGCTTGTGTGCAGATCGGAATGAGCTGGAGGCGGCGCAGAAGTTTCTGGAGCAGGCGGCCATAGAGAACCTGGTGAGTAGGGCGGGCGGGCGGAGGCGCGTGCGCGGAGCCCGCCAGCCGCCTGCGTTAGCGTTATCATTAGCATCGGGATCTCCCGGCTACACCCAAAACCTGACGTGTCTTATCTTCGAACAATTGAGAACGCTTTCCTATCGCCGAATGTGACAATGGGGCATATCGACACATTAGGCCTCAAAAAGCGTGTCAAATATTTTAGATGTTGGTGAAACTTTAAAAGACTGATGTCACGCAATGCATTGTGGATCGATTACGTCACTGGTCCTAACAATGCATTCATACTAAGATTATTCCTGTCCCAAATGTACTATGCTTTTCTGGCTTTTAAACTTCATATTAGCACAGGTATTGCGTGTAAGCAGGAGAAAAAAATTAAGCATGAGCTTCCACAAAAGTCTGCTAAACTCATAAATGTTACAGAGTGTCAACTATGGATGAGTGAACTATGGATGTATTTGAGTGTAGATACTTTGCTTTTGAAAGCATTCGCTCATCACCTCCCTGCAATACAATTGATAATTTATGAAAAGTCTGTAAAGCTAAAAACAAAATCTGGGGTCACCAACATTTTTTTTTAAAGTGATAGCTGCTTCTGCTCAAATTACCTTTTAGTTGTATGTTATGAGTAATTTCTTACAACAGCTATCAGTATTATTTTTTAAAAAAGGACACGCATATTGTAAACGTGCCATGTTATTGAAGTTTCTGTTTTCAATTGATCACTTCTACAGCGTTCCATCTTTGAGCTATTATAAGAACAGGCTCAAAAATAGTTCTTATCTGCTTGTAATGGTGTCACAAATAATTTAGCCCACACACGCCGTCTGCCCGTTTTCCATGGAATATCTTGTAGTTCAGGATTCTGGTGTTCTCGCAGACACCCTCCAATCAAAATTTCTGTCAATCATATTTTCTATCGATAGTGGTAATGTTTTTATCACAATGCAGATTGACATTGGTTAGTAATTTGGTATTAGAGGCTACTGTGAATGTGAACGTTTTATAACTTGATGATAGTCATGAAGCCACAATGCATCGCTCGCTGCCTCTTTTTATCATTTCATACATCTTTTGGCTGAATTTAACTGTCCACTCCCTGTCCTACCAGCCGACCTTCCTGGTGGAGTTGTCCAAAGTGTTGGCCAACCCTGGCAACACGCAGGTGGCTCGCGTGGCAGCGGGCCTGCAAGTGAAGAATTCCCTGACCTCCAAAGACCCGGACGTCAAAGCTCAGTACCAGCAAAGATGGCTGGCGGTGGATGCAAACGCTCGCTGCCAGATCAAAAACTATGTAAGTTGACTGGGAGGTCGGGCAGGCATGCACCAGGAAAAATGAGCGATGACTTTTCAAATCCCGTGCAGCCTTATGCCCTAAAAGTCACCCGATCCCTAATCTGACGCTTTCTCCCCCGGGCCACTCAGGTTCTGCAGACGTTAGGCACGGAAACGTACCGGCCCAGCTCCGCCTCGCAGTGTGTGGCCGGCATCGCCTGCGCAGAGATTCCCGTCCACCAGTGGCCCGAGCTCATCCCGCAGCTGGTCGCCAACGTTACGGGCCCGTCCAGCACCGAACACATGAAGGAGTCCACCCTGGAGGCCATCGGCTACATCTGCCAGGACATCGTAAGCGGCCGTCGGCAGCCATGTGAAAATAAGTACGAGTGGAACTGATAAAACGGAGTTGAGCCAAGAAGATTTGTCTTTAGGATCCCGAGCATCTTCAGGAAAACGCCAACCAGATCTTGACAGCCATCATCCAGGGCATGAGGAAGGAGGAGCCCAGCAACAATGTCAAACTGGCCGCCACCAACGCGCTCCTTAACTCCCTGGAGTTCACCAAAGCCAATTTTGACAAGGAGGTGCGCCGTCGCTACGTTGCCGCCGCTAACTTGCCCGCCCGCTCCTTTGTTCATCTTTGCCGGCGGTGTGTCTCGCCTCGCAGACGGAGAGGCACGTCATCATGCAGGTGGTGTGCGAGGCCACGCAGTGTCCGGACACCCGAGTGAGTAACGCCGGGAGCGCCGGAACCTCACGCGGAGCTGATTGTGATCCTTTTCTTTAGGTGCGGGTGGCGGCCCTTCAGAACTTAGTCAAGATCATGTCTTTGTACTACCAGTACATGGAGGCCTACATGGGCCCGGCTCTGTTTGCGGTAAGCATAGTTGCAAACAATCTCAATAACCCCAAGTCATGCAAGGTTGCGGCTCGGAACCGACCTAGCGGCGCGGAAGTGACCTCAAATCGCTCAACCGCCTATTTAATAATACTGATCCCGCATACAAGACCAATTTTATATTTCAGAACAAGCCTAGTGACCCAGAACCGTTTTAGGACAAGCTCAGCCTTTATGCAGGACAAAATAAATGACCCAGAACAGTGAAGCATAATCAAAGACCCACAACATGTAGGGCTAACTTGATGAGCCGGACCCTCACCTTCAACCAACGTCCTCATCCAGAACTACACACAGGACCGACCCGGTGACTCGCAACCGTGTAGGGGCAACTTAATGGTCCAAACCGACACGTTCAACCGACCCGGTCGCACGGGCCTCCTAGTGACTCGAAAGCATGTGCCGAACCAAAAGGGAGGCGCCGGTATGAAGTGTGCAAACTCAGATTTGTTTTCCCAGATCACTATTGAGGCGATGAAGAGTGAGATCGATGAAGTGGCGCTGCAGGGCATCGAGTTCTGGTCCAATGTGTGCGACGAGGAGATGGACCTCGCCATTGAGGCAACTGAGGTTGGTGAGCACGTCCTGACATTGCGTCAGTAATCAATGGCTACTTGAAAACCGATTAAATGGTTTTACTGCATGTCAGTGTTTCTCAAATGGGGGGGCGTGAGCTTTGATACGTCTTTGGGGGGGTGGCTAACCACCGGATGCTCAATTGTTTTGTCTCGGTCAACTATATAATCACTAAGCATTAAAATCCCTTCCTATTGACGGAGGAGGAAATGAGTGACGGAACGTTCTTTGCGGTCCTTGTGCCGACTAGGCGTCGGAGCAGGGCCGCCCCCCAGAGCACACCAGTAAGTTCTACGCCAAGGGAGCGCTGCAATACCTTGTTCCCATCCTGACGCAGACCCTCATTAAGCAGGTAACGTTGGGCCTACCCGCCCGGCTTATCTTTTTGCTCACCTTCGACCGGCGCTAACGTTTTAACATTCGGCGGCGCTCAGGACGAGAATGACGACGACGACGACTGGAACCCGTGCAAGGCGGCGGGCGTTTGCCTGATGCTGCTGTCCACCTGCTGCGAGGATGATGTGGTGCCGCATATCCTGCCCTTCATCAAGGACAATATCAAACACCACGACTGGCGCTATCGCGACGCCTCCGTCATGGCCTTCGGCTCCATCCTGGAAGGACCCGAGCCTACCCAGCTCAAGCCGCTCGTCATCCAGGTAGGTCTCCGGATCGCCGGCGTCGATCCGGCCGCGGTTTTGACACTTCGCTTTTGTTCGGCTCAGGCCATGCCGATGCTCATCGAGCTGATGAAGGACCCCGGCGTGGTGGTGAGGGACACCACGGCGTGGACGGTGGGCCGCATCTGCGAGCTGCTGCCCGAGGCGGTCATCAACGAAGTCTACCTGACGCCTCTGCTACAGTGCCTGATTGAGGGTCTGGGGGCCGAGCCGCGGGTGGCCAATAACGTGTGCTGGGTAAGCGCGCGAGGGCGCCGCGACCGGGCCCGGCGCGCCGCCCCGAGAAGCTGACGCCCGGCCCGCGCTCGTCTTCTCAGGCCTTCACGTCGCTGGCGGAGGCGGCGTACGAGGCCACGGATGCGGCCGAGGACCAGGAGGAGCCCAGCACGTACTGTCTGTCGGCCTCCTTTGAGGTCATTGTCCAGAAGCTGCTGGAGACTACGGACAGGTAGGACTTGGCCTCGCCCCGCTGCTTCCCTTAGGGCCCTCGGGCCCAGAAAGTTTGAGGAGCCCCGCTTTAGCCCGATTGCAGCTGTCAAACGTTGCCGCCGCTCCGCGCAGACCCGACGGCCATCAGAACAACCTGCGCTCCGCCGCCTACGAGGCGCTGATGGAAATTGTGAAGAACAGTGCCAAGGACTGTTACCCCGCCGTGCAGAAGACCACCCTGGTCATCATGGAGAGGCTGCAGCAGGTTTTACAGATGGAGGTGAGAGTCACTGGAATCTTTCGCGAGAAGACCCGCGTGAGAATGATGCAACTTCTCGCATTCACAGTCGCACATACAGAGCACCTCAGATAGAATCCAGTTCAACGATCTTCAGTCACTGCTGTGCGCCACGCTCCAGGTGAGCCCTCGCCCGTCCTCGCCGCCGCTCGCCGACAACCCGACGCCCTGACGCGTCGGCGTGGCGCTTTCCCAGAACGTTTTGCGGAAAGTGCAGCACCAGGACGCCCTTCAGATCTCGGACGTGGTGATGGCATCGCTTCTACGGATGTTCCAGAGCACGGCCGGTTCCGGAGGCGTGCAACAGGAGGCGCTCATGGCCGTCTCCACCCTGGTTGAAGGTAATGCCGGCAAGTACGGCTTTTTTCTTCTTATGTCAGATTAATTTTTTGATTCGCTGTTGCAGTTCTGGGAGCAGAATTCCTGAAGTACATGGAGGCCTTCAAACCTTTCCTCACCATCGGGCTCAAGAATTATGCAGAATATCAGGTAGTAAGGCTTTCATGAATTGTTTTAGTGGGTCCGTCACCTATTTCACACAACGCCTACCTTTGACCTTGTAAAAAAGATGACTCCATTATTGCAGAGTGTGCTCAGATGAACTTCATATGTTTAGTTGGGGTTTAAAATGGAGCGTGTCATTTTCCTGTGGGAGCTTTAGGGGCATTACGGTAACTGCAGCGCCGTAGCTATAGCAGACATGGCCACCCCCCATGTAATATCGTTTCATGAGAACTAGACCCTGTTTTCAGTGTTTCCCTCAAGCACCGCACTTGATTGGAATGATGGGGAACATTATCGGGCTCAAGAAAAGCTTGCTGATGAGCTGATGAATCCGCTGTGTCGCTTGAAGGAAATAAGCTTGGATAGGGATTCTCCAGCACAGTACTCGGGCAGCCCTGCTTGAGGCTTGTCTAAGATACTTTTCCAAATAGTTTGGATTGGGGAATTGTCATTTTTAATTTCTCGATGTATTTTTTTTCCGGAAGGTGTGCCTGGCCACGGTGGGTTTAGTGAGCGACCTGTGCCGAGCGCTCTCGTCCAACATCCTCATCTACTGCGACGAGATCATGCAGCTCCTCCTGGAGAACCTCGGGGTGAGTGAAAGGCTCGCCTCCCGCCAATCTCCTCCTTCCCTCCTGACCTCTTGGCGCGCGCGCGCAGAACGAGAACGTCCACCGGTCGGTGAAGCCGCAGATTCTGTCTGTGTTCGGCGACATCGCCATGGCCATCGGCGGAGAGTTCAAGAAGTACCTGGAGGTGGTGTTGGACACGCTGCAACAGGCCTCGCTGGCTCAAGTGGATAAGGTGAGCCGCCCGCCGCTCGTCTCTTCCTGCTAGCAAGCGGCTAGCTTGAAAAGAAACTACTCGTGTTTGATTTTGCATGTACGTTTTCTTTACATCCCGCTGTTACTGATGAAGTAGACAGTGGCTAAGAATTGAGCCGCCGTGCTGCAGAATGTTCCCTGAGCTTGGCTTTTTGTGTGTGCGCGCGCACGTCAGACGGACTACGACATGGTGGACTACCTGAACAGTCTGCGCGAGGGCTGCCTGGAGGCGTACACCGGCATCATTCAGGGGCTCAAGGGAGACGAGGAGAACGTCAACTGTAAGAGCCCCTCCCCTCCCTCCCCGCGTATGCATGCGTGATGTCAGTTCCTCTTCCTGCTGGCAGTTCGAACAGGGGGATTTGATGACATCGCAGAGAAGTTTGGGGTCTTTTTCACCCAGAAAGCTGCCGGCTTAGCGCCAAAATGCACGGCTTGCTGGTTTTGCGGGACCCAACAAATTTGCCATTCGCCCGAAAAGTAGGCCACAATGTCAAAGTCCCTTTGTGGTGATGGGTAGGATTTATTTATTTATTTTTTAAAATATTGATAGGCCATCCATTTCTAAGTTAAAAACCTCATCTGTAATGACAATACACATTTGTATAAAACTTGACGAGGCAAACATCCATCGTCCATCCATCTTCTTGGGCCACTTATCCTCAGAAGGGTCGCAGGCTTGCTGGCGCCTATCCCAGCTGACTTTGGGCAGTAGGCGGGGGACATCCTGACATCCAGCCAATCGCAGGGCATGCAGAGACAAACAACAATTCACACACACACCAATCACACCGTGGTTTTGGAGCGTGGGCGGAAGCCGGAGTGTCGGAGAGAACCCACGCGGACTCTGGGAGAACATGGAAACGCCACACAGGAATTCGAACTCGGGTTCCTGAACTGTGAAGTGGACGTGCTCTAATCACTGGGCCACTAAGCCGCAAGGAAACAACAATAGAACACAATTAGCAGGAAGTTAATTCAAGTTCCAATGAATTTGCTCTAAATTTGGAAACTACTCTTTTCATAGCGTCAAAGCACTGAGAAAGCTTCAACTTCCATGTAGCCCTATTTCAGAATCACCACAAAGGGATTTCCAGTGGCCATTTCAGATAGCGTTAATGCATGCGGAACGCTTAAGTTAGCCGCGCGCCAAGAAATGACGGAGCCGTGTTGTTGTGCTGCCGCCAGCCGACGTGATGCTGGTGCAGCCTTGCGTCGAGTTCATCCTGTCCTTCATCCATCACATCGCCGAGGACGACGACCACTCGGACGTGGTGGTGGCCAACGCCGCCGGACTCATCGGGTAAGTCGCTTCCTGTTTACCGTTTTTTTTTTTGTGTGTGTGCGTGTTATTTTTTTGGCAATGAACCCAAAATTGCACCGGTGCTTCAGCGACCTGTGCACGGCGTTCGGGAAAGACGTGATGAAGCTGGTGGAAGCGCGGCCGCTCATCAACGACCTGCTGACGGAAGGACGGCGCTCCAAAACCAGCCGGACCAAAACGCTGGCCACCTGGGCCACCAAGGAGCTACGCAAGCTCAAGAGCCAGGCCTGGTCGGGACCGTGCATCAACACGCAGGCGCCGATCCCCAGCAGACCCACCACCATTCGATTTTGAGCAGCAACTGCTTGTTTCGCATGAAAATTGAACTAATCTGCCAAAAGTCGCCCACACCTTCAGCGCCTCGTCGAATTACACTTTTTTGCTGCCGAGATACGTTCAAACGTTCGGGGGCCGTTTTGATGTCGCTCAGTCCGAAAATGACGTTGTTAATTTAAAGGTGCTCCCAAGATTTGGAGAAATTTGTATTTTGTAAATAAAGTTGTAAAAATATGCAAACTATAACATTGGTTCTCTCTTGAACTTTGATTTTTTTGTGAAGTCAAAATCGCAGAGCAATTAATAGCAACTTGTCGAATGGGAAAGCCAAGCGAAAATCCTGAAACGGTACCTCGCCACTTTGATGTCGTTTTTATTGAGCACCATGTGACCCAATTTTATTGGTTAGCAGAACAGCCAATGGAATCGCTTAGAGTACACTTCACCACCCCAAGTTTGGCAGTAATATTGTGTAGCAAATCTAGCCCTAGAGAGAGGTTTTTACAGTTTATTGCAATATATCTTTCAAAATGTATGAGCTTGGCATATACCAATGCTGAAATCCAGGGTCCAAATCTAGTTCCTGTTTTTCAGCAACATGCTTGCTGGGTGCATTGAAATATAACTTTTATATTGGTTTTAACCAATTTGGTCAACTTTAAATAATTTTGGGGGGGTGAATTTCATCAATTCATTGAAAAAAAAATTGTGTGGGTTTTTTTTATTTTGCATCTATTATTTTTGTTCACTACATGCTTTTGTTTTGTTCTTGCATCAGATGTGTGGCGCGATGGGTTAGCGGCACGTGCGCGTCGGACGTCTGGACGGACGTTGAGGACAAAATGGACGCCGTCGTCTGCCTGGCGACGCCTCAACCCGATTGACGTGAGAGGATGATGATGATGACGAGTGTCTGCGTATGAGAGATGATGACATCACCACCTTGCGGCCCGCCGGGCCCCTTCTTTCCTCCTCTTGCCCCCCCCCCCCTCCCCTCTTGACAGCCTGTGGACAACTGACTCCTCCCTTGAATAAAAGCCCCGCCCACCCACACGCACCCGCCTTACAGTTGCATTGCCGTGAAGACCCTGCCGGTGGCAGAGGGGCTGAAATCGCAGACCGTTTATTTTGCTTTGGCGATTCCGAGCACCGGAACGCCACAGACGGACGACGCGGCCCCGCCCCCCCATCCACGCAGTTCCCACCTCCGTTCATTGGCCCGTAACCAACTCGGCACCAAGTATTTTCACGTTCAAAGCACTTGAGGGGCGAGTGCCAAAGGAAGCGGCTGCATTTGGTTTGGCTTTTTGGGTCACTCAACGTTTTTGCTTGAGAATTGAAGACGTTTGTTAAAGCTTCTATTTTTCCATTCTGAGAAAAAAAATTCAATCATCTGAAACATTGCCCAAACACGTCCTGTTTTTCACTTTTACGTTCAACACCCTGGACTCACTTCGGACTCTGAACTCGGACACTTTTTTCACGCTGTCATTTTAAGCTGCTGTTTTATAGGCAGTTGACTTTTTCTTTTTTATCCGACCGCTGCTCGCCAACAGGAAGTCGTGTTGATGCGCGTTTGGACCTGCCAACTTGCGGTCCAAACACCCGGCCGAGCCAAACGCTTCCTTCCGGGGCTTTTATTTTGGTGAGCTGTGGCAGCTGTTGGGAGAACAACTTCCTGTGTTGACGTGTTCAACTTGAGTTGTCATTGACTTTTATTTCTTAATGAGTGAACTAATAAAAGTCTATATTGTACCAAACTTTTCGCGCGTCCTTCACACATTTTACAACAAGACAGCAACACAGACAATGGTGTTTAATCTTAAAAAGGATGACATCAAACGTGAACATCAATAAGATGCAAGTCAAAAGGTGAAAGGTCAGCAGTTGATAATGAGTGCCGTTTGTCAGTTTCATCCCAGAAATGTGGAGATGAAGACGCTGGTATCAAGGTTGAGCGTGGCGTGCCACCAGCGGTCAGGGAAATAAAGCACCTGAAGGCACCAAATACCATTATTTATATATATATATATATATATATATTTTTTTTTTTTCCACAAACACAATATTAATCTGAATGCCGAGGGGGCATTGGGGGTTACCTGTCCGGGTCGGATTGTGCACTGGAGCGGGGCCTGTTTCGGGGGGAGCTGCGGGTAGACGTCCCTCAACCATGAAAGGGTGCTCATGTTGGGGTGGAACTTGGGCTCCTTATCCGGCGGGTACAGGAACCAGCGCTGGTGCCAAAATGCCACACTCAGTAACGACGGAAGCAAGCGTGCGAGCGCTCCTCTGCTCCGACTGACCTTTCTCCCGTAGATGACCTCTGAGTATCCAGGGCCGTGCCAGTGGAAGGGGACGCCGGTCCCGGGACCTGGTGTACGACGACAGGGACAGTTTAGGAACTTCCGGCGCTCCTTCATTGTTTCCGAAGTCGCTGAGACAGACCGGCGACGCCGAAGCTGAAGGCTCGCTCAGTGGCGGGCAGCAAGAAAGGGGGCGGCTTATAGACGTCCAGAAGGTTCCGCCACTCGCTCAGGTTGTTGTCGCCGAACATGTACAATGTGTCTGTTGAAAAAAAAATAGGCAAAACCACAAAGTTTGGATCTGTGATTTGTGTTTAATCTAGTCCCCGGAAACCCCGCCTTCTCCAATTTACCACTGCCGAGGACGTGAGGCGACTGAGGCCTGAGGAGGAAATCCACGTAGTCCCTGAAGGACACGTCCACTGTGGGCACATGACGTCACACCGCGGCCTGCAAAGCGTGACGGGACGACGACGGCGGCGGCGGCGGCTTACCTTTAGCGTAAGAATACGTGTTAGCCGTACTCAGACGCACTTGTCGATCACCGTATGTTGAGAGTAAATTCAACTTGGAGCACAAAGAGCGAAATTTCTACAAGGACAATTATTACATGAGCAATTCGAAAAAGAAACCATAAAGAACTAACACAGACGACAAACGCAAGTTTAAGATCAAAACAAAGCCAAACTAGACCAATAAAACATTAGCCACACACATACAAACAAAACATACAAAACCTGAAACAAAATTAAACGCACAAAAGTAAAGATCATAATAAGTCTAAATCTAAACGTACGTTGTTGTCCGTGAGTCCAGTGATCACCACCGGTGTGCGGTATGCATAACTATGGAAACAACATGACGTCACAACAAATCGCATTATTAGGCGTTCTGCAAGGTAACGAGCATGCGTAACGTGGAATACACGCGCATGCGCATAATGGTGATGCTCACCTGTCCAGGAAGTGGCGTAACGACAGCGTGACGCCGTTCACTACTTCTAAGTTACACGGACCTTCATCCTCCACACTCAGGTGAGACTCACACGACCTAAACGCACACACGTATTAAAAGCGTGTTGGGTTTTACGACAATGTAGTGCGACTGAGAAAAACAAACCAGCCGCCGTCGTCGCCTCCTTTCTGGTAATCAGTAAGCGTTTCCGCCCCGAGCAAAACAAGAACGAAAAGCAGAGCCAAGTGGGAAAGAAATTGGTGTAAAACTTTCAAGAGGTCCATTCAACAAATGTTCCCAAAATGAATAATTGACGTATAAAGGAGCGACGAGCATCCAGTCAAGCCCAAGCCAAAAAAATTCCTTTCCTGGTCAGCAGCCAATCACAACCAAACACATTCGCCATGTTGCATTCAGAGAACATGAGATCGTGGGAATTTCTTGACCATTCGCTTTGCGTAAACGGAAAGCGGACACGCGTGTCCCGTGTTCTTTCAGTAATCATACATTGCGTTATAGCCCAGATAAAAATAGGGAAAACGACTCACTTTGTTTTTGGTTTTATATACAAACAATAAAATCGAAACACAGCTTGATTTTCTCGTTTGTTTGAATCAAGTAAGGAAAAGTCTAATGACAGTTGGATTTTCAATCATTCTATCTAAAAGAAAAATTGAATGACGTCATAATAAATATACTTACATTATGTACATAGGCGTGAAAATTGCACAAAAATGTATGAATCTGAAAACACTTCAAATTCGCAGATGTATTCGTGTAAACACGTAATATGGAGAGTATTCATTTGTGTTTCCTTTTTTGAGCAGAGGAGGGCGCAATCGCGCAACAACTTTGAGTTCCCAATTTGCTGAGTCGAGAATATTCCATGAGCGTTTGCAAATGTAATCATTTCCGCGTCATTTACTGTAGTATTTGGTTCCTGAAAAAATAACGTTTATTTCTGACATTTTACGTTTTTAACCTTTTTTCAACACCTTTTTTTAAAATTTGATTTTTATTATTTAGTAGACAAAAAAAAAGATCGACCATCTAACATAAAACCACTCAAGTACTTTTTTGGTACTGTATATCTTGTGAGGCTACTCGTATATGACAGATACTAACGAGTTGGACTTAATAATGTGAAGCATAGTAATTTACTAGTAAGATTTAATTGTACTCTCGTAGTGGAAAAAAAATATTACGATAGTAGGCTGCAGTTTTGTCTTAAAAAAAACAAAACAAAAAAAACTTAGAACTTATTGTAGACACAGTCAGTATTGTAGCCGAAGTTCATACAAGTGTACCGAAATTTGCACTAGTAGTGGAAAAAGAGTTACTAGTAAGTAGTGATGGTCAATTGAAACTTCATGAAGCACGAGATATTTTCTGACTCCTCTAGATGTCACTCTTAGTTCAAAGAGGCAGTGGAAATGTAATACTTGTCCTATCGGTCATCTTTAAAACAAGGGCACCACCTAGAGGAAGACAAAAAAATCACAAGTGCTTCATGAAGCTTCATATGTACGAGTTGTCACAGTTGTCTTACTAGTGAATACGAAGAGCTTGAAGAATGAGCCAGCCTATTCATTTGTGTCCACTGTTGTCTCTGCAAAACCGCAAAGTGTCCTCGATTCAGCACACTAGGACTTAGTAGGGTGGTAAAAATCAAAAACTAATGTCCACCAGAGTGGACACAAATGAATATTCTGGCTCTTAGGAGGAAATAGAGCAAATGCTAATACTTCGTTAGCATTAGCGTGGGTGGCGTGGATGTAGCAGGACAGATGAGGATGTTGCCCCCACCCCCTACCCTTCGACCCCGCCCCCCCCCAGCCCCCACAAGACACACAGACACCCCCCGTCAGGCGTTCCTGAAAGTCAACAATAAAGTTGGTTTCCAGTAAGACGGATACCTTCGCTAGTGCTGCTCATCGCCATGGAGACCCCAAGAAGCCGCAGACCGCTGGTGGCCACCCATGCGGGGGACGGTTTAGGTGGGGGGGGGGGCTCACTGCGAGTGTAAACGCGACACGTAAGACAAGCACAATATTTTACGTCTTTTCATTGAGTCTTTTGTGGGCGCTGACGTCAGACGCGTCCCCTTTTGTGCCGAGCAGTCACAGCCGCTTAACCTCGGCCCGGCTCGCCGGCGGCCCCTTGGGGTCCCGCTGACCCCATCCCCTAATCTGGGCCCAATGAAGGCTGCTTTTTACTCTAGTTTGCTTGTTGACTTGCAAAATGCGCCGCGGGGTCACCCAATGTCGCTCCAAATACGTGGCAGTCAGTCACACGCTTGCGCGGGACCATGTGGAAAGAATCCCAGCACAAGTGTGTAGTTAGTGCAGAAGACGCAAATAAAACGTGTCACACAGAACACATACAGTACATAAATCTTGTGAACTAGAACTGTGCGATATTTGAGATTTTGCAATTCATCGATACATTACAGGTGTGCATTCAGGTACACCTGAAAACTGTAGAATTTACATTCTGCTGGAGTGACTATGACAGAATTCAGCAATAGGTTGCATCATATTACAATTAATTTGCTCTTTATTTGAAAAGAAAAATGGCTTGGGTTTACATCCGGAGCACATATACAATCGCGTAGAATGTACAGAAAATAAACATCAAAAACGTCAACTTTTATTGCCTGTGTGACCTTGAAGCGAGCAGCCCGAGTCAGTCGGACTCAGAGGTCAAAGGTTATGCTTCATTGGAGCGCGGACATTCAGCTTAAACACACATACGTAAAAAAAAAAAAAAAACGGATCCTCGCTAACGAAAACGCACACATAAAAAGTCACACACAAGTAAACAAACTCACAAAACAAAAACACGTTTCGGAAAAAAATATTTAGATCTGATGTGTTCTTTGGAAATTCTTCCAGAAAATTGTGGAAGCTTTGGAAGGTTCTATTCATGGGTGGGCGGGACATGAGCAGAAACGTTACGGTACGCCCCCGACAACCCCCAAAAACTCAACGTCCTGCTTCTCGCATTCCTCACAGTTAATAAGTGTGTCACGTGTGAGTGTGTAAACGTGTGTTTGTGTGCGCTACATGTCATTCGTTGCTGCCGTCTAATGCCCGCCATCTTATTTTCACCATTGTGAGTGTGTGTGTGTGTGTGTGTGTGTGTGTGTGTGTGAGATGTGGTTTTGCCCAGCTGGTTGTGCTGTCCATCTTGTGCAGGCTATTGTTGCTTTGTAAACTCATTGATGTCTACACACACACACACACACCTAAGCGAGAGAGCAGTGTGAGGTGTGTGTGTTTTTGTGTGTGTTGTTATCAGGCGGCGTCAGGGCAAATTGTCTGGCAGCTGGCTGATTTGTGATGTCACATGGCGGCCATTTTTTATCGGTTCAGAAACATTCGAGCGAGCAGGAAGCCAAGCAGGACATTTCCTCCAGGCAGCTTGACGACTTTTTTAATACGTGATGAAATAACTTCTGGTGCTGATGTAATGATTGACAGGTCCAGGGGGCGGGGCTTCACTTATTACTTAGATTAGCATGCTAATGTGTTAGCAGCGCATCCAAATAGCGTCAGTTGGAGGATAAACACATACACAATAGACTCATATGGACACACCTGCACACATCGAATACAAACGACACACACACACACACGAGCTACACACACATAGTGGACACACACATGCACACAAACAGTGAACGCATACACACTACACAATCACACACAGATACACACACACACACACATTCACATACAGGGATACACTCACATACAAACAGTAGAAGAAAAACATAAAAACTACACAATCACACAGGGTGGTTACACACACACTGAACACGTACACATTGCCATACATTGATTGTAAAACACACACAAATGCAGAAGACACAATGACTAGATATCCATAAGCAAACACATTCAGGCATAAACACACAATTATACACACAATGGACACACTTACACGAATGCACACTCACACAAGAACAAGTGCAGAAATGCATAAACAAACTGCACATACATACAAAAGAAACACAGTCAATACACGCACAAATGCACACAAACAGCGGACACACATTCACACTGCGCAAACACACACATTGCATACACACATGCACACACCGATGCACATGCTGTAGACACACATTCACTTCACAAACACTTGGTTGTTACACTTGCTCACACACACTGCACTTTGATGCACACTTTGGATTTTAAAGCACTCACACAAGCATAGTAGACACAATGAATATATGCACCCTTTTGTACACATTTCACACAGTGAACACACACACACACATGCAAAGTGGCTATATGTGCACATAGACACACTGCACACACACACAAACACTCGCATTCACGCACACGCATGATGCCTTCACAAACGTACCTTGACACCCTTCGCATCTTTCATGACAACACATGACATCATCACCACAACAAACTCTGTGTGTGTGTGTGTGTGTGTGTGTGTGTGTGTGTGTGTGTGTGTGTGTGTGTGCGTGCGTGCACGTGCGCGCGTCCGTGCTCACAGGGTTCACTTTGCAAACTTTCACAGAAGCCGCGTCGTAAATCTGAGGCCCCGCCCCCAGTGACAACGCGACCAGCCGTTGCCATGGCGACATGCCCTCCCCGGGACAACACGTCTTCTTGTCTCCGTCTGCGTGTGTGCCGGTAATCAGATTACTCATCACACCCCTCATCTATTATGACTGCGCGGCGTGCCGGTCCCTCACTGGTCGCCCGATGCGCTCACGTGACCCGCGGCGATGTGGTCGCCGTGGTAATCATCGGGAGCGTGACTGGCGGCCATATTGGCATGTCCGGGGTTAGCGTTTCGGTCGGCGAGCTCGTCTTACGCAACTCGGGTTACCGCGGACGCGGGGGCCCTGTTGGCAAGTGGACTATGTAGTGAGGCGGCCATTTTGGAATGCCGAACATAAGGTTAATCCTTATGTACTGGACCGAGATCGTCCCACTCAAAAAAAGCCGACTTTTTTTCTGCTCGGGACCGCTTGACTATATGGGAATCCCTCTTCAGCGGACGCCGTAAACGGTTGCAGCTCTAAAAGCCAATGGAATCATTCCCGACTCTCGTTTCTGGGTCAGGGTGTCCACGTTTTTTCATTTGAGGGCATAGGGGCCAGGTTTTTTTCTTCATCTTATTAAACATGGTAAAAATCAATAAATCAAGCAATTCCACTTTATGTAATGTAGTTGAGACTTTCTGTTACTCCTAGGAACTCATTCAATACCAAAGACGTGTTTTTACGTTTTTTTTTGAAGTTGTGGATTTGAGTACTAAAGTAATAATTACTTTAGGTCTTAAAAGTATAGAATAGATTCGTCATTTACGAAAGTAATAAATCAATTGATTGGTAACAGCCGTTTTTAGACACTCCTTATGCCAAACTTGACAAAATGTACCTGGATGCCTGGACTGGAAAAACGCAAAAATGTCTTTGGCACCGAATGAACGAATCTGACTTTTTCAAATAACGTTGCGGGCCTCGTCAAAATGTAATTTTAGTGGGCCGCAAAAATGCAGACGGCGGGCCGCAAACCAACCCTCGGGCCACAGTTTGCACACCCCCTGCTCTATGCAAACCCTAATCCAAGTTCATTGTGATCTCTCATGTAGCGATTATGGGGCAGGGATGCGACGTATTGGGTGTCCGTCACGTCACATGACACCGCCGCTTTGATGAGGGAGCACATGACCCGGCTGGGGGGTCCGCTTCGGGGGGGTCTCAGCCGCTGATATATGGGCGCTTGTAACAAACAAAAGACATACAAGACAAAGACCCCCCCCGAGATCCGCCATCAGCAAACAAGCACTCGTAGCTGCAGTGTGCGTTTGTTTTTGCAGCGTGGTGGGGACCATATCACTGTCTTTATGGGGACCTCTTGCACTAGTGGGGCCCATTTTGCAGGTTCAGACCTTTTGATGGACAAGTCTTGCTTTTATAGGTTTGACTTGGACTTTGGTTGAGGTTAGGTTTAGGGGCTAGGAAATACATGCCAATGGCATGTCCCCACTATTATAGAAAAGCCTGTGTGTGTGTGTGCACGCGCGCGAGCGTCTGAGACAGCAAGCTGCAGTAAAAGACATCTTTATTATTTAGAAAAAAATAGCATAAAAAAGAAAAAAGCCAATCATGAGGTGTGATGTCATAGAGTGATGTCACGGAACGATCAGTCGCGTGACTTCTGCACTGAATTGTCCTCTCCGCTCACATTCTTGTCGCGCGTTCCCAGGTCACATGACTTTTCATGACCCAACGTCTTCACTTCGACTCGTCTTTTCTACAAACGTCCACAAAGTTGACAAACGCATCATTTGGCAAACGCTAACAAACCACAACGGGATTATGTGTTCAGCCCGAGGAGGCGGAGCCAAAGCAGGAAGTTGTTGATGATGGTTTTTATTGCCTAGGAAGTTGTTGGATGATGGTGTTTATTGCCTTCTGAGTTCATCTCAGTCGCTCGACAAGGATTCGACGACGTGAACAAATGTCGAGCGGCAAACGGTTCAGGGTTTGAAACCGGGCTCCGGTTCTTCGGCTTCTTCCCGTTAGCGTATTAGCTTTAGCGACACTGAGGGAGATGTTCTTCGTGTGTGCGAATGTGTGTATTCGCTTGTCTAGATGTACCCTGTGATGGGCTGGTGACCAATCCGAGGCGTACCCCTAATTGAATCCAGATTTTGATAGGATGGTTGGTAGGTCAATGGACATATTGTTGGATGGACGGATGGATTTCTTTTTGGAAGGAGGCTTATCGGACGAATTTTTTGTTAAACGGATGGATGAATAGGTTTTGAAGGGATGAATCCATGCCGGATTTGGGGCCCAAGCTCACTTACCGAAAATAAGGAAAATAGATGTCGGAAGGTCGATCGTGCCATGTAAACAGGAAGTCCCGAGGAGTATCAAAAGTTTGGGCTCGAGGGTCGGAACACCTCAGAGCAAGGAGTCCGCGGGGGGTTCGGCCAGGTCAAACAGTTGCTCCAGGTTGACGCCGGCGCCGCACAGGAAGTCGGCGTGCTCCGGTTCCACTTCTTCCTCCGGCCAGGGGCTCTCCAAGAAGGCGGAGCCCAGGAAGGACTTTTGGGACTCGGTCAGTGCGTCGGCGTCCCCCGCGGAGGGGTGGGCCCGCTCGCCGGGCTCCTGGTCCTGGACGACGGGTCCCAGGGCGTCGCCGGCGTCCAGGCTGAGCTCGCCGCTGAGCGCCGAGTCCAGCAGGGCGTCCCAGTCGAAGTCGCCCTTGAGGGGGCCGCTCTCCCTCTGCTCGTCCGCGGGGAGCAGCGGGGAGCCGGAGCGACGGGGGGTCTTGCCTCCGCCGCCCCTGCGGCCCCATTTCCTCTTGGTGCCGCCCCGCGGCGCGGGCCAGGACCCCAGCATGGTGCCCTCGGCCAGGGGGGCGTCCCAGTTCTGCTCCGTAGCCTCCTCGAACTCCCGCAGAAGCCGCTGGGACCGCTCGTCCACGCGCAGGGCGCCGCCGGGGGTCCCGGCGGGCGGCGGCACCGAGAGCCCCAGCCGGTTCTGCAGCGCCGGGTTGATCCTGACGGGCGGCATGCGGCGCTTCTTGTAGGCGCCGCTCAGGAGGCGCTCGGCGTACTGCGGGTCGATCTTCCAAAAGCCGCCCTTGCCCGGCTCGTCCTTCTGACGGGGGACTTTGATGAAGCACTTGTTGAGCGACAAGTTGTGGCGGATCGAGTTCTGCGAGGACACGAGGTTTGAGCTCAGCGTCGGTTGAGCAAATAATGAAGCTCTTCAACTAATTCCCAACATAGTTCCTTGTCAGGAAGATTTTTACGCCAGACGTTGGCGATAGACGAACGAAGCTTCGTGAAGCACTTGCGATTTGAGTTTTGGACTCCTCCGAACGGACAGGGAGAGTGTAATACTGCACTGGTGTTTATCTTGAAACCAAGAGCCCCATCTAGAGGAGAAAAAAATGCCACCGGTGCTTCATGAAGCTTCAGTTTCCCATCACTACTTTTTTGTCATTTTGGGACCTTTCCAACTATACAAAAAGGTCCCGAACAGAGATTCTGCAAATCTAATTTGTTTTTAAAGATTTGACAGGCAGTTTGTTTGGCTTTTCAAAACAAGAGCAAATACGTTGGAACAGGAAGCAACCCTTTGCTATTTTCTCCTCCTAGATGTATGTATACCACCAAACAATGCTAGGAGAACAACAGCAGAAAGTACGAACTATGCGCCATTAGTATGCTGCTACCCCCCCCTTGGTAAACGGAGCGGCTGACCTTTGTTAAATATTATCCGCCCCATGGTGGCGCTACAAGAACATGCCGACGGCTTCATCAATCATTTATATGGCGAAGGAAAGTCGGCGGAAAGGAGTGGCGCCCGCCCCCGTCACTCGCTCGCCGGAGCCGGGGAACGTGCGCCGCCCGGCGTTTTTGCGTACCTGCCAGGTGGGCTCGGCGTGCTTGAAGTAGCAGAAGTTGTCGGTGATCCACTTGTAAATCCCGGCCAGCGTCATCTTGCTGTTCTTGCTGTGCTTCATGGCCATGCAGATGAGGTGCGCGTAGGAGTAGGGCGGCTTGACGCCGGCGTCCGTCTTGTAGTCCACCTCGTCCGGGCAGTGGCCGCGCGCCACGATGGCGGGCAGCGGCAGCAGCCGGCTGAAGGCGGCCGCCGTGGGCTTGCCCGGCGTCAGCGGGGAGGCCGGGTCGCCGGCCAGCGGGGACGCCGGCGCCTCCCAGCCCAGCGGGTGGCGGCGGTGGGCGGGCGGCGGCCCCGGCCGGCCGGGGGGGACGATGGAGAAGTCCTGCAGCCACTGCAGGCTGGTCAGGCTGTCGTCCAGAGCGGCCGCGCCGGCCCAGGATCCGCCCGCCTGGGCGCCCGCCTCCGCCTGGGCCGCCGCCGCCACCAGAACCTCCTCCAGACTGTCCTCGCGACACCCCTGGTAGCACGACTCCATGCTCGTCAGCGCCGTGACCTTCGCCTCCTCGTCGTTGCCTTGGTCGTCCGCGGCTTCGCTGCGGACGGTTCGCGAGGCGCGGTCAGTCGGTGGAGTGAGTGAGTGAGTGAGTGAGTGAGTGAGTGAGTAAACAAACGGAAACATTTGTGAGTAAACAGGAGTGAGCGAGTGAGTGAGTGAATGAAACTGAAAAAACTGAGTGAATAGAAAAGGGAGAGAGTCAGTAAACAAACTGAAAAATCGGAGTGAACGAGTGAATGTGAGTGACTGAGTGAGTAAACAGGAGTGAGTGCATGAGTAAACAAGTGAGTGAGTGAAACTGAAGAAACGTGTGAACAGAAAAGCCAGTAAACAGAAAAGTAAGTGAACAAAAAAACTAAGAGACAAATGTGATTGAGTAAACAGAAAAGCGAGTGAGCTGAGTCAGTCAGTAAAACTGAAAATGCATGCGTGAATTGCCAGAAAAGTGATGGAGTAAACAACAAACTGAAAAAGTTGTGCGTAAACAGGGGTGCGTGTGTGATGTAGGTCAACATACTAAACAAAGCGAAAAATTTGTGCGGGTACACGAGTGAGTTTCTAGCGTGAATTAAGATGAGCGAGACCGCATGAGGTGTCGGTTGAGCCGCGCCAAGTGAGACGGGGCCGAGGTGAGAACGTGACTATGAAGGCGGTCAAGTGAGAGAGGGAGGAAGCGTGCGAAGGAGAGCGCGAGCGCGAGGGCTCATTTGAACACAGTCCGTTTCTCCTCACACCTGGCCGACTACTCCCCGTCGCGCGCATCCTTTTCATCTCCCACGGAACTTTACGAGCCATTTCCCGCCATGAGCTCATCACTTGATCAGAAAGCCTCACAAATTCCACCGCAAGACGAACACTTTTTATTTTTTTCACGACAACGATGAAACGGCAAGAGTTGAAAGGAAATTAAAAAAAAGACGAAAGTGCTCTTACCTGCAGTCAAGCGCGTCTCTCCTCCGTGTGAATTGCGCGCGCCTCCCGCCTGCGTGTACGTGCGTGTACGTGCGTGTACGTACGTGGGCGCGCCACGGCGACCAAAGAGCCACGCAAGGAAACGAAGACGACGCGCTGCCCGCAGCGCCACTTTAATACCTGAGCACGTAACCCGAGCAACGGCGGCCGCGCCCCCTTGTAAACAATCTACCGCGCGCCCATTGGCCCGCCCGTTGCCATGGAGACACACCAACGCCGACCTCTATCTATCTATCTATCTATCTATCTATCTATCTATCTATCTATCTATCTATCTATCTATCTATCTATCTATCTATCTATCTATCTATCTATCTATCTATCTATCTATCTATCTATCTATCTATCTCGCTAGCAATGGGCCCATTTACGGCTTACCATTTTCTTTTGTCAGTCAGACGCAATTAGTCGATGAATCTTTCTAGTTTAATCAATAAGCATTCCTTCACGGTTCGTAACCTTTAAGCCCCGCCCCAATTTAGTCTACTTGTTAGGATGGACAAATAAGGCTATTTAAAAGAAATCATATATGAAAGTGTTGTTTGGAAACGTATATTCAGTATTTTGTTGGTCGGATGAAACTACATCGGATGACTTTGATCATTGTTTAAAATGACGTGATTTTTCCATGTGACGTCACTATGTTGTGCCATCCTGTCATTAAAAACACTTACATCGATAATGACGCGTAATTGTGGTTGACTACAATAACGTTAGTTTTTTTTTTAGATGTAATGATCAATTTTGAACAAAGGAGGGCAGTACAAGCACAATTTTATTTGACTGCGAGCGTGAACTTCATATGCGCTGGTTTTTTCACTAATATTCAATACCAACGCATATCCTTGTCATTTCTTACTATAGAAGTTATTTACCACGTTACATTTCACGTTATAACATAATACATTTTATGGGGTTCGCGTTAAAAAAAAAACGAGCATTTTTTGAAGTTTTATTTTTTTATTGTGTATTTTTTACTCACTGATTTTCTGATTTTTCATTCTTTTCATTTCTTTATTAAACCAATATTACAGAAAAAAAAACATAGAAGAAGAGAGGGGCTATGGAGAGCCAAAAGATAGAACATAAGCAAATCGTACACAAGAAATGGTAAAATATCCATAAATTAAAAAAATAACTTACTCATATTAAATTCACCAAAGCTCAAACTAGGCATGAAATGGTTAAAAAAAAAAGAATTAAATAGATGTAATTTGAGGTGTTTGTCTTTCAAAGAGTTCAATAATATTCACAATTTCTCGGTCAATTGAGCCTCTTCCCACTTGCTTTCCTCGGTCCGCCCAAACGTTTGGACTTTTTTCAGTTTCAGACGGAACCGAGGAGTCGAGACGGGCTCGAACCTCCACGCTTGATGTGCCTCGGATCCGCTCCAAAAAAACTTCAGCAGTTCGAGAAGAAGTTGCTCATGGCTAGCCCCAGCCCGAGCGTCGCCGACCAACCCAGGAAGTTGAGGAAAGGAGGCGATGACGAATCGACGGGGTCGGCGTTGGAGTCGGCGGCTACGCCGCTGTTATCCGAGGCGGTGACCACGACGGGGGTGATGGGGGGGACGGCGGTGGGCGACAAAAAGACGCCCACCTGCTCCTCCAGGAAGGCGGTGTAGACGCTGAGCTTGGAGAGGACGGTCATTTGGCCTTGCCGGACTACTTGGCTGCTGTTGTCGCTGCTGTTGAGCCAGAGCACCGCCGCCTGGTACCAGAAGCCGTCCACCTTGCACATCAAGGGGCCGCCCACATCTTCCTGGACGGACGCAAGTCACAAAAGTTACAAGTTGAAGCTAGCTTACGCGCTGAAGTGCTCAGGGTCACCTGGTCCAGGCCCAGAGGTTCCATACAAATGTTGTCAGCGGACGACCCGTTCCCGCAGTCCACAAGCGTTGTCTGGACTTCATGCAAGGTCTGCTCCTCTAAGATGGCGAATGGGACATGAGGACAAGCCATTCCGCCAATAAAGTAGTTTTCAAAATGGGCGGGTCCGTGAAATAATTGGGGTGTTTTGGAACTGGATCTTTTAACAGTTTGTGCCTTGTTGGCTTAGTCTTTGTTTTTGGCGCCGCCTCTGGCCGCTGTTGATAGTGCACTAGCAATGCACTGTCTGCCTTCCTTCAGTCGATGGAAGCCATCGTAACATCGAGGAAGGACTGAACGGTGGGATAGTTATCAAAAAATATATATTTATGTTCATTTGATTTGATATTAAAGTGTGAAAGTATTCATGACTCTTAAATAAAGCCACCAATCCAACCAGTTTAATATATTAAAAAAAAAAGGAATAATTTAATGGAATTTGTCAAAATGCGTTTTGTGTCTACAACTGCTTGCTAACGGGCCAGCGAACTAATGCTGTTTTTGGCCAAATAATTGGCAGCGACCTTTTGGGGGGGGACCCAGTTTGTTAAAAGGGGGTGTGCCATTTGCAATTTTTATTTTATAACCAGTATAGCTGAAAAGTAACAAATATTCTTGTCGAGTTGAATATGTTGCTGAAAAAAAATGGCACTGAGGTTTGGCTTAAAGGATGTTGTTTGTAATAAACGGGTTCCCCGATTGCAAAAGGTTTGAGAACCCCAGCACTAATATACATGCATCCAAACCAATTTGGAGTAGCGAGTGCGCGTACCTCCTCCTTGGCCCCCGCTCCAGCCGGCAGCCCAGCAGGCGGACCCGCTGGCGAAGTCCTGCCCGCCGGCCAAGCAGATGGGCCCGATGAAGTCGGACAGCGCCGGCCGGGACGCCAGCTTCAAGACGGCCACGTTTCGCCCCGCAAAGGTGCTGTTTGTGATGCTGAGCACGCTCAGCTCCACCGCGGCGCCGCCCTGACCCAGGAAGACCGTCCACTCGGACGGCGAGCGGGACCTGCGCCGGACGAGACCGCCGTAAGTAAGGATGCCGGGAGCGCCGCGCCTTTTCTTTGCTGGCTGACCCCGCGAAGCACTGCGCGCCGCTGAGCACGGCGTCCTCGGCCACCAGCGTGCCGCCGCATACGTGACTTCCGTTCCGGTGCAGGCTGGCCATCCAGGGCCAGCTGTGCGGCGCGGCCAACGCCGACCCGTTGCCCGACAGCCGCGTGTTCTGCGGCGCGCTGCCGCACAGCGCACCTGAGAAAAGCACAGGATAACGTCCAGTGACATTGTAACGGTAGTCGAGAGCGTTCTGTGGATAATGTCATCTAAAATCTTTTTTTATAATATGTTTTTTTTTTTCATAATATACGTTTTTGCCAAAGGATTAATGCCAGTGAAGAATATATCAAGCTTTTCTCATTATTCTGTCAAGACCAAAACTTTTAAAGGGACAGTGTGTGAGATTTAGACCGTTTTTCATGAAAAAAGATTTAAATCATTGTAAATTTCAAACATTTGCGAGTGAATGTGTTTTAATGACCACCAGTACGTTTGAAATATAATCATAGGTCCAGTTATCATGAAATGATATTACATGGAGGGTGGCACCTCTCCGGACGCGGCCATTTTAGTTCTAGCTACGGACAATGGTAAATGCGGCGCTTGCAGCGCCTCCCGCTGTCCGTAATGAAAAACGCTCTAAATCTTAGATTATCCCTTCAAAGCCAAGTCATTCTCAGAATTCTAACGATAAAAACAGTGAGAGTCAGAATCCTGAGAATAAACTTCAAATTCAGGCATTAAAGTGAGCCCCCCCCCAAGTGCGTAAAAAAAATTCGTCGAAAACCATCGCTACACGCATCGGCGTAGCGCAGTTTTAGCCAAAAGCACGCCTAGCCACTAGGTGGCAGCATTGTGGCCATATTCCGTTGGGTCTCGCCCACTTGTTTTTTTTCTGCGCGTGGTAAGTTTTCGTTTGGCTGAGAATCGCTACTCACGCGTGGGCGCGGCGGTGGTCGCGGCGGTGGTCGCGGCGGCGGTCGTGGCGGGCGGCAGATTGGGGGGCGGCCTGGGCCCGTCGAACGGCGGGACCCCGAGACAGCTGACGTCGAGGTCCGGGTCGGTTCCCAGGGACGTGAAAGTGACAAATCCCGGCGGGTTGTCGGCGGTATGGTTGCCGATCCACTCCTGGAAGCGGGACACCCGAGCGTAGACGCCCGGAAAGTCAGGCCTGGCGCAGCCTATTCCGAAGCTGACCACGCCGCTCTGGACCCACACGGCCCCTTTTTTGCTCGCCAAGGGCCCGCCGGAATCGCCCTGGAAAAACAACAGCAACTCGTTAGCCAAACTACCTTCGGCCCATGGGAAATCCGCTTGGTGTAATCTCCTTTTTTTTTTTGCCCTTACCTGACAAGAGTCTTTTCCTCCCTCCCCCGCGCAAATCATGTTTTCCGTGATGCTTCCCGGCCTGACGTAGTTACAAGCGCACTGACGATTTCCCACCACGGGAACCTCCACCTCCATCAGGTTCTGCGGGAAGGGCAGCGCCTCTGCGCACGCGGCGCCGCCAAAGCGTGTCAATATTTCTCCACTTCAGCGCTGACGCAATTCTTGAAAGGATTCTGTTTTCGCCACGGAAACTTTGATTTAGTTGGACTCGACTGACCGTCGGAGCCGACGTTTCCCCAGCCGGTGACCCAAGCCTCGGTTCCGGCGAAGAAGGCGCTCCCGGCGGCCGCCAGGCAGACGGGCCGGATGAAGTCGTTGAAGGCGACGCGCTCGTCGAGCCGCAGAAGGGCCACGTCGTTGTCGTTACTTCCTTGGTTGTAGGCCGGATGCGAGACGATCCGAGCGATTCGGCGCCGCTCCTCATTCGGATTGGATCCTTGTTGGCTTTGTCGTCCTAAAAATGCTGTTACGCTCCTGGGACTGCGTGCACACGCACGCACAAACACCACTTCTTATATTTTCCGCATGGAGTCTTATTGTTTTCCTATTTTATTTTGCTTTGCTGCCATTGCTCTTGTGATTTTGTATTATTATAGTTTATTTTTTTAACATTTCTAATTCTATATTTCATTAATATATTTATGGATATTTTAAATTATTATTCATGTTTACTAGTGGTAACATTTTAAAAATATTTTGTATACATTTGACATTTTTTATATTTGTTCTATTTTGTAATAAGATTATTGTTGTATTTATTTTGAATTATAATGATTTCTATTTGTTATTTTACATTGCATTATATATTTGATCATTTTTGTTAATTATATATGTTTTGGTGTTATATTTATTTTTAATTTGTAATTCGTGTTTTTGATACATGTGTTATACTTTTTACATTATTCCTATTAGATTGTTTAAAATTTTTAGCTATCTTCACTATCTTTAATTTTTTTGAACGAATTTGATTTTTTTATTCAATAATAATGAAAACAACATTCATTATTGTTATACGATTATTACTGTTGTACCGTTATCAGAATGAAATTGTATTCAAGCTGCCGCCTGCTCGTCCAAACCGATTTATGACGCGTCTAGCCGTCAATGGCGGCGAACGAGTTCGTCGGGGCGTCCCTCACCTTTTATTTCGAACGCAGTGCGCCGCCGACAGCACCCAGCGGTCGTTGATGAGGGAGCCCCCGCAAAAGTGTCTCCTCAATGTGTGCAGGCTGACCATCCAGGGCCACGCGCCCGAGGGGGCCGCCGCCCCCCCGACGATGCGGCTGTTGAGAGGAGCCTGCCCGCACACTAAACGCACACGCACGCGCAAAGTCTGAATAAATCATCATTTACACTTGGTCAGTCAAACAATTCTTTGAGAAAGTCGCACTTAAAGTCACATTCAAGGCAACTATGATGATTGTTTCCAAAAACAAAAGGCTGCAACTCACCATTTAGTTGCGCTCCGCACGCTGAGGATGAAAGACAAAATAAACAATTCCATTGTCATTCCGACAAGTTGACACAAGTTGCACAAGAAAAGCACAAGCTGATTCGTTCATCAGCCACGGGGGAAAAAAGAAAACAAAAATCACTCCAAGTCAAATGTCCCAGTTTTTTTTTTTCCATTTTTAATGTGAGGGCCAATCGGCATAAAACTGGGTGCACTTTTTTCTTTTTGGTTGAAAAAAAAAGCAACATACCTACATTTATTTTCTATTTGTATTAAAAAATGCATTTACCGTCCAAAAATATTGAGAGCTACGTACACGTTTTAATTAAACTAACAAGATTCAATGAAACTTTTTAAGACATACCGATGACCCTTTGGAGCTGTTGAAATTATAGGAAAAAAAAATCGCGGCGATCGAAATGTTCAATAATTCAATAAACATTAGAGGAGGTCCGACAAAAAAATCCACTTGTTGAAGATTGGTTATAAACCGGATAGATCCATAATTAAAATTGTCCAAATTTCACATCATTTCAGCCACTCGACATTAAATGTTAAAAGCAGTCTGAATATCAAAATAAAACACTGCGAACAATTGCATAAATAAATTGAAGTGCAAAACTAAAAGTAAGTTTTTACCTGTAAACAGCGAAAGCAGAAGATACATCAACATTGCCATGTCGTTGCAGAGATTTTCCACATTTGCAAGACCAATTTAAGGTGTGCGGCACAAAGCCACGCCCCTTCACTCAGGATGGCCACGCCTACAAATTCTTCACACACATTGTGATGGAGTATTTTTTCTCGCCCGACAGCTCGAAGAATTAATTGAACATTGTTCTTTTTTCAGTTGAATCATGACCCTCACGTGAATGAACACACCTTGCTATTGTTATCCTTATCTTTTTTTTGAATCTTCTTGCCCAGCTAAACCAGCAGCAACAAAAGCATTCCTGGCCCAAAATCCCCATCTTGTCGATACCGTCACTGAATTGGAAAGGGGTCAAAACCAGGTTATTGTATTTTCATATTCTGAGCTATGAAGAAATCAAATCGACATTGCGGCCTTGCCGCACCGGCGAGGCGGCGCGTCACCTCCGCTTACATTTCCTTAAAGCTGTCAAAACTTGATGTGATGGAGCCACATAAAACCCCCTGAGAGTCAGGTTATTCTTGGGTCCACTGTAGTGGACATTGGTTTTGGGTCTCTATCTCTTGACTCAATGGAGTTACTCCGCTAACCTCTAGCGTGCTCAACCGAGGACCCCCAGGCCTTTCCGATGACTAACCCTAACCCTAACCCTAACCCTAACCCTAAACCTAACCCTAGGGTTTAGGGTAACCCTAAACCTAACCCTAGGGTTTAGGGTTAGGGTTATCGATGGCAAAATAACAGTTTGGTACGTATATGCGGTGGAACCCCGACATACTTTTTTATGTTTTAATATATTAGGAAAACAATTGGCCGATGGAGAGAAAGTAGTGCTATTGGGTCAAGGAAGTAAGTTTAATTTGAAGTTGTGGGGAATTCTTCTCACATTCCTCATGTTATTGTATCATCATATGTCCAAAATAAACACGCTCAGAATCCAAGCAGCTTCACCAAGAGGAAATACCTGAAATAGTAGTTTTTTTAAATTTACACACATTTCTTGGAAGTCTTCCACCAGCTGGCATGACTGGGCGCAGATGAGCCGCATGTGCATGTGCGTGCACGTACGCAGCCCTTGCCTTCGCCTTTACGAAATATATATGGCGACAATGCTAGTTCATTGCCTACTTTATTGTTCGCTCACTAATGGAACGTAGTCTGCTCAGGGAAGTGAACAGAATAAGAACTTCATTGCGTGGTGTTACTACGACGATAAAACTCTTGAATTTTGAATAAGGTTTCGGATCAAACAAACCGACTCATTTTGGGCATGTTATCATGAATGACAACTTTCTTCCAAAGAAAATACAACTTACAGAAATTGTGTCACCAAGAGTCACACCGTCTTTCGGCATTTTCTAGATCAGATGTTTTTTGTTTTTTTTTTTAATGTAATTCTGCCTCATTACTTCACGTATAATAACGCAGCACCATGTCACTCGCGGAGAAAAAAAAAAAGGTCATAATTCCAAGATTGATGGGGGAAAAAGAAAAACGTGGACTTGGAATTTGAATAAAGCTTCTGTTTTCCGAGAATGAAAAATGCGCTTCAGAAATTCCGACCCGGCGTGCTCAAAATAGCTTCAAAGTGTCCGCATACAACGTGAAATTCAATTACAGGTTTTGTTTGTGAGGATTGCGAAATCCAACCTGAATCGTTGTCGATTGTTTATTGAAAAGAAGAAAAAAAAAAGAGCGCATCTGATGTTAGCGAAACAATTGCGGTCGACCTAATTCCACAGCTGTCAATCAACGGCTGTCAAACTCGTCGGAACTTAAAAGTGTTTGTTTCATGTCTGAAACGTGACAAACCGCGGAGTTCCCCAACGCCCTTGCATGCCACCGAATCGCGGTATAATGACTCTTCGTATAATGAAATATAATTAAAATAATAATGATAAGACACTATTAGTATTGAAGATGTTTATAAAATAGTAGCATGCTACCCCAGCCCTCTTTCAACACTCTTGCATGCCGCTAAGTCACTTATAGTACAGTATGTCCAGACCTAAAAAGCTATTAAACAAAGTACGACTTGTTGGTACTAGTCAATATTATTTACATGAATATCACAGCTGAGAAAAAAAAGGGAGCAAACCGGAGCCATTTGTAAACAAATCACACGAATCTTCTTTGACGTTGCTCAAATGACTATTTTTAAGCCGTATTTGTATATCGTACAAATACGGGTGGCGTCATTTTGGACGGGGGACGCAAAAGTTCAAATCAAGGTGATGTGGGTTTTCACATACAAATATGTCAAAACCCATGTACAATTATTCGGCGGGGCACGGCTGAAGACCCCTTTTTTGAGGTTGTTAAGTCAAATTTTGTACTGCAGGTGACTATGGGTGCGGGCAGGAACGGAAATCAATGGGAAAATAGGGCGCTGAGCCAAAAGGCTCAAATCTGTCTTGGCCACGACAGACCGGTACAGAAGCCGGAAAATGATCTCGCGCGCTTGAATATCGGGCGTCGCGTGTAACGGAGAGAAATACAAAACATCCGGGACACGGGCCCTCGAGGACCAGGACCGAAGACCGCAGACGAACAGTGCGCGCGCGAGCAAAAAGTGTAGCGGACAGGAAAGCTCTCCCGCCAACTCGACATTGAAACCATTTTGAGAAATTGAGACATTTTGTGCCAAGGATATTTTTGTCGCTGCTGAATTTCAAGTTTGACAAAAAGATGAAAACCGTCATCATGTTGCCGGCATTGTTCGTACAATCTGCCGAAAAAGAACAATGTGGAATTTATGACTCATCTATTAGGAGAAGAATAACTCATTCCAATCTTAATAAAGATCTGGGGGCGTGGCTACGTGTGTGTGGGCACGTCCCGCACGGGTACTTAATGGTATTGCGGCTGCCGTCATCATCTTCGAGGCACCTGACCATGGCCGTGTCAACGGTGACTTTGGTTTTACTGAATATGATGCTGCTCTCAGGTAAACTCTCTCATTTTGTTTTCTTGCTCGCTTTAGAAACATTTGAAAGCTGAATATTTCCATTTCGTCCACGGCAAAGTAAAACATTCGAAAACGAGACCTTTGCATTTTATCGACGACAAATTCAAATATGTGTAAAGGTTAGGGAAAATCATTTCACAGAAGCTGTTTAAATTCACATCATCAATGTTACATACATGCCAATTATAGTGTAAGCCACAGTTAAATTATTGACGAGGATTTAATGTCGTATTCTGAATCTACCAAAAGTTGAGGCGGGGCAGGTGGTGAGTCTATCAACTGCTAAGGGTACCGGAAGTGAATTTTGATTAAAGAGAAACAAAGCTAACCGAAAATACAGAAATAGCTACTGCTAATGATATTATCTGTCAAATACTAATAGGATGTAAAAATGAATCATCCAACTTATGAAACACCGACCTGCTATAATGTTACAGCAAGTCAATTTGTCTTTTTACTTTTCAGAGTGCAGAGCAGAAACACAAACAACCATGGCGGTGACTCGTGAGTAGAGCTTTTACTTGAATTCAAAAGTGTTTCATTCGCACATGTTTTGAACACAAAAGTCAAGTATCACACTAAAACCTGATTGATAAAGCTTATGTTATATGTTACTGTGTGAAATTAACTTTTAAAGAAACAACGACCAGCGCGGCGCCTGGGGAAACAACGACCAGCGCGGCGCCTGAGGAAACAACGACCAGCGCGGCGCCCGAGGAAACAACAACCAGCGCGGCGCCTGAAGAAACAACGACCAGCGCGGCACCAGGGGAAACAATAACCAGCGCGGCGCCTGAGGAAACAACAACCAGCGCGGCGCCTGAAGAAACAACGACCAGCGCGGCGCCAGGGGAAACAACTACCAGCGCGGCGCCCGAGGAAACAACCACCAGCGCGGCGCCCGTGGAAACAACGACCAGCGCGGCGCCTGAAGAATCAACAACCAGTGCGGCGCCTGAGGAAACAACGACCAGCGCGGCGCCCGAGGAAACAACGACCAGCGCGGCGCCCGAGGAAACAACAACCAGCGCGGCGCCCATGGAAACAACGACCAGCGCGGCGCCCGAGGAAACAACAACCAGCGCGGCGCCCGAGGAAACAACGACCAGCGCGGCGCCTGAAGAAACAACAACCAGCGCGGCGCCTGAAGAAACAACAACCAGCGCGGCGCCTGAGGAAACAACGACCAGCGCGGCGCCTGAGGAAACAACGACTAGCGCGGCACCTGAGGAAACAACGACCAGCGCGGCGCCTGAGGAAACAACGACCAGCGCGGCGCCCGAGGAAACAACAACCAGCGCGGCGCCTGAGGAAACAACAACCAGCGCGGCGCCCATGGAAACAACGACCAGCGCGGCACCCGAGGAAACAACAACCAGCGCGGCGCCTGAGGAAACAACAACCAGCGCGGCGCCCATGGAAACAACAACCAGCGCGGCGCCTGAAGAAACAACAACCAGCGCGGCGCCTGAGGAAACAACGACCAGCGCGGCACCCGAGGAAACAACAACCAGCGCGGCGCCTGAGGAAACAACGACCAGCGCGGCGCCCGAGGACACAACAACCAGCGCGGCGCCTGAGGAAACAACGACCAGCGCGGCACCCGAGGAAACAACGACCAGCGCGGCGCCCGAGGACACAACAACCAGCGCGGCGCCTGAAGAAACAACGACCAGCGCGGCGCCAGGTGAGACAACAACCAGCGCGGCGCCTGAAGAAACAACGACCAGCGCGGCGCCTGAGGAAACAACAACCAGCGCGGCGCCCGAGGAAACAACAACCAGCGCGGCGCCTGAGGAAACAACGACCAGCGCGGCACCCGAGGAAACAACAACCAGCGCGGCGCCTGAGGAAACAACGACCAGCGCGGCGCCCGAGGACACAACAACCAGGGCGGCGCCTGAAGAAACAACGACCAGCGCGGCGCCAGGTGAGACAACAACCAGCGCGGCGCCTGAAGAAACAACGACCAGCGCGGCGCCTGAGGAAACAACAACCAGCGCGGCGCCCGAGGAAACAACGACCAGCGCGGCGCCTGAAGAAACAACAACCAGCGCGGCGCCTGAGGAAACAACAACCAGCGCGGCGCCCGTGGAAACAACGACCAGCGCGGCGCCTGAGGAAACAACGACTAGCGCGGCACCTGAGGAAACAACAACCAGCGCGGCGCCTGAGGAAACAACGACCAGCGCGGCGCCCGAGGAAACAACAACCAGCGCGGCGCCTGAGGAAACAACAACCAGCGCGGCGCCCATGGAAACAACGACCAGCGCGGCACCCGAGGAAACAACAACCAGCGCGGCGCCTGAGGAAACAACAACCAGCGCGGCGCCGATGGAAACAACAACCAGCGCGGCGCCTGAAGAAACAACAACCAGCGCGGCGCCTGAGGAAACAACGACCAGCGCGGCACCCGAGGAAACAACAACCAGCGCGGCGCCTGAAGAAACAACAACCAGCGCGGCGCCCGAGGAAACAACAACCAGCGCGGCGCCTGTAGAAACAACGACCAGCGCGGCGCCCGAGGAAACAACAACCAGCGCGGCGCCCGAGGAAACAACGACCAGCGCGGCGCCTGAAGAAACAACAACCAGCGCGGCGCCTGAGGAAACAACAACCAGCGCGGCGCCCGAGGAAACAACAACCAGCGCGGCGCCTGTAGAAACAACGACCAGCGCGGCGCCCGAGGAAACAACAACCAGCGCGGCGCCCGAGGAAACAATGACCAGCGCGGCGCCTGAAGAAACAACAACCAGCGCGGCGCCTGAGGAAACAACAACCAGTGCGGCGCCTGAAGAAACAACAACCAGCGCGGCGCCCGAGGAAACAACAACCAGCGCGGCACCTGAAGAAACAACTACCAGCGCGGCGCCCGAGGAAACAACAACCAGCGCGGCGCCTGTAGAAACAACGACCAGCGCGGCGCCTGAGGAAACAACGACCAGCGCGGCGCCTGAGGAAACAACTACCAGTGCGGCGCCTGAAGAAACAACAACCAGCGCGGCGCCCGAGGAAACAACAACCAGCGCGGCACCTGAAGAAACAACAACCAGTGCGGCGCCTGAGGAAACAACGACTAGCGCGGCACCTGAGGAAACAACAACCAGCGCGGCGCCTGAGGAAACAACAACCAGCGCGGCGCCCATGGAAACAACGACCAGCGCGGCGCCTGAAGAAACAACAACCAGCGCGGCGCCTGAGGAAACAACAACCAGCGCGGCGCCAGAAGAAACAACAACCAGCGCGGCGCCCGAGGAAACAACAACCAGCGCGGCGCCCATGGAAACAACAACCAGCGCGGCGCCTGAAGAAACAACAACCAGCGCGGCGCCTGAGGAAACAACAACCAGCGCGGCGCCCGAGGAAACAACGACCAGCGCGGCGCCCGAGGAAACAACAACCAGCGCGGCGCCCGAGGAAACAACGACCAGCGCGGCGCCTGAAGAAACAACAACCAGCGCGGCGCCTGAGGAAACAACAACCAGCGCGGCGCCAGAAGAAACAACAACCAGCGCGGCGCCCGAGGAAACAACAACCAGCGCGGCGCCTGTAGAAACAACGACCAGCGCGGCGCCCGAGGAAACAACAACCAGCGCGGCGCCCGAGGAAACAACGACCAGCGCGGCGCCTGAAGAAACAACAACCAGCGCGGCGCCTGAGGAAACAACAACCAGTGCGGCGCCTGAAGAAACAACAACCAGCGCGGCGCCCGAGGAAACAACAACCAGCGCGGCACCTGAAGAAACAACTACCAGCGCGGCGCCCGAGGAAACAACAACCAGCGCGGCGCCTGTAGAAACAACGACCAGCGCGGCGCCCGAGGAAACAACAACCAGCGCGGCGCCCGAGGAAACAATGACCAGCGCGGCGCCTGAAGAAACAACAACCAGCGCGGCGCCTGAGGAAACAACAACCAGTGCGGCGCCTGAAGAAACAACAACCAGCGCGGCGCCCGAGGAAACAACAACCAGCGCGGCACCTGAAGAAACAACTACCAGCGCGGCGCCCGAGGAAACAACAACCAGCGCGGCGCCTGTAGAAACAACGACCAGCGCGGCGCCTGAGGAAACAACGACCAGCGCGGCGCCTGAGGAAACAACTACCAGTGCGGCGCCTGAAGAAACAACAACCAGCGCGGCGCCCGAGGAAACAACAACCAGCGCGGCACCTGAAGAAACAACAACCAGTGCGGCGCCTGAGGAAACAACGACTAGCGCGGCACCTGAGGAAACAACAACCAGCGCGGCGCCTGAGGAAACAACAACCAGCGCGGCGCCCATGGAAACAACGACCAGCGCGGCGCCTGAAGAAACAACAACCAGCGCGGCGCCTGAGGAAACAACAACCAGCGCGGCGCCAGAAGAAACAACAACCAGCGCGGCGCCCGAGGAAACAACAACCAGCGCGGCGCCCATGGAAACAACAACCAGCGCGGCGCCTGAAGAAACAACAACCAGCGCGGCGCCTGAGGAAACAACAACCAGCGCGGCGCCCGAGGAAACAACGACCAGCGCGGCGCCCGAGGAAACAACAACCAGCGCGGCGCCCGAGGAAACAACGACCAGCGCGGCGCCTGAAGAAACAACAACCAGCGCGGCGCCTGAGGAAACAACAACCAGCGCGGCGCCAGAAGAAACAACAACCAGCGCGGCGCCCGAGGAAACAACAACCAGCGCGGCGCCTGTAGAAACAACGACCAGCGCGGCGCCCGAGGAAACAACAACCAGCGCGGCGCCCGAGGAAACAACGACCAGCGCGGCGCCTGAAGAAACAACAACCAGCGCGGCGCCTGAGGAAACAACAACCAGTGCGGCGCCTGAAGAAACAACAACCAGCGCGGCGCCCGAGGAAACAACAACCAGCGCGGCACCTGAAGAAACAACTACCAGCGCGGCGCCCGAGGAAACAACAACCAGCGCGGCGCCTGTAGAAACAACGACCAGCGCGGCGCCTGAGGAAACAACGACCAGCGCGGCGCCTGAGGAAACAACTACCAGTGCGGCGCCTGAAGAAACAACAACCAGCGCGGCGCCCGAGGAAACAACAACCAGCGCGGCACCTGGAGAAACAACAACCAGTGCGGCGCCTGAGGAAACAACGACTAGCGCGGCACCTGAGGAAACAACAACCAGCGCGGCGCCTGAGGATACAACGACCAGCGCGGCGCCCGAGGAAACAACAACCAGCGCGGCGCCTGAGGAAACAACAACCAGCGCGGCGCCCATGGAAACAACGACCAGCGCGGCGCCCGAGGCAACAACAACCAGCGCGGCGCCCATGGAAACAACAACCAGCGCGGCGCCTGAAGAAACAACAACCAGCGCGGCGCCTGAGGGAACAACGACCAGCGCGGCACCCGAGGAAACAACAACCAGCACGGCGCCTGAAGAAACAACGACCAGCGCGGCGCCTGAGGAAACAACGACTAGCGCGGCACCTGAGGAAACAACAACCAGCGCGGCGCCTGAGGAAACAACGACCAGCGCGGCGCCCGAGGAAACAACGACCAGCGCGGCGCCTGAGGAAACAACAACCAGCGCGGCGCCTGAGGAAACAACAACCAGCGCGGCGCCCGAGGAAACAACAACCAGCGCGGCCGCCGAGGAGCCGCCCCAACGTGAGTAGAGCTTCTTCACAGTTTGCAAAAGAAGGCCTCCTTTAATCTTGATGAAAAAAAAAAATTAAAAATGTTTGTTCCAAAATAAAAAACGACTTGAAGCCCACCTAAATTGTTGTGAAAAATGTTTAATTCCAGAAATATTTTGTTTACATATCTTTCGGACAAAAGAGACAAAATTGCAAAATGATCGATACAGCTCGCTTCCTAGGTTAGTGTGTTAAATTGTAGAAAAATGTGGAACTACAGTGGCCGTTTGCCAAAAATATTATCTTTTGATGTATGCTTTCCTCAGGCGTATTGTGCGGTAGCGCGCCGTTGAACCCGCGCCTGTCAGGCCCAGGAACGACATCAGCCGAGGCGGGCGCGTGGCCCTGGATGGCGAGTCTCCACCTGAACGGAAGTCACGCCTGCGGCGGCACGCTGGTGTCCGAGGACGCCGTGCTCAGCAGCGCGGGATGCTTCGACGAGTCAGTCGGCCAGTTACCGCGCAAAAAAATTCCGCGGCCCTCGTAGCATCCTTACTTATGTCGGTCTCGCTCGCCGCAGGTCCGACTCGCCTTCCGAGTGGAAGGTCTTCCTGGGTCGCTTGAACCAGAACGGCCCCAACCCCTTCGAGCAGGAGCTGAGCGTAAACACGATCGAACGCAGCGACGTGTCGGGGCAAAGCGTGGCCATCTTGAAGCTGGCGTCCCGGCCCACGCTGAACAACTTTATCCAGCCCATCTGCATGGACAACGGGCAGACCTTCGCCCCGGGGTCCACCTGCTTTGCCGCCGGATGGAGCGCGGGCCGAGGAGGAGGTACTTAAAATTGTCCTCGACCAATGCACATTAGTGGACTCGGTTGCCTTCATGTCCTGTTTCACAACGTAGAGGAGGAGACCTTGCAGGAGGTCTCCACGTCGGTGGTGAACTGCGGGAACGCGGCCCCCGCCGAGAACATTTGTACGCGGCGTCTGCAACTAGACCAGGTGACCTTCATCACTTGAGCGTCTTTCACAGTAAGGTCGGCTTCATCTTGTAACTTCCTCCCCTGTGACTCGTGTCCATCCAGGAAGATGCGGGCGGTCCCTTGATGTGCCGGCTGGACAGGTTCTGGTACCAGGCGGCGGTGCTCTCGCCCGATACCAACAACAACAGGAGACGGCGAAAAGCACGGCAGACTGAAATAACCACCTTCCCTCAACTCGCAGTCTTCAACAGTTTTCTGGTGGAGCAGGTGGGGGAATTTTTGTCACCCATTCCTCCTAACAGCACCATCCCCCCCGCCATCGCCACTTCCTCAGCGCCACCCCTTCTCAGCTTTTTCAACTGGATGGTGGTACTTGCGGTGGGGATTCACGCCGTCACCGTGGTTTCAGGACACACCTAATCAACCTTACTAAGTGCTGAACCTAATTTGGGGTGAATCTGAGGCGCTTTAAAGGACTGCGGCTTCTGGCCGCGGCTTCTTGCCGACTTTGATATACTGTTCTTTAATTTATTTCAACCTCATTTTGATGATCGTTTTACGTTTGTTTTGAGTACACGTGTGAAGTAAAAACCGCCGTGTTTCGTTTCGTGTGTTCGGGTTTCGACAACGTTGCCCCTTTCCCTTCGTCCCTCATGAAGACGTGCCTTTGCTGTATTCTTTTCTGAAGGCCACACGTGTTTTCACTTTGGCTGAAAATTGTTTACATTGACATCTTTTTGCACTGTTTTCAATTCCATCTCCATGTCCAGAAATTAAGGTTTAAATTAAAAAAAGATCGAAAATAATTCTGCCTTGAGTTTTATTTTGTGGGCGGTTGAAAAGAACATAGAAAAATATCTCTTGGCCAACCAGAAGAGGCTGGGGTTTTTTTTGCGCAGAATTCAGTGTATGATTAAAAAAAATCAGAGCAGCAATGCAGGCTGTTTATAATAAAAATCAATACAACAGATTTTTCAGAAGAGACCCTCATCCACATCTTTCATAGCAAGGTGAGACCACCAACTGGGCTGGGAGGGGGAAATTTGCAAAATAGTGCCTTCAAAAACCTTCTTAAGAATATACTTTATTTTCACACATGCAAATTATGTACAATAACAATTTTCCTATCGCCATGCTACGGTTTTAGGCCTGAAATGAGAAATTGGAGACCAGACTCGTCTTTCTCATTAGCTCAAGTGACTAGATTGTACTATATAGAATAAAACTAGCACTCCCTCTTAAATTTACATTTTTACAGTATTTGAAGTTCATATGTTTAATTCACCGGAATTAGTTTTCACCGGAAACAGAAACAATTATACTAATAACACAATAGTAGCGCGTTAGCTCTTAGCTCTTTTGAATACACCTATTGAATCACGGTTCATCATTACGCACCACAATCAACTACATACAAATAGCTTTTACTTTAAAAAAGAATAGATTGAATTTGCTGTTTCTGTGACATAATTATTTTCAAAACACAAGATAACAACATACCTCGTAAAGGTGTCTAGAGTAGACGACGATTCTTGACAAGGGCGGCGCGGAGAGAAAATGACGTCAGAGTGTAGTCAAACGTCACTCAATCGGCGTTAACAAAATCGAAATTAAAATCAAAACACTTTACCTGAATGCAAAAACACTTCATTTTTGAGTTAGTCGAATTCAAAACAGCACAAATCATGTTTAAAGCACAAGATAACCAAGTTTGCCACAACTATTCAAATCAACTTTATTTGTGAGCGGCAAAACGTCTGACGTCACTGGAAGCCAGCGCAGCGCACAACTCACGCCACCGAGTGATGAGGCCGACTTCTTGACTCCATGTCACGTTACTATGTGCTGGTGACGGCCATGTTGGTATCATGAATGCTGTGCGATGAAGATGACGAGGCAGAAGAAGAAGAAGCGGCCTATGTTTTCTGGAAGCCCACTCTTCCGAGTTCCCTGGCTGTCCAGGTGCGTGTGTGTATCTGTGAAACTTTGCGTTTTCATATCAGTGATTATGTGTGCGGCAAGAGTCATACGGGCCCAGCGGCTTCCCCCACTGTCTGGCTGCGGGGCCTCCCCCCGCTGAGGCGGCGCTGGGGGGCGAAGGTCACCGTGTGGCCCCCGCCGCAGCTGCGGGACACTGGAGGATACCTGTGTGCCACCCCCCCACATGTTACCTTATTTGATTGTCTTGCAAAATTTGAACTTTCAACTCAAATTTGAACTCCATGACGTTCCTCATACTTTCAACAGGAGGCGCTCACCTGAAGTGTGTCAAGTCTGTCAAAAAAGGCCTGCCCCCATTGTTGGGCCACGCCCCTGACACACTTTTCCTGCAGGTACACAAAAAATGAGTGATGGCAGGTGTGTGTGTGTTTCCAGAAGGACTCACGCTGCATGAAGATGTCTCACAACTTGACGATCACATGACAGACAATGATGTGAATCCAGAAGCTGTCTGCACACACCATAATTATCGTTAACACGGTTAATTACAAATCGTTACACTTTTGCTCACACAATACATCGTTATTCTTTCCCTGTTATTAAACTGCTATAAACACGTTACCGTTGAAAAATTGTCCTTACTTTCTGATCCCGGCGGCAGTGGCTTCCCCGGCGTCATCATGAGCATCTTCCGGACTCCGCGGCTTCTCGCGGCTCAACTGGAAGATCTTTCGCTGAGCTTCATCCAGTTGTTTCTTCTGTGATGCGTGCACACACACACACACGCCTCCGTCATGGATCATCAGAATACCGGAGTCAGGCGATACTTTCAGACAGGAATCTTACGACTTCGGCGTGAAGCGAACGTTTGTCCACTTTATTTTCCTGTAGCTCATCGGAGGTCCTCAGCAGTTGCTATGGAAACCACGTGACACTTCAGATGTTTTTTTTCACACCCCTAACTCCCTAACTTTTTTTCCTATTATTGGTGTAATTTGAGGAGCAATTTTTTAATTTTGTGGAGCATTTTTTCTGCAGTCATATTATTATTATTATTAATGCATCAATGGGCTTTTTTTCTGCATGAGTTTGAAATGTCTGACTGCATACGAATGCACCGTACATCTCGTCCTCACGCCAGCAGCTACCGGAGATTTAGACGTGTCAAACTAATTGGAACACAGCCACAGAACAACAAACCCTACTCTGAACCTTGTGTAATTTTAATATATGCAGCAGGCCACTAAAATGTGGATGCTGGGCCGCAAATGGCCCCCGGGCCGTATTTTTGGTAGCTTAATTGCAGTGCATCCTATGTTTTAATACTGCGCGTGTGAGCGCCTTCGTGTACCTGGATGTGGATTTGTTTGTATTTGTTGTCGTCATGGAGACGCGTGATGGCTTCTTGGAGTTTGTCACACTCACTTTGAAGCTTCAAAATGGACGCCTGCTCGCCAATCTGCCGCACGCAAACGTTCATAAATTTTGCATAGGAATGAAAACAGACACACACAATCAGTGACATCATAAAACGTGTCCTGTTGCTGGATGCGTTTGATTCGTTGACCTTGGCATCTTCCTCCCGCTGCCGCCGCACACCATCGGCCGTCTTGCGCTCTAGTAGGAGACTCAACTTTTTGCCCAGGCCTTCCGGGCTGTGACCTCTCCGCTCGGAGGGATCAGAGGTCAAAGGCGACATCATGCGGTCCAATGCCTCTTGGAGGTCATCCAGCTGAGGTCAGACGAAGTGACGTCAAAACGACGATGTCATCAGGGGGATGCATCATCAATGATATTCTAATCCAATGGTGCCAGTGTTCTTTGAGTAGCTGCTTTCAGACGTTTTTGCGAAGAACATTGATACAGCTGGATTGTGCTTGCTTTTAGAATGTTGGACCCAGGAACCAGATTTGTCTGTTTTGGACCCAAATTGGGTTCTTTTTCAACCAACAGGTTTTAAAATGTGAGTTCTTCATTTGACCCATTTAAAATATAAAAACACTGTAACTCCAAAAGTTGGGTCCATCAATTTTTGACAAAATTGGACTATTATTAAGCCGGTTGTTTTGGGATTTTTGGGGCTACCCAACCCAAGTAGTGGCGCTATTCTTTTGGACATAGATTTTGAACTTAACACTTCTTAAAGCGGGTACTTCATTCGATCCAACTTTCTGAGTGAAAGCAACCCCAAAGGTGTTTTCAGAATATGTCATCCCACGTTGCTCCGCCTCTGCGTGGCTCACCTGACGACACTGTTCGGCGAGCCGCTCAATGGCATCTTCGTGCAGCCTGACGCGCTCGTCCAGCACTCTGCACGCCTCGCGGCGGTCTGAACGTGAAAACGAACGAAGTGAGCGAAGACGCGCCCTCGAGAAATCCGGAACGCACCTGTGTCGCCTATGAGTTGCCGCAGGACTTCCATCTGCGCTCCGTCCGCCTTCGCGGCTTCCAGCGCATCCACGCGAGCTCGCAGCCGAGCGTCCGCCTTCTTTAGTTCGTCCAAGTATCCGGACTCGAGACCCTGTGGACGTTTGTCACGTCACCGCGGCTAAAGTAACGACCGACGTCGCAAAGTTCGAAAACGGACCTGCTGGCGGATGTGAAGCTCCTCAGCACGCTGTTTCATGGTCGACATCTGTTCCTGGACTTCCTGAGCGAGCCGCAAGGCCTGACGCGGACCCAGAAGCGGACCCAGAAGTAATTACGTTTGCACACAATCAACTTTACGTTGTGCACCAACCTCTTCCAGTCCGTCCTCGCAGGCCCGAACGCGTTCCAGGAGTCCGGAGCCGCGAAAGCGCTCGACGGCGCTGACGTCACGGATGCCCAAGCGGCTGAGCAGCGCCAGGAGTAGCCGCCGCAGGTAACCCAAGTCCAGCAAGCCCGTGCGTGGGCCCCCGAAACTCAAATCCAACAGGTCCGAGAAGGTCTCCTCGTCGTCGCCCCGCCGCATCGTTCCAGAATGCGGCCGCTTGTGTGCTTGAGTGTAGTCGTTGCCGGGAAGTGATTATTGCGTCGCCAGGCAACGCCTGGTGCGTTCATGGTCCGAAAGGACGACGGAACGCCTTAGCTTCCTTCCATTTACGTTCACTGTAAAATGGAAGTTAACTGACGCTAAATCTTCCTTACCTTGTAAGTATTTGTTTCAAAGCAGAAAAGGCCTCCAAACAGAAAGTATTGCTCTTGCGATCTTTATTTCACCTTTTTAATTGTCCTTATCAACTTTGTGGTCAACATGTAGTCTGATTTTTTTTTCCCTTCTTAGTGTTCACTTCAACTTTCCAGAAGTTTTGCGAACCCCCCACAAAACACAGCAACAACTTCAGCCAGCAGCCAGCGGCATTTCCCATCATGCCTCGGTGCGCCTATAAAGTGAACGTGCAGATTTGGTGGCGGTGGATATGTGTCAAGCAGATTTCCATCCTCATCCTCATCAGATGCCGTCGCGGTCGGCGCCCTCGAGCGCGCCGGCCTGCGCACGCCACTCGGCGACGAAGAAGGTGAGCGTCCCGGCGAATCCCAGCACGACCATGATGAGGAGCTGCCAGTGCAGCAGGAGGAAGTTGCTGTAGAAAAACGCCACCGCCGCCAGGATGGACTGAGGAGCAAACACATCACGGCTGTGACATCACTTCCTCTGAGGAAAACCTCAGAAGGATTTTCTTCAAATTCTTATCCCACTAAGGACAGAATTCAGACTTCGTAATTCTCTCTTTAAAATGAGAATTCTAAATACATTAACGTGATTTTTTTTCCAGAATTCTGAGTATTAAGTCAAAATTCTCACGTCATTCAAAAATCTATAGATGTCTACAGACGTCAAAGATCAAGTTAGGGGCTTCCAATAAATTAACTCATTCACTGCCAATGACAGTTATAGGTAAAAAAAACGAAGAGTAGAACAAAGATTTGAAGTGAGAATTCTGAATTGCTATTATCGCATATTTGTGTACATACGGGTTCCGCCCACAAAAAAACATTTACGGGTAGCCAGGATTTAATGTAACACAGCAGCCTGTGAGTGTGTGAGACTATCCGAGGGTTCAAGCTTGAGAAGCACCATTTGAAAACGAAAAAAAACATAAATCGGCACCTGTATGAATTTGAAGACGGCGAAGGCGGGGGCGCTGTTGTCGCGAAAGGTGAAGCCGATGATGCTGAGCAGCTGGGTGTTGAAGCAGCTGTCGCCCAAACCCAACAGGAAGCTGGACAGCAAGGCTACGCCCACACTAACACACACACACACACCAAATACAAATCAGAGGCCACTTCACTGCGTAAAAAAATGATATAATGACATCCAATTTTTGCTTTGAAAAAAGTATGTAATGTTTTGCTGTGATTGGTCATAACCTGGGCTGCATGAAGGCAATGAGCTCGGTTCCCTCCTCAGCCGCCAGAGGGGCGTCGGCGGCGATGTTGATGAAGATGAGGTAGAAGGCCACATAGTGTGCCAGCAGGCCCAGCAGCACCACGGGATTGCGACCGGGGCGCCCGCTGCCCTTGTTGAGAACGCCAAAGACGCCACCGCCCAAGATTTCGCCCAGGCCCACGCAGATGCCCGATAGACCTATCAAGCTCTTGGCGTCCGGTCCAAAGCCCGTCATGGCGCCGATGCACGTGCCGTACACGCCGCTGTAAAATGTCAGCTCCACGCCTGTTGCCACAAGCGTACCATTACATCGGCGATCCAAATGTGTGCGTGTCATGTGACAGGAAGTAGGGAGTCACCTGTGTATGCGATGGACAGGCTGAGCAGCAACATCTCCTTGGTCACCAACATCTTACATGCACGCACTGTAGGTCAGAGTGGGCGGGGCGTCACCACAAATGTGCATAATTGGATGGAGCGAAAATGTATTTCATATATTTTATATAGTTTCCTTCAAAGATATATATCTCCAATAAAAACAAAAATGATATGTAATCTTTGTATATAGGGGAATGTTTGTATTAAGTGGAATACAGTGGAAAGATTTGTTTCGGTTTATTTCAATGCACTTGTTTCTAAAAAAACTATATATATAAACAACAATAGAGCAACGGATGTGGTGTGTGTGTGCTGTCTGGGAAGTGCGCTTACATACCAAAAGCATCCAGGGCCTGTGAACAAACATGTGAGAGAGGCGAGCTGCCAAGAAACAAGCAAAATAAAGAGACTCAGGGAAGGCCACATACGGTAAACACAAATTTTCCGATTTGGCCATCGGAAGAAAATAGTTACTTTTGGTGTTGGAGTTTGTGATGAAAAGCAACACGACAGAGCTAACGTTCCCCGTGTTGCCACGGCAACATGTCACTCAGAACAACGTGGGATCTTGTTAGAGGGTCAACAGGCAATGCCACATCGGCATGGCGACCGTAAGATATCCAAAGCAGTTGTTCAACAGTACTTTTCTTTTAAATTCAGTTTTGATTTCATTCATTCATTTCCTTTTGTAATGCGTTTATATGCTGAATAAAGCAAATGAAAAAAAAAAAAATCAAATAAAATGTTGACAAGTACCCAAGCGCACTCTCGCCGGAGTCGGAGGGCAGCAGCAGGGCATCCGATTGGTCGCCGGCCGCGGCTTCCGCTTCAGAGTCAGGCTTCCGGATGAGGAAGAAGAGGAAGCAGCCCACCAAGCTGATGACCGTCAGGGTGATGAACACCGTCTGCCGGTCCTTGTCTGCATATGAACACACACATATAAGTTCAACACCTGCACGGCGGCGTGTACGACCAACTGTACAAGCAATTGTTTCCTACCAGAGATGTGCTCATGTCCGCGCCAGGCGCAGAAGATGAACAGGTTCCCAAACAATAAGCTGCAAACACACGCAATCGTCCAATACAATATGTAAACACACACGTTACGTACACACGTTACCTGAACTGCAGCAGCGCCCAGAAGACGCCGCTGTTCCTGCCGATGGTGCTCGGGTCCGAGTTGAGCGCCAGCACGTTGCCCTGCGCCGTCCATAGCACGGCGGCGCCCATGCCCACCAGCACCGACGCCGTGTAGAAGCTCCACGTGTACGGGTACACAAAGACGGCGATGTAGGCGCTGTACAGCAAGCCGCTGAAGAACATGGACAGCTGCGCGCCCACCACCGCCACCACCGATGGCGCCAGCAGATTGGACGCCGAGAACACACCGTAGATCATCGCCATGCTGTGGCGCGCGCACACAGTGGACGTCACTTTTGAAACATTTTGTTCAATTCCAGCGTGAACAAAAGTGTCACAAAAACCTTTTTATGTTGCAAAAACCAGACGTGTGTGTTCTTACCTTGTGTACCCACTGGCATGGAAGGTGCTGCTGTTGAAGCTCTTGATGACCGTTTGCTGCAAAACAGATTGGCGTTAGCGAGACTCAGAGCGATGTGAAGTAACCCATGGCGTGACACTCCACCCTCATCGCAGCCTACTTCGATGTTGCCGCATGTCTGGAAGGCGGTGAAGATGAACATGAAAGCCACACCCAGGATGATGACGTTGATCGTTCTCTTGCACTCAGGACCCATTTGGAAGCTTGGGAGATGACGTCACAACATCTGACGATCACAAGAGACAATTTTTTGCCCACTATTTAAAAACCTTTCCGGAATTTTTAATAAAATATCTCAGTCAGAAGGATCAGCAATTATGGACATATATTTTAATTGCAAACTCCAACGGGCATATTTGTTCATGATTAAGTGTGGTATAGTTTAGGAACATAATCACTGGCTCACAGTTTCCACTGCATTCTTGGATGGGATGCATGTGAACAAGGAAGTAACATAGAATGAAACCAAAAGTTCCATTTTTGTCAAGCATTAGTTGCCTGACCTTAGTAAAAAAAAAAAAAATATGTAAAAAAAGTCTAAGGAGCTGTAAACAAGGTGAGGTTTTATTAGCTATTATGCTGACAATAGGTCATAAAGGTGCAGTTTCATTGTGTTTATCTATATATTTATTAATATGCATAAATCAGAGCAATGCTCCCAATTTCGTTGTATACCTGTGTACAATTTAAATAAAGGCATTCTATTCGATTTTTTTCTGCATCTAAATATTATGAATATGCACAAATCAGAGCAGCGCTCCCAATTTCGTTGTATGCCTGTGTACAATTCAAATAAAGGCATTCTATTCGATTTTATTCTGCAGATCATAAACGTCAGCGATGATTTCCTGTGTTTGTTTACATAGCCGGTTATTCGTGTTCGGCTGGTGGTTCCGACCTTTCAGTAAGTTTGTAAGTATTCAGCGGATCGTCATTTCGCATCATCTTACGTTATGTTTCATTCCACAGAGGATGAACAGAGTAAACGAGACTATTTGGACTAAAGTTCGAAAGTTTCAAAAAAGGAAGTAAAAAGACATCAGCAATATTCCTAAAATACAGCTGAATGAAAGTAATCTATTCAAGTACAATTCCCACCAATGTAAACTACTTTAGAAAAAATATGATAGATATGAGACACACTAGACTATCGATTGACACAATTTATAAGAATGCACATGAATTGTATGTTTGTCCACTTACAGAGCAGACGGTGGTACTTGCGACTTCTTGTTCGCCTCTGGAAGAGGCTAAACTCGGCTAAATGAAGTTAAGGTACAAGCCTAGCTCTTAGCACTTATCATGGATCTTCTAAAAATTGACCTGAAAGTCACCATGACTGAATCAAGGTTGTCCTCTCTCAAAATCAGAAGGAAGCAACAAACTAATTCAAAAATATGAAATCATGTGAGCGTGAGAAGACGTCAGGTGACCCTTGACGTCACAAGCTAAGCGCTGCTGCTACATCTCATGCTAGATGTACAAACCACAATGAAGGAAGATACCATTCAGAAATTCATCCATTTGATATGTAGATTTTTTTTCTCCCCACCGGAAAAGCAGTACCAGACCTTTCCGCTTCCGGGTTACTACGCTAGTAGTTGCAGTAAGCGCTAGGTTTGCGATGAAAATTGCTATGTTTGGATGTTGGGTTGAGTTGGAAAAACATTCAACATTTTCACAACAGACGACCGTGATTGTAAAATTGTGTTCTTTTGAATATTAGACTTTGTATCATTGTCAAAAATACACAAAGCGTAAATTTGAGCGTGCTAGACCAATCTGTAAACAAATATTTTTTGTGTCTGTCCATCCAGCCATCGTCCAGTGTATGACGTTACACTCTCGTATAGTCTCGCGAGGGTTTATTGATACGAGTTTCAACAGTCTCAGCAGGCTAGCCGCTAGCTAGCACCTCGTCTGTGGCGAGTTGCTGTCGCTCGCAATCTTGTTCTTGAGCAACAACAAGAAGAGCGAAAAGAGAAAGAGGAAGAATAAGCGTCCCCATGGGACACCATCGCGCCGCTATGCGTACTGCTCCTCCGCGCGAGTCTCGTTCGGGCTCGGCCCAGCTGACAGACGCCTGAGCGCGGCTGTGATTTGCAGGTACTCTTATGTTGATGCTGCTCTTTGCGGGTTTATTAATAGCCGCCAGATAGCTGTTGGCTAGCAAGCTAGCCGTGGAGCTAACGGCTAGCCTTGCTCCACAATACATTTTTGAACGCGAGCTGCTAATTTGATGGGTTCAAATATGACACTCGAACAAACGTCTGCTACGCAGAGGTCGCTCTCTTCTTGGGACAAATGACACTTTCGATGGAGATTGTCGTTTTTGTTTAACTGAATGAGCAAGACTCGATTTGCTAGCGTAAACGAGCTAAAGTCGTAGAGCGTGTTTACCTCAGCGTTACACGTAGCTGCATGCGAAAAGCCATTCAACACTTAGTATTTATTTTTGTTGTAGGTGTTAAAACGATAATCTAAAAATTTATTTACTAATTATATGTGTATATAAACCTATTTAGACTGGAACATCATAATTAAACAGATCTTTTAGCGATAAATCTATTGAATCCATGTCTAAAAAAATTGCAAGGTTTGGTCAAGTTGTTAATAAATCAGCAGCCGTTCGAGATTTTTTTTTTGAGGTTCAAAATCTTAAGCGCTTTATACCATCCTGTTTTCAACAGATTGCTGTTATTACAACACTCAAAAACTAAGATAAAATTAATTATTTCTTTTTGGTAATTGATTAATTACTTGCATCCTTTTTTATATTTAAAATCATCCAAAAAGTTTAGTTTCTAATCTCAACTGTTATTAACTAACTGTTCATTTTTAATGATGTGCGATTTTGCTCGACATTAATTTTATAATATAATCACAATATGTAATAAGTAGAAAGCATTTGGACTAGATGAAATAACTATGTGTTCAAAGTGATATATATAATCTATGGTAATATGTTTGGTCACTAAAAGTTTTGACAGTTGATGTTTTGTCTGATAGTGTTTGTGTGTGTGCGTCAGAATGTGGTCTCCCACGAGCGACCACGGCGTTGCCGCCTGACTGCTGTGAGGAACCATGGATGCCGTCGGGATCATGTAGCCACCCGTCGTAGGCTCCCATGATGCATCGCGGCCCTTGAGCGGGGGACTCAGCACTCAGCTGTAAACGATCGGACGCCCGTGCGGAGTTTCCCACGTCTGTGAGGTCTCGCAAAGCAGGACTGATCTGATTGGGCATTGTCGGGCAGGAAGATGAACGGCTCGCTTTTAACTCCTCCTAGTCCGCGGGCGACAAACTCCTCCCCATTGCCTCCGTCACCCTCCCCGTCGCCTTCTCCTCCGTCACCCTCTCTTTTGCCTCTGTCGCCTCGGCCACCACCCCTCCCTCCTCTTGTGAGCCCGCCGCCCGCTGCCCACCCGTCCTCGCTGTCGGACACGCCCACTCCTTCGCCCTCGCCCTGCCTCAGCTGGACTGAATTCTGCGAGCTCCACGCCCGCGTGGCAGCCGGCGACTTTGCACGTCACTTCCGGGCGTTTCTCTTGGAGAACCCTCACTACTCATCCGACTCAGCCGCCGCGTTCTGCCGCCGCTTCACGGATCGCTTTGTCCGCCACTTCCAGAGCGAACTGGAGGGGGCGCCGATGCCTGTCGGCGCCTCCGGTAGGGAGGAACTGGTGAGCTGGGCTCCCCAGTCGGACGCCACCTCTTTAGAAGAAGAGGCCGTGTCTCCCCTGTCCGTGTCTGGTGGGGGTGTCCCGCCTTGCCCTACAGCTCACGTGGCGCGGCCCGCCTCCAAACAGGCACCAGCGCGACTCCTCTTGGACGGCCGTTGTGGTGACAGATTTCAAGACCCTTACGCCCACAGCCAGGTGCTCCCGCCGTCTTCGTCGTCATCCTGCTGCTCCTCCGTGGGCGGCAACAACGGCAGGCGGGACGACAGGGGTGGTGCGGCAGCCGGAGGAAACGGGGATGCGCCTGCTGAGGAAGAGGAGGACAGCTGGCCGGGACCAGCATCCGTGGGGGAGGAGGCGGAGCCGGACGAGCGGGAAGCCGAAAGCGGCGATGCGGACTTCCCTGATCCCTCTCATGCATCGAACACGTCCCCGTCCGGCTTCAAAGGCGGCGGCCTCTGGTCCGGCTCGAAAAACAAAGTGAAGAAGCGCTTCTCGCTGCGAAGCGTGGGCCGCAGCGTGCGCGGAAGTGTTCGAGGCATCCTTCATTGGCGAAGCTCGTCTAGTGACTCGGCGCCGAGCCCGCTGCCTGCCAGCTACAGCTATAGTGTAGGCATGCAGGACGCCGCCCCGGCCCGAAACGCCGCCACCCAGCCTCCGACGCCTACCTCCTCCATGCCCGTGTCGTTGTCTATGCCCCTGTCCCTGCCCCACTCGTCTTCGTCCTCCCTGCCACCCTCGTCGTCCAGTAGTGCCACCTCTCTGTCGCTTTCCGACGCCGCCCGCGACCGCCGGCGGAGCAATGGCGAAGGCAGCGAGAAGGACAAGTGGAGCCACCGCCTGGAAAAACTACGACTGTCGCGATCCCCGCCCCCCGTCCTCACCCCGAACGCCGCCTCTTCCGTGCTGCCTCCTAGCAGTGCTGCCATCGCGCCCCCCAGGAAGGTGGGTCGGCTGGTTCGGGAAGGCGGGGTGAGCGTGAGCTCGTCCAACGACGAACTGAGCGGAGGTCACAGCTTCCCGGGCTTCTCATTCGCTCTCTCGCATCACGGCCCCGACAACAACAATGCGGCGGCACAGACGCAGGCGGCCACGGCTGCGGTGGGCGCCGGCAATGTGCCCTGGAGGGGCGGGCGCTGGCACAAGTGTCGTCTGGTCCTCCGAGACAGGGAACGTGATGGCGAGCGAGGCGACGAGTACTACTTGGAATTCTTCATTCCGCCCAAGGTATGAGGACTATGATAGTGATGAGCATAATGTGGAAAATACTGTATCGGGTTCCCATTTATTTCGTATACAGTGTCAGGACAGTACAAAAAGTCAACAAAAAGTCAACAAAACTAAAAGAAACCCAAACCGAATACCAAAGTCTTGCATAGCTGCGGCAATAAAAAAAATATGAATCATGATGATTTCCTCCACATTTGGCATGATCAGGCATCCAAACCTCGGCGGACGGTGGCATGTGGCACCATCGTGGACGTGAGGAGCACTACGGCACTGGAGGTTCCCGATAAGGAGAACAGCTTCCTCCTGCAGGTGGCATGCCGGTGAACGTTTTTCCACACCGCCCAGAATATATGCGCTCATCGTGCTTGTTTTTTAGCTGGAAGGCGCCGTTCAGTATGTGATCGAGACGAGGGACGCCGTCCAGATGAGGGCGTGGCTGAGCGACATCCGCAACGGGATCTGTCTCAGGTAAGGAGTTTGCGACAACTGATGCGTGATGTGACACATGACACGAGACGGGTGTCTCCTGCAGCCGGCAGGATGATCCTGACGGCAGCGGCCCCCTGGACATCAGCGGCACACCAGAGATCGACGATCGTCTTTCGCAAGGTGAGCACTGCCTATGAGACACAGCGCACCACGGCGTCGATCAACTTTCGCTTGACGCCGCTTCCTCTCTCTCGTTGCCGCAGTGTGCTACGGCGGCGTGGCGGGCTCCTCTTCTCCGACGGAGCCGCTTCCGCCTGAACTGCCGCCACGAGCCCCCCTGGATGATCCCGATGCACGTATTCTCGGAGGCGGCGGGGCTAGCTTGGGTACGCCATTTGCAGAGACGCCAGATGCTACAGGTGACGCCAATGCTGCAGATTTTCCAGAATCTAGAAGCAGTTCTGTAGACCTGATGCCAGAATGTCGGTCTCCTCCGCCTCGCAGGTTCTTTCCTTTTCTCCGAGGTGACGACGGGTGAGGCTCCGGAGCATCCGCTCAGCGAGTGCCAGTGGTTCCATGGCACCTTGTCACGCCTTAAAGCGGCCCAGTTGGTGCTGGCGGGCGGGCCGGCCAGCCATGGTGTCTTCTTGGTACGACAGAGTGAAACGAGGCGCGGCGAATACGTTCTCACCTTCAACTTCCAGGGAAAGGCCAAGGTTGGTGCCGCTCAGCAGTCGCCCTCCACGTACCTTAAATACATTTTCGTGACGGAAGTTTCAAACCCAAGCAAACGCGGACAAGGATTGGGTTGATAACCGATTTGACGGTCATTTTAAAACTTGAGGTGTCCATAACCACTAATACTGTCTCTCACCGGTAATGAGCTCTTCTCTTTGTGGGGATGTCTAAACAGGGTATAATATGATTGGCTACTTGTAGAGTCAATCAGCCGCCTCTTTGAAGTTAGTTGTTCAATAAGCATATGCCCCTTTTACATTTCATCAGTTAGCAACTAGAGATTGGATTTTTTTTCTTTCCAATTGATATAATTGAATATTTTTGCCTTTTACTGAAAATGATTATTGTTGTGAGATGGCTTACTCTCACACGAATGGCCTCAGAGCCACCGTAGGACCATCGGGAGCTGAAATGACGTCAGCGAGAGAGCCGCGACTAATGTTGTTGAGTTAGCTATGGCTACTGTGTACTGTTCGAGTAACCGGTAATAAAGAAACCACAAAGTGAACCCAAGGTCCGGTCAATTCGCGTCACAATTATCGGCTCAAAATATCAGCTATCGGCCTCATTAGCTACTAATAATCGGCCCTGTAAAATAACAGTAGTCTATCTCTAATTTGATCATGTTCAAATGATAAATGTTCCCTTTGGGCAGCACCTGCGTCTGTCGCTGAACGAGGACGGGCAGTGCCGCGTGCAGCACCTTTGGTTCCATTCCATCTTCGACATGCTTGAGCATTTCCGGGTGCACCCCATACCGCTGGAGTCGGGCGGCGCTTCTGACGTCACGCTGATTAGCTTCGTGGGCGCTGCCGCCGTCCGCCAGCCGGGTATGTGCAAGACGGCACCACCTTGCCGCATCGCCCCCATCTTCCCCCCCAAGCCCGCCTCCCGCCGCCCTTCCCACTTCTGACATCTTGTTGTGTTTGTTCGTCACTCGTCCTTGCAGGCCGGGAAAGGGCGGGCAGCCGGCCTACCGTCTGTGATGTCATCACCACGCGCCATCCCGACTCTCCATCAACCCCCATCTCTGACTGTGTGTAAGTGACTCGTGTGTGTGTTTGTGTGTGTGTGTGTAGAGGAAAAAGTGTGCGTGCAAGCAAGGGTGCGTGCGGGTCTGTGAGTGCGTGTTAGCATCATACCTGTGCGTCCGCATCACTTGTCCGGGCGATTGGCTGGATTGTATGACACTGTAAAAACGTTGGAGAAGCACTCGTAGGCACCCGCTACTTCCACCAGGTGGCGCGGTTGCTGTCCCAAGCGTGAAGCTGGCTTCACTTCCTGTGGAACAAAATAGAAACGAGGGGTGCCTCTACCCAGTATTGATGTCAGCAAAATAAATAGATTCAATTATATTGGCCGGAATCCAAAATCTCCAAAAGCCACCACTCTGATCCAGTCGTCATTTATTTATTATTTCCATCCATCCATCCATCCATCCATCCATCCATCCATCCATCCATCCATCCATCCATCCATACATCCATCCATTCATTCAGTCATTCATTCATACAAAAACAACTTAGTTTAGCGCATTCAATCCAAAAGACCTATTTTTACGTATTTTAAAAATCTAGACATCCACAAAATAAAGGTAGGTAATTAAGTAGCAAAGGACTCAATTAATAACCTAACTTGTTACTTTAGTACTCAAGTATGTAAAGTATTTAATACTTTAGCACTGAATTACCTAATATAATCAGTTACTTTGGCGCTTGATTATAATCACTCCAAATTTGATCAACGATACTTAAGAAATAAATAATAGGTAATTACTTAAAAGTAATTCCTTTAGCACCACCTTTGGTACCACTTGATCATGTTTCTTCCAACATTTCATATAAATAAATAAAAGCATGTGTCATTCCTGCTGATATCAGATCTATACCAATATCTGACAGTAATTTAGGTTGCAATACTAGTATTTCGGAAGTCAAGGTTGTATCAGGACACCCCTAATTGAAACACTCAGTGTGCAAGTTTCCATAACAAACACAGACTCCATGGCTCCGCCTTCACTCTCGACCTTAGTACCTCCTGCGAGGCTCCATCTTTCCTCCCTCATTCACACTTTTGTCTTTTTTTTTTTTTCGCGCAGACTTGACCAGCAGACCCCGTAGCCCCCCCCAACCACCCCCAATGCCGCCGGGACGCCCGCCGCCCCCGACGCCACCCCAGGAGAGAGGACAAGAGGCGGAGCCAGAGGTGGCGACGACAGGAAGCGCCGGCAGCGGGACGGGAAGCGGGGGCGCGGCGGACGAGTGGGACGACCGGGACGCTCCACTGCACCAATTGGAGGCAACGGCGGCTGCGGAAGGAGAGGAGCTGGAGGCCGCCCGGGCGCCCCGAGCCGTGGACAACCAATACTCCTTCTTCTAAGGAGGACCTTCCTGTTATGAGAGGAAGTCATGAACACTAATCGAGCGAGACGAGACGAGACGGGACGGACGGACGGACGCCGAGAGCAGCTTACGACACTAATGAACGCCGCGCTACTTCCGGCTCAGCGTACACACGTACCTCACACGACCGCCGCCTAACCTTCGCAAACACCTCATACAAGCCTGCGTGTGAGAAACTGTGTGTAGCTAAATGATTGTGTGCATATGTTCAACAATGTCTGACAGCGTGTGAGAGCTCATACTTACATGATGCTGATGATGTCATAACATCATCGGGCGGCTTGGTTGGTCGTGTTTTTTTTTTTTTTGTTTGTTTTTGTTTTGTTTTTTACCTCAGTGTGTCTCTGCGAATTGTCCGTCTCGTGGCTATCGCTCTCCACGCTGGCAAGAATAGTATTGATATCCCCCCCCAAATGTTTTGTGCCCTCTGTGCTTTTTTTTTGGGGGGGGGGGTCTCTCTTCATACGCATCGCTGTCATCTGTTGAATGAAAACTTTACTACTTGTGCCTTTTCTGTGTCAGCTCTGCTCACTTTAGTGCTTTTTTTTTTTCACGTTCTTTTTGTTTTCTTTGAATTCCAGACGTGGTCTGTTTCTCTGTCGTGTTATTGTACGATCTCACAACTCTTTGTGCCTTTCTCCCCTTTCTTCTTGTCGCTGGGACCGCGTGTCGAGGGCGGTGGCGGTTGTGCGCCCCCGCTCGTTAGTTTCAGGTACTACAATGAATATAATGATTATAATATATAGTGAAACGTTAACGCCATTTGTGTCAATTTTGTTCACGCTCATATGCACAACACAGTCACACATCAAATGGACTGTGCAGGAGGGAAAATTGCGAAACGTTTTTGTTGAGTACAGTAACTGCACACACCAGTGCCTGATAGAGGGCGCTAGCTTATTAGAAATAATAATTAAAAAAAAAACGTTCTATCGATAAACGTATCTTTTTTTTTAGTTGTTTTAAAGTTTTTTCATGAATCTATTCGTCCTAAACTGAGACATTCGTGTTCAGGTGCGCAGGCAATGTTTAAATTAAGGTGTTTTTGGGCGACAGATGCTGAGTTCAAGTCCATGTTTTTGGGGGGGCATATCCGTCGCTAATGGAAGATTACTCGGCAAATTGGGTACCCACCTGTGTCCCACCCCCTAAATCAACAAATTATTTTTTGTAGGCAGCAAAATTAAGTGTTGTGCTTTGTACACCGTTGATACTGCGTTAAAATTCTTCGCACTAGTACTGTTTCGTTGCTCTTCAATGAATACTAAAAACCACATTCCGTCGTTTAAAAATTATACTTCTGAGCTCAAATTTGAAATCAGTTTGTGACAAAATTCATTGGGGAAACATGAGAGGAGGCATTTTATTTTTTCGGTTTGCAATTGAAAATTGAACAATACAAGGGACGCTGTATGACTTCTGTGTCATATCTGAGATTTAAAAAGAATCGCAATAACGTGCGCGCGCCTCGAGGCGTGCGTGATCGCTGATTGACGCAGGTGCTGCGCACGCGCACGCTATCTCCCGTCCATGTTGTGTCGGCGAACGGAGGAGGCTAACTGCTAACGGCTAGCATAGCCCTCGTCGTCCTCCTTCTTCCTGCTCGTCTTCTTTTCTTCTGTCCTGTTCTTGTAGTAGCTCGCGGGGCAGGCTGACATGTCTCGGGCTCAGGGCCCCAACAGGCGGCCGCCGAGTGCCGTCGAGGCCGTTGCGTCTCCCGCAGCGCTTCTCTAAACTGAAATAAGCTAAGCTAACGTTAGCCCGTGACGATGAGCGACGAAATGTCTCCTGACTTCGTGTTGATGCGCCTCCTCGTCTCGGCGGCCGAGTACGACCACCTGGAGCACCTGGACCGGCAGCCCGAACACGTCACATCCGGGAAAGCCGTCCTGGCTCACGGCAGTTTCGATGTGGACTCCGGCGGGCCCGCGCCGGGCCTTCTCGGCTCGGCGTCCCCCCACTACAGTTCTCCCCTGCCCGGCAAAGGCGAGCTAGAAGACCGGTTGTTGTTGCCGGAAGCCTCCCCGGGTTCCGAGGAGGAGGACGACTTGGATTTCTCCGGTTCTGGGGGGCCTGGCTCGAGGGCGCAGTTGATGGTGTTCCGGAACCGGATGTTGGACTTTGGCCTGGAGCAACCTCCTTTAGAGGGGAAGGAGACGCGGTGGGTGGACTCCACGGAGCCCGGTTCCGGTCCGGCTGGGGGCGCGGAAGAGCGGGATGTCTGCTGCATCCAATCTTCTGAGGAGAACCGACCCGACTCGTCTGGGTCGGTCCCCTGTCATCCACTGGCTAACTGGCCCCAAGTAAGTCTTGGGAAGAACTGTGGCGCAGGGGACGAGGAGATGGTCCTTGCTTTGAACCCGAGACCGGACCAGGCGGTAGTAGAAGGTGATGAATGCGTGGCACCCTCACTCCCTCGGTGTTCCTGTCTCCTGGCCACTGGGGGAATGACACCAGGCGAGGATCCGAGCGAGACCAGTGACGCCTTGCTGGTTCTGGAAGGTTTGGATGCGGACGGAGACGTCGGGGAATTTGGGCCCTGTAGGAGGGTTGGACCCGTGTTCTCCAGCGGAACGCTCAGCGGCCTGATGCAGCAGGTCCACAGACTGGCAGGGGAGGCCGGGGTGTGCACCCATCAAACATGGAGGCCCCCCACGGCTGTCCTCGGCGCCGCCGGCTCCCTCCCCAACCAGTCCGACGTCTGTGTTCAAGCATCCCCCTCCGGGCCCCCGTCCCCCACCCCTGAACCACGACGTCGCCCGCAGCACCAGTCTCGCTCCCAACCCCAGAGCCGGGCCACCACCCCCAAACTGGGTTCTGCCACCGGAGGTCGCTCCGCCTCCCCTCTAGTAGTCCTGGAGGGAGACTTGCCAAGCGGGGAAAGGACGCCCAGGGGCAAGTCCAGGAAAGGGGGCTCCCTGAAAGTCCGCCTGAGTAAACTGTTCCGGACCAAGAGCTCGTGCGGAGGGGCAGGGGGTCTCCTGGACAAGAGGCCATCCCTCGCCTCGTCCACCTCGTCGGGAGGCAGTCTAGTGGACGTCTGGGCGTCCGCCAGGTTGTGGGGGTCCACCTGTAGCAACATGGAGGATGGCGGCAGGTAAGAGGTCAAAGGTCAGGTGAGGTGGTTGCCTTCGTGACGCGCTAAGTACCATCACTTCCTGTTTGTCAGGCTGCAGGCCCCGACGCTGATGTGCACGCCGCCCTTCACCGGTGAGTACACGTAACATGATAACATGTAGTATCCTCTTCTCTTTAAACCATCATAGCGGGATTTCACTTTCTCACTTGTGTGATGTCACTTCCCGTTTTCAATGCCTGTGTGAAGGTGAGACGGTCTCTCTGGTGGACGTGGAGATCTCTCGGAGGAACTGTCTCCATCCTCCGACTCCTCCACCTCCACCCAGGAGAAGCCTCAGTCTGCTCGGTACTAGTTTTCTCTTCCTCTTAATTTCCGTTTCCTGTTCTACTTCTATTTTCGTTGTATTTTAGTTCTTGGTGTTGCTTGTAGTGCCTGACTGATTTCTTTTAAGGTATATTTTGATTTTTGGCAGAAAATTAAAATGACCTTTTTTTGGGGGGGGGTATCCAACCTCTCCAATCACAGTTTATTTGGAATTTTTACTGGCCAACCAATGAGCCATCATGCCCTTGTAACTTCCTGATATCATGTGCTCTCTCAGATGATTTGGGGGGCCCCCCTCCCCCGCGGATTCCGTTGTCCGAGTGCGCCGGCGGGGCTTCGATGCAGTCCCTGCCCCCCCGTCCCATGGCTGCGCCCCCATCCCTGAGCGCCATCCAGCACAGCCTGAGTCTAAACGGTGGGTCAATTCCTGGTTTGTTTTAAACTGTTCTCACCCTTACGGCATTTTATTTTTCCCCTTCAAAATTTCAAATTTAAAGTTTTTTCTCTAATCTTTACATTGTTATTTTATTTTGACATTGTTCATTTTTATTTATTTTAAATTTCGGGTGTGAAATCTAATTTCTTGGGGGTTGTTTTGCATATTTGATCCATTCAACCTGATTTATTTTAACGCAGTATTTCAAAAAGAGACCTACCCTTTCCATTGGATTATTTACCTTCCCCCAAAATCTTTAAATTTATTGCAAGATATGATTGTTGTCATTTGTAATTTCTCATTTGTGATGGTTAAACTGCTCCAAGAGAGCGACCATTAATATTATCGCCTGCCAATGAGAGTACGGTTACGTTGAAAAAGATGTAAGATTGCTTGATCATTGGATGGCGTGAGGCGCTTATCTTGCCGCCATCTCTCCTCAGACTCATTCTTGCGAGGGCTGCCCAGGCCTGTCCCTCTGCGGGCCGAAGCCCGGCACCCGCCGCCGCCCCGCTCGGCTCCCCGCCGCCCCCTCAAGCGTCCCGACGCCGGCAACTTCGCCAGCAGCCTCCGAGAGCTGGAAAAGGTTAGGCGGGTGGGGGTTCGATCACGTGCGGTGTCGAGACGTTTGCGTGACCTCGCGTACGCTCGCCGCGCAGTGCGGCTGGTACTGGGGTCCTATGACGTGGGAGGACGCCGAGATGAAGCTGAAGGGCAAAGCCGACGGCTCCTTTCTGGTGCGGGATAGCTCGGATCCTCGCTACATCCTCAGCCTCAGCTTCAGGTCGCAGGGCGTCACGCATCATACGCGCATGGAGCACTACCGAGGTAACTCACGATCGGGTGCTCGCTCGCGCGTGCCCCACGCCACGATGACGGTTGACCCGTGACACTTTGCCGTCTCGCCTCAGGGACCTTTAGTCTGTGGTGTCACCCCAAGTTTGAGGACCGCTGCCATTCGGTGGTGGAATTCATCGAGCGCGCCATCATGCACTCCAAGAACGGGAAGTTCCTCTACTTCCTGCGCTCCCGAGTCCCCGGTAGGCCGCTGTCCCTCCGCACATATCAAGCAAGTTGCCGTTGAAAAGATTAATGCAAAGATCTGGGGAAGTGCATGGTAAAACATCATGTTTTCAGTGCGTTCAAAATTGACAACATTTACATTTTTTTATGGCGGTGAACGAGCCCAACATTGGCTAAATTTGACATCTGCGGTGTGCACCTCATGACCTTCAGTTTGGAAGCGTTTAGAAGAGAAGGCAGGATGGCATGTTTTGACAACCTATGCAATATTTTAGCCTCCTAGTGTTTATTTTTTTTGTAGGCTTTTGCTTGTATAGCACACATCAAAAGCATCTTAAAGCCCTGGTTTTGTCAAAATTACTCCCATGGGTTAAAACGGGTTATCCTTTTAAGGATGGCTGTTTGTTTTGAAGTATTCTGCTCCCATCTAGCGGCAGTGTTATGATTTGCACCCTTTTATCAAATTGTTGCTGGTATTTGAAAACAAAACATTGCCTCAGCCATTCATTGATGTCTAAAGTCAAGGATAGGTCTATCAACAATAAAATTTTCACAGTTATTTTCTCCAAATCTAAAGAATGCTATTGATGATGTTTTTTTTTTATGCCACTAATGCTAGAATGACATTAGAGCATAATCCAATTACAATTAACTTTTCATTGTCAAGAATATTGTACATTTAAATGGAAATTTTCACTCCCTCTTACCAATGTGAGGGGATGTGAGTAAGTCACAATGTTTTTGTACTTTGTTGAATTGTGTCTTTTCAAAAATTGTTTCCTGTCAGATCGGCCACATTCATTACGGTGAACATGCTTACATATTCCAGCAAGGGTTTCTCCTGCCATTTGATGTGGTTTGCTGCCCTTTTCCTGTTTTCAGGTCTGCCGCCTACGCCGGTGCAGCTGCTGCACCCCGTGTCCCGCCTGAGCAGCATCAAGTCGCTGCAGCACCTGTGTCGCTTCTGCATCCGCCAGCTGGTTCGCGTGGACCACATCCAGGAGCTGCCGCTACCCACGTCAGGCTCCGCCTACCACCGCCACAGATGCCCTTGCTTGGCGTCGGCGCTCGCTGAGCCGTTGCCTCTTTCTGTCCTCAGTCCGCTGATCGCCTACCTGCGCAAGTTTTACTACTACGACCCCGAGGAGGAGGTCAGCCCCGCCAAGGAGGCCTGCGACACGCAAACGTAGCAAACCGGAGCGACCATCGACGTGAGTCCAATCCATCTGAGGCCGTGGTTTCTCAACTGACTAACGTTTTTTTTTCTTAATCTCAGGAAGGCGGCCATTTTCCCGCTTTCTATCAATTTAAAATGACATCACAGTTGCTCAGGTTTTCGGGAATGAACAATCTGGGATTATCATTCACATGAGCAAATTCAGAAGGTGCGCTGCGATTGGTCGTTGCCTGAGCCCTGAGCATCTTTGATGTAATTTTCACTCACGAGCAGGTGAGAAAATAGCCGCCCTCTGAGGTGATTAAAAACTTTAGTCTTGTGAGCATGGAACACAAAATTGTCAAGAAATAAAAAACGGACTTGACTTTCCCTTCAAGGGTCGAGTTTATTAATAAGAAGCCATTCAAGCTGAAGTAGAAGTGTTTTGTCAATGATCTAGAAGTAAAAAAAATACAAAGCTAAACTTCCTTGGTATGCAGAAAAAGAAAAAAAAAACATTGTGACACAATAATAAGCAGCCCTGCTTGGAATTTAAAATAATACTTAATAAAGCACTGCAATTAAACTTTTCTTAAAGTAGTAGTTAATAAGGCACTGAAATTGCACTTTTCATTCATTAACATTGTAATTATGATTTATTTGCAGGATGAACTTGAAACCGGACACCCAATCAGCTCCCTTGTTACGTCCTATCTCCGGGCAGCTTTGGATGACCTTCCTTTTCTGAGCTCTCCGATTGGCTGCTGATGGAAAAGAAAGAACTCCTTGGATTCTGTCGCAGACGGCGGATTTTGGCATAAACTTCAAAATCCAAGTTGTTTACTGGACCCCGAACAGGACGTTGGCGCTCTCGCATGTAAAAGAATCCCGAGTCGCGTTCATCCCGGTGAGTGACATCCAGGAAGTGGGCGGGGCCCGGACATTGATGATGATGATGATGTCACGTGACTCGTGCTGGGACACGCCTCCATGATGATGTCATAATTGTGAGCTGTCAATAAATGTGGGCGGGGCTCCAGGGCCTGCTTCCTGTTTTGTGTGTCAAAGAGCGTGTCAATCAAAAGGTCAAAGGTCAGCTTAATGTGTAACGGGGCGCAAACACCGCAGTGAGGCGGCGCTGATCGCGCTCCCACGCAGGAAGCGACTTTTTTTTTTTCACGTTTCATTTTAGGGACGCCATGATAAGCGTCAGCAAGCTGCCTGCCATCCTTGTTATCTTCATTTTCTCCATCTGCCTGGAGCGTGCACGTGAGTCTTCTACACACACACAATGATGCTCCGTAGAAAAATTTGTCATGATGCTGAAAAAATACATGGGGGACATTGGATTGAAAAAAGAAAAATCACAATTTCTTGCAGTGACAGTCGCTTTTTCATAAAGGCTTTCAATGGAAGATATTCAAGAAAGCGGGGTAGGCAATATACTTGAAAGCTAGTTTAATATAAGGACAATTAAAAGAAGTGTTTAGTGTCAAAAAAATGATGATCTTCACGAACGCAGGCACATTCAAGTGGCAGGATTACCAAAGAGAAATAGTGCACGGTGTACTTGAAGGACCGCGATATCATTTTTCACAAGTGATGACCATTTGACCCACGCGGGAATTGAACTGGGTTATCGGAAGTCAACGTACGCACTAAAAAGTGTTGGCTCAAAAATAACATTGAGGAAAATCAAGAAGAAAGTGGCGCACGATGAGTCAACTCAACTTTTTGGATTCTAGATCTCTCCGCCAAAAGCCTGGCTTTGTGTGTGATGCAAAACAACCATGTTATGTTTTAGCCCAATTCTTCATTTAACCCAAAAATATTTCTCAGAATAAATTGCCCATAAAACAAGCCAAGATTGTATTTTTGGGGATAATTGATCTTGCCTTTAGGAAGAAATCAGTGCCTCTCAATTATTTTGTGCAAAGCCAGCGGCATCTCTTTTGACTCGAGAAATGAGTAACACGCGAAACAACTTTTGTTTCACCTGACGCAACTTTTTGGATTAAATGAATAACCTGCGGTTTGTTTTTGACTCGGTGGTTTCTCGAGTGCATTTGTGTCATTGTGTCAGATTCGGCCGTCAGACCAAAGTGCAAATAAACAAACTGCTGGATTTCAGGTTTTTTTGTTGTTGTTGTTATTTTATGACATTTCCTTGTGTTGAAATCTCCTTACCGTAATAATGACTCATGCACTGGTTTGTTTGATCTTCGTGTGTATGTGTGTGTTCTTTTTTTTTTTTTCATCATAGGGCGCCTGGTTTTACTGTCTTTGTGGGGAACTGTTGTCCTTGTAGGGCCGTTTTGCTGGGCTCAACAATGTCAACAGACATTTTTTTTTGAGAGTCAAGACTGTTTTAGAGAGGGTTTAACCATTTTTTTTTAATTTGGGTAATTGGCAATCATTTGTGATGGTTAGTGTGTGTGTGTGTGTGTGTGTGTGTGTGTGTGTGTGTGTGTGTAGAAGGTGCGACATGTTTCGCACGCTTCGAGCGGTCGTCAGGCAGGTGCGACGAAGATCTGGGCGACATTGATGAGGAAGACTGCTGTCTCAACCCTCACTATGGTTACCTCACGCAAGATGGAGAATGTCAGTCCTGTGGGTCAGTATTCGCGCGCACACACACACACACACACTTTCGTCTTACTATCTTAGTGGGGCCATCCCATAGAGATCATCCATTTCCTAGCACCTAACCTCAACATTTCTAACCCCAACCAAAATCCAACTTAAAAATCTCTCTTGACCCTCAAAAAGAAGTCGTGACTTCTGGGGCCCACGAGAAGCGTATGTCCCCACAAAGATAGTAAAACCTAGAATGCGAGCCCCGGCGTGTAGTAAAACAAACACACGCAACAATTTCTCATGTCGTGTCAGTCCTCCAGCGTGGTCCGACTGGTCGCCATGGTCACCGTGTAGCACCCTGTGCGGGGAAGGCGTGACCCAGAGAAGCAGGAAATGCTTAGGCATCGGCCAATCAGAGTGCCCGAACGCTCGCGACACGCTGCAGACCAAACCATGCAACGGCACATGCTGCGGTGGTACATGCGCACACACACAGTTGTTTGGATGTAAAAACACACCAGAAAGAAGATGACACATCATGTGACTTTATTCACCACGCCATTTTTGTGTGTGTCAAGAGGGGTGGGGCTCGTGGCTTCCGTGGTCCGCCTGCACGGTGACGTGCGGAGGGAGTGGCGTCCGGAAGCGGGAGAGGCTCTGCACCGCCTCGCCCGAGTGCCTCTCGGCTTGCGTGGGCGCCACCCACATCGAGGTGTCGTGCGATTCCCCCGCCAAGTGTCCAGGTGTGTGGCCCGCATCGTTCTGCTGATATTCTTCCACTTATTTTGCCCCCCCCCCATTAACTCATTCCGACCCAAAGACGTATTTTTACGTTTGTTTTTTTTTTCCAAGACATTAAATCCCAGTTACTTGCGTTTTTTTAGTGCACGGCGGTTGGTCGTCATGGTCGCTGTGGTCAAGGTGTTCTTCCACGTGCGTGCTCGACGACGCGCCGCCACCGACCAAACAGCGCCGTCGCTCCTGTTCTGACCCCGCCCCTTCTGCTGACACCGCGCCACCTGGCGACAGTTGCCAAGGAGACGAAGTCCAGCAACGGAGCTGCACCGACATCCCAAAATGTCCCAGTAGGTCGGCAGAAAAGTGGACAAGTTGGGAGTATGTCTGGCGTGCACGCTCTGGGTTCGACACCTCCGTTTTGGCCTTGTGATGTGTTTCTCCTTAGTCGACGGTAACTGGGGGGAGTGGTCACCACCAGGACCCTGCTCTGCCCAATGTGGGGAGGGGCTTCAATTATCCATCAGGCAATGTGATCAGCCCGCACCCACATATGGCGGACGACTCTGCGTGGGATCCAACGCACGCACCTTTACGTGTTTTATCACCTGCCCCGGTGAGCATTCACGCACATACTCGTGTAGTATGCATGCACACACACACACACACACACACTGACATGAGTGTGATTGACAGCTGATGGGTCCTGGTCCGACTGGTCCAATTGGAGCGAGTGTTCATCGTCCTGCATCTCGGAAGGCGGAACCCCCGTCAGGACTCGTCGCCGCTCCTGCAATAGCCCCGCCCCTTCTCTTTTTCCTAAAGGTAAATGTTGCCATGGCAACAGCTGCCACACGCGCGCACACACCAATGGCAGGCTGTGCATTGGCTAACTACACTTTGTGTCTATTATTCCTAATTTGTGTGAATCCAGTGTTTCAGCGTAATGGAATTCTCCGGCTGTGATTACAGGCAAGGATTGCCATGGCGACAGCAGCTCCACGGAGACCTGCGCGGAGCTTCCCCACTGCGCCGGTACGTCTGCTGTCGGGCCCTTCCCTCCTGGCGTCCGCCACGTTGACACGTTTCCGTGTGTTGGCAGTGGACGGCGCTTGGGGTTCTTGGTCGTCCTTCTCGGCCTGTCCCGTTTCCTGCGGCGTGGGACAAGAGATGTCAAGCAGGAGCTGCGACAGCCCCGCCCCCAAACACGGCGGCCGACAGTGCGTCGGCGACCAACGGCGGACTCGCCTTTGCAACACGGACGTCCATTGTCCTGGTGTGTCGCCGCCGGATCCTCAAATGTCCTCATTGGACACTCGTGCCTTGAGACACCGTTTGAACACGGACTCAAATCACGTTTGCCCTTTGAAATGAACGCAAATGCCAATAATCCCTTCCGGACTCCTCCCAAAAGTAGAATCGCGTTTTTCAAGACGCCATTTTGTTTTGAAATGAATCGAGGATGTGCGTGTGTCGTCGCAGTGGACGGCATGTGGTCCGAGTGGTCTTCGTGGCAAAGTTGCAAGTATCCGTTCCGGGGCCGCGACATCCGCTGCAAGCAAATCGGCGGCAGTCAGAGTCGCGAGCGCCGGTGTTTGCATCGGGCGCACAACGGCGCCATCTGCGGCGGGGACGACCTCAGTCTCAGTCAATACAGAGGATGCTACGATGTCAACAGCTGCTACGGTGGGCAACACACACACACACAGATTGTTTGTTTGTGAATGGGCATTTGTTTTTGCTACATGGTGGGGACCAAAATCATATCTGTCCGATACTTTCTGATCTTGATTTTACATTTTGTTTTTATTGAGTATTTGTTGAGTGCAGGGAAAAAAAGTCACGTTTTGCGGAATTCAAATCAATAATAAAATAATAATTCTCAAAACACGGTGGACCCTTTGTATAGAAGTACAGTATATGAAGACATTTGACATGAACCCTGAGAAATCATCTATGGTATAAGGACACTTTTGGATGCTGCTATTGGCTTGGTTTCCATTTACGGTTTTGACGCTAGTGTGTTTTTGTACATGTGTGGCGTGTCAGTCAAGGGCAACTGGGAGGGCTGGGAACCATGGTCTCTGTGTAAGCCGGCGTGTGGAGGAAGGTCTCGACGCATCCGCTTAAGAAAATGCACGCCCGACTACAGCGACTATCGGTAAGAACCTCTCACGCAATACGTGGCGCCCAACCACCAGGACAAATGACAGTGCCTTTGTGCGCGTTGGTTTCAGCCCGACCATCGGTCGTCTGGACCAGCCGGCTGTCTTCGTGGGCACGCCGCTGTTGGACTGTGGGGATGCGCCACCAGAGGGTACACAAGAGGTGCAGACGTGTGTCAACGTGCCCCCCTGCGACTGACGTCATACGTGCTGTTCTCAGTAAAATTGTGTCTCTAATCGCAATCCACATCTGTGTAAAAGCTGACAAAATAAAGACATGCAAACTTTTGCAAACGAGTGACTACATAAGAAATGTTGTGGTAGCTTGCTTTATGTTCCATTTAATTTGCTCTTAAGTTGAAAAAGACTGTGACAGACACAGCCTTTAAAACTGACAATTTAGATTTGCTGGTACCTTGTGAGTTTAACTCATTCAATCCCAAAGACATATTTTTCCGGTTTCCTAAGACTGATATATATCTTTTTCTTTTTTTTCATGTGTTTTGCTAAAGCTGTTAATCAAATGTCCAATCTGTAAAGACGCTTGCTGCGTTGTTGCGTTGAATGGCACGTCCAGCAGGTGGCGGTCACGTGCTTACTATAATGTGACGCAGATTAGAAGAAGAAAAACGAGGAGACTTCGTTTTTAGCATTTCACATCTCCAACCAGCTAGTTGTTAGGTCCACCGTCGCCATGGATGTTCCGGGACCCGACAGCGACTGGAGAAGTCCTCAGTTCAGACAGAAAGTCGTCGCTCAGATGTGAGATTTAACCGTTGTCTCTCTTTTTACGTTATTAAACTTAATTTCTATTAGCGTCATTTAGCTTTAGCCTGCTAGCTTAGCTCAAACAAACGCACGGCGTAGAAGGTAATACTACTTGATTCGTGTTTAATATAATTTGTTGGCATTAATTAAAACTTCGACGGAGATATTCGAAGACTTTGTCAGTGTATCTGCCACCAGAAACTGTAAACTGTATACGTGTGTGCATGTAGGTGTTTATTTTGAAAAGTTACTTAGTGGTTGTCAACTTTGGCTCGCAGTTCAGTGGTTCGAATCCGGGTAACATTTGGACCCATACAGTTCCATCAAATGTTGATAAAAAACTGCTTTATTGCCAACGAGGATTCGGAAATTAGTATTTGCTTGATTTCTAGAAACTGGACCTAAACCATTCCTTAAAGCCAGGAGAAAGCCAAACAAATCAGCTGTACTGAGGGTTTATAAACAGATCGAGATTCTGTGGAGCATGATGCAGAAAGAATGAATGGAAAAATGATAGAATTTTAATCATGTGTTTGTGTTTTTCAGCGAGGAGGCCATGAGGAAGGCGGGAAGCGGACCTAATAAGTCCAGCACGGACATGGAGAACCACGTTTACATCAAAGCCAAGTCAAGAGTAAGTCAGTGTAAAGCTGAAATGTTTATATGTAGAAGACAATATTGATGAACGGTAACAACAAAACACAACAAAGGGAGTCATTTTTATCGTAGATAAAATCTCTTGAAAAGGACCAACAGGTTGAAAGGGAGGGGGGTATATCCTTAAATTGGTGCTTTTGGGGCAAATTCTTGCAAAATAAAAATGACATCATCCTCCCAAATACTATTTTAAAGATCTTAACGAACACAGCAAGGCTTGCCAAATGATCTTAAGTGGCCAGTTAAACAAGTAGTTTCTTGCATGTTGTGTTCAATTCCACCTTTCTTTAGTACCGGTACCAGTATCAAGAGCGTGGCATTTTAGGGGAAAGTGAAAATGTTGGGTGTCATGTCTTTGCAGGAAGAGTATCTATCTCTGGTGGCCAGGCTCATCATCCATTACCGCGACATCCGTGAGTTGACCCTTTGTACTTCCGTTCTCTCGCCTCATGACCCCTGACCTCTACCGTGTTTCTCTTTGACAGACAAGAAGACCATGGGAGGGCCAGGTGAGTGCACGAGAGAGATTGTGCCAGCGTACGTGGCTGGCGTATGTAACGCCATTTCTTTTGTCTTCGCCAGATCCCATCAATGCTTTGACTAACCTGACGGGCGTCGGAGGGGGTCCAGGCGCCATAGGCATGGGGCCCCGCCCCACCGGTGCCTCGATGGGGCCTATGGCGCCAATGCCCATGGGCCAGCATCCTATGGGGGTGTCTGGAAACCCGCAACCTTGTGAGTGCCTTTCCTCTGTGTGCGCTCGCCTGTGGAGTCATGTGACTTTGCCTAGGTGTGGCATGTCTTTTCCTGCTTTTGGGACATGTTGGAATCAAGAGGGTGGGAAAAACAAACAGTAGCTTTAAGCTACTGAAATTTTATTCTTCTAATTAGTAATACCGATAATCAGTGTATGCCTACTCAAGACACTCAATAAATTGTTTTTTACATGCATTTCAATTTTCGTGACAAAAAGAAATGATTTGCAATGTTTTTGGAGGATTGCCTGATGACAAAGAAAATCACGTAAGGCCCAAGGATGGAACCTTGTGGTACTCCAGACATACGAGGGTCAGCAGAGGACCCAGGAACCCCAAAGCGAGCACTAAACACTTCATCTCGATGAAGGCGCCCTCATTGTCCCTATTTTGGTCTTCAGTGGGGGGTCCGGCCCAGTTGACCATGCAACAACAGCAGCAGAACTTGCAATTCCAGCAGTTCCAGCAGCAACAGCAGCAGTTCCAGGTTCAGCAGCAGATGCGAGCCCAGCAGCAGCAGATGCACCAGAACCAACAGCAGCAGAACCAGCAGCAGCAGAACCAGGTACGGCCGCCACCGACAACCCTGTACCCGTTCATTGCCGCCGTTGAGCCGCCACAATTTCCTGTGTGCGCAGATACACCAGTCCAGGATGCAGCAGCAGCAGATGGTGCAGCTACAGATGCAACAGCAGCAGCACGCACAGGCGCAGGCACAGTCCATCCAGCACATGGTCCAGCAGCAGGCGCAGGCGCAGCCGGGCCCCATGCAGCCGCTTCTACAGCAGCAGCAGCAACAGGCCGCCATGGTGCCGCAGTCGCTGGCCGGACAGATGGCGCCCGCCCAGCACGTCCCCATCAACTCGCTGAGTCAGCAGCAGCACCAACTCAAGATGCAGCAGGCCTTCCAGGTGAAGATCAGCTGCGCATCTAAACCCTGCCCACACCACATAACTCCTCCAAGAGAAACCCCGAATCTAGTATTAGTAGTAGTTTCTATTATGTATTTTAAATATGCAATATTTTCCTAACTTGTTGTTAAAAAGTTTTTATGCCCCCAAGCCCCCTCAACTGTTCCGATTTTCATATGTTTGCAGGCCCGAGCGGCACTGCAGCAACAGCAGCAGCAGGCGGCGGCTGTTCAGGCGCAAATGGCGGCCGCTTCAGGACAGGTTTGTGACGGCTTCCACGTGGGAATCACCTCTGCTGTCAATCACGTGTCCTCTTCCGTCCAGCTGGTGCGTCCCAACATGCAGATCCCGGCTCGGCTGCCGCGCCCCCCCCTGGCCCCGTCCATCCCGACCCCCAACGCTGCCGCCGTAACTCAGCAGGTATGACCTTTCACCTGTGACCTTTTAAGACTTGTCAGTCATCTGGTGGGTTTGTCCTGGCAGGTGCAGCAGCATGCGATGATGTCATCGCCCTCGCCCGTGCAGGTTCAGACCCCCCAGTCCATGCCTCCGCCCCCCCAGCCCTCACCTCAGCCCCCCACCTCGCAACCCAACTCGGCCAGGTATGAGTTTGTGACCTTGATCCCTTAATGGTCTCAACCTAGTACACCTCCCGTCTTAGCTCGGGCCCCACGCCGTCTCCGGGAGGATTCCAGCCCAGCCCCTCCCCTCAGCCCTCACAGAGTCCGTCTACTGCCAGGACACCCCAGAACTATGGGGTACCCTCGCCCGGCCCACTTAGTACTCCAGGTACACACGCAACTTCACACAAACTCCATGTTACCGTCATCTAAGCATGTGTCCCCCCCCCCCCCCCCAAACAGGAAACCCAAACTCTGTGATGAGTCCCGCGGGGGCGGCGTCCCAGGAGGACCAGCAGTACATGGAAAAACTGAAACAACTTTCCAAATACATCGAGCCTCTGCGCCGCATGATCAATAAGATTGACAAGAATGAAGGTTGGGGAATGGGGTGTGTGGGAGGGGCTTAACTAATGATGCACTTCCCTTGGAGTGAGCGTCGAACTTCTTTCATCAGAGCGAAAGAAGGATCTCAGCAAGATGAAGAGTCTCCTCAACATCCTCACCGACCCCAACACCAGGTGAAGGTCACTCCTTGCTAAGATCTGGCAAGCAAGTCACTGAAAAAAGTTCCAGTTTTGGTAGTTGGATAAATACTACATCTTGAAATCACTGAATATTCATATTTATTCATCTTGAGTTCTATAAAATCAAAATGAAGTCATTTATTTTGACCACAATTTCCCAGCCCTACACCATATGTTACCGCGGTAACACCTTGCTACTACATGTTGCCATTGTAACAGTCGGCTATTTTGAATGATCAGGTAGGTGTTATCACGGTAACAGCCTCCAAATTGATTCTACCACAATAAGTTGTCTGGATGATGGTACCAAGGTAACAGTTGGGCCACGTTACTGTGGAAACACGTTTGTGCTCTGTCACCATGGTGACAACTGATCCAGGTCACCATAGCAACAACTAGTATGGTCCTATGACAGTAAGCGAGTCTGTTACTGTGGCAGTAGCATTCTTGTCCATGTAGTCATGGCGACAGCTTCTTCAGTCATTCACCATGGTAACAGGCAGCAAGTGCACGTAACCATGACGACAGCTTGCTAATCGATGTCTTATAATCATTTTATGACCATGGCAACAGCTAATACGTTACCATGGAAACAGTCTGTTCGTCCAAGTTTCTTTAGCAAGTCAGCAAGGTGATGTTGCCATGCAGACACATTGGTGGTCTTTGTCTCCATGGTGACAGCTAGTTCGCTCATTCACTATCAACACAGTTAAAATTGATTTTTGTAGCCGCCAATGATGAGTTAACCTCTTCAGTTATCCACTACCGGCCTTGTCAAAATTAAATTTTGACACCTACAGCCATCAGTGGCAGCCGATGAGCTAATGTTACCATGGTGATGTTCCAAGTTTTTGTTTTTTTTTTTTCCCACCGACAGGTGTCCTCTGAAGACATTGCAGAAGTGCGAGATCGCGTTGGAGAAGCTGAAGAACGACATGGCCGTGGTAAAACACAACCCCGATGATACCATCGGAGCCCGCAAATCATGTTCTATTCACACCGGTATGCGCTTTTGGCCTAGCCGACGCCCCCGCCGCCATCTCTGACGACTAAGCAGCAGTATCTGTGTCAACCGCTACTGGACGCCGTCATGGCCAACCTTCGCTCTCCCGTCTTCAACCACTCGCTCCACCGCACCTTCGCCCCCGCCATGGCCGCCATTCACGGTCCCCCCATCACGTAAGTTGCGTGTGGGACACGGCTCTCAAAAGTTTCTTCTTGCATGTCTCCCAAGTTGCCAATTTCCGCTCGCGTGCCTTTCTGTGACTACTCAGCGGCCCGTTGATTTCATCGCGGAAGAGAAAGCAAGACGAGGACGAGCGTCAGACTGTCCCCAACATCCTGCAGGGGGAGGTGGCCCGGCTGGACGTCAAGTTCCTGGTGCACCTAGACCCGGCCTATTGCAGCAACAATGGCGCCGTGCACCTCGTGTGCAAGCTTGGTGAGACACGACCCGGCCCCCCCTTCTCCCCAGCCTCGCTCTTATTTGACCTTTCTGCCACAGAGGACAAAAACCTTCCCAGTGTTCCCCCGCTGCAGCTCAGCGTTCCTGCCGACTATCCGGACCAAAGCCCCTACTGGGCCGACAGCGCCGACCAGTACGGTGAGCAATGTCAATCGATTACGGTCGATGGTAGGCGGTGGGTGGTGTTGACTTAAAATCGATGCCAAAACAAAAGAAGGATTGAAAAGAATATAATTATGGTTCAATTAAATATTCTACCTACATTTTTAAATCTAATGGAAATGCAACCAACAACCTTGCTGTTATATTGATTGAAAACGTTTCTGGATTTATTTTATAAAATGGTGCTTGACATTGTAATCAAAACACGTGTGTGGGCCTCTTTGGCAGGCGCCAACCACTTCCTGCAGGCGGTGCACAGCACCCTGGCGTCAAAGCTGCTGCAGCTTCCTGACAAGCACTCGCTGACGGAGGTCCTGCACACGTGGGCGCAAAGCGTCCGCCAGGCCTGTTTGTCCGCCGCGTGATGTCATCACACCAACAGCTAAAATGGCAACTGTTTTCTTTCTCCTCTTTTTTTAAGATAATAAAACTGTTTTTCATCATCAGAATACCACGCGACTCTTCTACAAAAATTGTATTTTATTCTCACGAAAAAAAGGGAAAACGTGTGTATCAAAAGCGAAGCGAGAAGGCTCTGTAGGACACGTTGGTGAACACGTCCACAAACTGGCTACTTCCTGCCACTGTCAACACCTGAAACGCACAACAACAAAAGAACCCAAGTAAGTTCTCCGGGTTTTTTTTTCCGCCCAATGCAAAGTCAAACTTAAACACATTATATATATATATTTTTTTTTCCTCATGTTACATTAAAACACTTCCTTGGTGTTTGTTTTTGAAGGAGGCCATAGAAAGCATAATTTTTCTAAAGAAATGGAACTACCGGTAAGTCAATGATGGATTCCCATCCCCGATTCTGAAACAAAACAAGAGGATTGTGCGTACTTGGTGTTCGTTGCTTTTGGTGTTGAGCTCCAGGCTGTTGATGTTGTTGGGCGTGCACGGGATCTGAGCCTTGACCTGCCCCCCCAGCAGGCAGTGGGACACAGTTGGACCTTGGCCCACCGCCAGAATCTGGGTCACGGAGACGCGTTGAAGCCGGCCGGCGCAAAGCAAGTTAGGCCCAAGCGGATTTTTACCCACCATGTCCTGGTAGAAGCTGGCTCGTCTCTGGCAGCCGCTCAGAGCGAAGACGGATGTTGGCGTCAAAGAGCGAAGGTGCCACAGGGAAAGGGACGGACCGCCGCCGCATAGCTGACACCGCACCACAATCAGAACCAGGACCAAAGGGTGGTCCGCAAGTACAGTGAGCCCTTGTATATTTGCTGTTCGGCATTTGCCGAGCAATTTTTAGAGCAATTAAGCGCCGTGTTAGTGAAAAGAAACTACAATGGCTTTGCAAATAGCTTTGCATCAAGGAACTATGTTGGAGTAGCGCATTGCCACCATCTAGTGGCATCTTACTGATGAAAATTTTTTTTGAAGCGCTACTAGGTGTAAAAGTTTTGCGGATGGTGCATATAGGCCATTTTAAACCATTTCTGACCGCCCGCTCCGTAACAGTCACCCCAAACCTGCACTGTCATTTTTGTGTTCTTACCATCCAGTCCGAGTCGGTGGTCAAACAGCTGATCCACTTGCCAAACTGAGGGCGGGCGCATTTCTGACAAAAGATTGGAATTTAAAAAAAAAAAAAAGGCACACTAACAACTAGCTGCAGTCACATGATGGTGGCGTCTTACTTGGTACTTGTGCACCTCCACGCAGTGGACGCACTGAGACGTTCTGCTGTCTGCGCATCACAACAAAATGATACCATCACAAAATGACAGTTGGGCTGAACTGGAATGCTAAGGATTGATTGGAATCATTGAAATGTAGAACAAGAGGGTTTTTTTTTGGAAAATACGGACTTTGGAAAAAGTGGAATTTCTGGGGCAACTTGTAAAAAGTGGATATTTTGGGAATTCCAGGATAGTGGGATTTTAGGGAAACTGGGAATATTTTTAACAGGAAATGACAAATTGCGGGAAGGTTAGAATTATTGCAAACTGGAAAAGTCAAAATTCTGGTGTTGAATCTCACTAAGATGTCCTCGATGTCTCAAATGATGCTCACCCCATATCCTGACTGCGCCGTCCTCGCTGCCCGACAGAATCTCACCCTCGCGCTCCCTTACGCTCAGACAGTGGACGTAATCCGAGTGTCCCCGGAAGACGGACTGAGGACAGAGACGGACAAATATCAAAACTGGCCATCAGATTAGCGATGTTCTCACACAAGCCTGGGCCCACCTTAAAGACACCGTGCTCCAAGTCCAGGACGTGAACGTTGTTGTCACCGCCGCCAAACACGACGCTGTTGTCCTGACACGAACACACCTTTATTTTGTGGCCAAAACACTCATGGCGGCTTTTCCATACTCACTCGGGGGTTGGCAACCATGGCGTTGATCTCTGGGATCTCCATGCTGGCTCTGAACAAGGAAAGAGAAGTCACATTACATGACCTGCTGAAAGCTCACCATCGGCGGGCGGCGAACTGAGCAAAGACTGGACTCGATACCGACTTGTATTCCGGTCTCCTTGTCCACACGGCTTTGGCGTTCTGAAGGCAAACACGGCAACAGCGAGTCTCCGGCTTTTGCGCTTTTGCCGTTACGTCACAATACCTTCTTGATGAGCTCGGACCAATTCCAGGCGCTGACCGACCCGTCCCCGGCGCTCAGCAGATGGCTGCCTATTGACTCCAGACAGAACACTGGACCCTCGTGAGCTGAGAAGCGCAACATACACAGTCAAGACAGATGGCAGACATTTGCCCCGACCAAGATGGTTTCGACATTGCTCACCCGAAAATTTTAAAACGGGCTTGCGACCCTCCTCCGACGCATCTGGGCTGAGAGCTGCGCACAAACTGACACAACAGGATCCATCGTCAAAACGCACACATCAGCACCCTCCCACCTCTCACCTGAAAATGGCGATCTCCCCGTAATTGTTTCCCGCAGCCAGGAAGCGTCCACACGGTGAGAAACTTTGAGAGAACACCGACATGTGCAGCAGCTGTGGACACGTCACGTGTTCATTAACATATCACGAACACCACGTTATCAAATCCTTGGTCTAATTTGGGTGCATTTTGTACTCGCTGTAGACGGCTCCTTCCAAGAAAATCATGCATAACGTTAATGCGCGAGCAGATATGTTGTAGCAAAAGTTTTCCCGAAAAGTTAGGATTTTTTTTTCATCCAATAAACTCTTCATTTGAAGCGACTCGACACCACATTTTGCAGTTTTTTCATAGTTTCCCAGTTACATTTATCTTTCATAAATATGGGAAAGAAACGACGTTAACATGTGCAGCAGTGAAACCCCTAAACCTCTCATCCTACACTCCACCTGATACAAATATAAACACGATAGCCTTCAGAGAACAAATGTTGACGTATGAGCACCCAAAAAAATCTTTTGTATTTTGAATACGCATAAATGAAATTTACCTCGACGGGCCCCATTGTTGTTGCGTGTTTGCACGGCGCGACTTAATTCGCTGCTTAAGCGCACGAATATGACGCCATCTCACAGTGCATCCTGGGACGCGTAGTCAAAAGTGCACCTTCTCGTTGTACTTGTTAATTTGTCGTGCTGACAGTTAGACATTAAAAGGTGTGTGTTGTTCATCAGGAATACTGGTTTTAATTTTCAACCACATAAAAAGAACAACAATGAAAGCAAAACACATCTAAAGTCTTTAATGGAGACAAAAAAAAAAAATCTCGTGTCACGAAGCCAACATGGCGCTGCTCTTTTTCCCGCTCGGCCTCTCCCTAAAGCGTGGAAAATGAAAACACAAACGCCATTTACACAACAAAAATCATTCGGTGCGTTTTTTTTTCTTTTCCAGCTCGTCGTCCGCTCGCCGCGCGCATGATGACGCGCCGCGCGGCAGGAAGTGTGTCGTCGTCGCCCTCGTCGTCGTTGTCGTAGCGGCGGCGAGCGACGCGGCGGCCGACAGCCAAGAGGCAAAAGTCGAAAGAGAAAAGCGGCAGATGGCAAACAAATTAAACATGACTCTTCGCTGACGGCGCAACGTTTCGTTTTCGCATCTGCACGCCGACGCAGCTCGCCTTGCCAAGCGGGACGCGGAGGCCAGCAGAGGGGTAAGTTTGATGCTGGAAAAGCAGCCCCCCCTCACCCACCCCCTCTCCTCGATGGGGGCCGTTCGCGGAGGGTCGACATCTTTGTGTAGCTGCGGGGCTAGCTCGGTGGCTAGCGGAGGAGCTGACACGGTTGCCGGCCGGCAGAGGCTGCTCGGTCCGCAACAAATCGATGGCGGATATCAGCGCGCGTCTCGCGGCTGTGTGCATTCGCAGAGTGAGCGTCAGGGTGTTTGTTTATTTGTGCGTTTGCTTTCTGTGGAGCGGAGCTAACTAGCCAGGTGGCTAACGAGCTAGCCGGCGAGCTAACGTTGTCAGGCTGTTTGTAGTTGACACGCACAATGGCGATTTTGCTCAAAGTCAAAACATGTTCTTCCCCCGCCGCTTGATCGTCGCTGGCTTCCTTTGGGACAGCGTCGCGTGCGGGGAAGGACGCAACGGCTCGCCGCCGGAAAGTCCATTTCATTTTTGATGCGGACAGAACCGAACCGTCTGCAGGCTCGTTTGTGCCGATGATGGGGGAGCGCGTTCGGCGAAAGTGAGCAGTGTGCGGCGGGGAAGATGCTCGGCTTTGTCCGACAGATGCGTACTGGAGTCGGGCCAAGGTCAGGCGGCCCCCACCCGCGGCTTCGCTCTTCCTCTCCATCTCTGTCTGTCAGTCAAAGCTCGTGATTGACAACTTATCATGTAAACAACAACACGTGCATGCTAAATAAACCTTGTTATTCCTTGAAACTGCTGTTTGCCGACGTGTTGCCATAGAAACAGTCACGGAGCTGTAGGACATCAAAGTTTATGGCAGCGTTATCATATGTTTCCCCATCAGTGTGCAGCACAATGTTGCTGTGTGTGTGTGTGTTTGTAAACTTTTAAATTGTCCTCCGGAATTCCAGCCTAATTATTTGTGGACATCAGTTTTTGTTATACCTTTGGACTCATTGACGCTACCCTAGTAAGTCCTGTAAGTGCTAGTGTCCTCCATAGAGAACATTATGGCCTTCCTACTGTCTCGTGTTTTGCAAAATGGACACAACAGTGGTCACAAATGAAAAGACTGGCTCTCAGGAGGATGTGACATTATAAATGGTGTGTTCAGTGTCAGTGGGTGATTGAGTAGCCTACTAAAAATTGTATCAAAGAAGTGTGTATTATTAATTGGGGCGCAGCCGATTAGTCGTCCCACCAATTAAATCGGCCAAATGACTGATATTTGCACATTCTTTTTATGGTTATGTACTCTTAACCATTTACAGCAGTTGAATGCAAGTTACTCTTTATAATACATAAAAACCAGAACATAACCATTATGCTCAAATATATATAATTAAATGTCTTGATGAACTCATCCTGTGGCTCTGTCATTCCAAACAAAGTAAATCTTTATTCGTACAAGCAATGATAAGATGAGCAGATAAGAGCAAATAAGATCTATCAGGTTGTGCAAAGAATTGACCTGGATGCCACTACTTTGCAGTACACAACCTATTAAAAGCTACAGTTATACTTACTACAGTGTATTTCCAATAATGAACAACCAATTGGTTTCTTTTTGAACAACAGCAACTCCTTTTGGCACAACTCAGCTACGTTGTTGTTGCCTATAAATCACTAAATGTTTTCAGTTACTCCTTGCAGCATGTTCACATATTCAATGTCCATAATTTCCAAGGACAGTTTGAACTATGGACTCGTCAGACCACAGCACAATTTTCCACTTTTTGTCAGTCTATTTTGTGTGAGCTCAGGGCCCAACGAAGCCATAGGCGTGCCTCGGTGTTGTGAATGCTGAATATGGCTTTGGCTTTGTCGAGTTTCAACTTGCATTTGTCGACGTAGCTCTCAACTGTAGTCTGACGTATTCCTGAGCCCATGTGGAATGATGCAATTGGATATCAAGAAATGTTGTTTTCAAAATGTTGGAATAAATTCTCACACAGACCTTAGTGCTGAACATCGGTCCACCCAGTGTGTTCTTGTCCGTTTATGTCAGTCACATGAACATGTGACATCATTGATGACGTGGTGATCGCTGCCATGTGTTTTTGTTTGTTTGTTTGTTTGTTTTTTGAGGGGAGGTCTCTTAATTACTTTATTTTATTTGCTAATTGTTTGACCCTTTCTGTCGGCCCTTTCTTTTCTAATTAGGAGCAAATTAATTGTAACATGCAAGAACTTTTTGTTAAATTGCGTAAAAGTGGCCCCATTTTTTTGTTTTTTTTGCAGCTGCAATTTTCAAACAACTGCCATAGCACTCCGTTTTAAGTCTTCTTTTTCACTACTAAATGTTTTACGCTGATTAGCGGCTGAAAGAAATGGTGGAGAACCACCGACGTAGCTACCTAGGTGGCCTTGTGTACGTTATTTACCCCATCAGACACGTATCACGATTGCGTCCACATTTTACTAAGCGTACATTATGCCCCCCCTTCCCTCTTGTCTCCGCAGTAACGCCTCAGGTGCCACTTGCCAGGGGCGTGGCCAGATCGACCATGGGGCAGAAGATGGACTGACCAACAAAGGACCCTCGCAAGCGAAAGCCCCTCCCAGGCGTCCCGATGGTCACCGGCGGTCGCACCGCGGCGGCTCCCCCCTGAAAAGCGTGGCCCGAGTACTATGGCAATGCATGATATGAGCCGTGCCAAGGGTTTCCCCTGTAAAGAATGTGATATGGTCTGCCCCAGTACTCCAAGTCTTCTAGAACATATGAAAGCACATTACCAGCAAGGAGAAAGCGCACGTTTTGAGTGTGAACAGTGCGGACGGATTTACAAGCACGCAGCTAGTTTGGCCAACCATAAAAAGTCTCACGAAGTGGGCTCCTTCCAGTGTCCCGTCTGTACCCGTACCCTGCCCAACGCCGTTGCCCTCAAGAATCACCTTCGCATACACACCCTGTCGCCGAGTAGCGCTCACGCCGAAGAAGAGAGCGAGGAAGCGCCCGAGGAAGGAGTTCCTCACGAAAGGGACTACGGCCTTGGCCAGGACCTCTCGGACGGCTTTGGGCGCCCTCACTTGAACAACAGCGCCCTGCAGGGCCACGAAGGGGCCAAAAGTTCCCCCGAGTCGGACGACGCCTGGGATCGACCGTTCAAGTGCGACCAGTGCGACAGGACCTACCGGCACCACGGTAGCTTGGTAAACCACAAGAAGTGTCACCAGCAAGGAAGCTTCAAGTGCTCGGTGTGCTTCAAGCAATTCGGCAACCTGGCCGCCCTCAACAGCCACGAAAGAACTCACTCCAAGTTCAAGAGCCCTGCGGCGTCCATGGTGAGCGGCGGTAGCGGCGGCGGTGGCCTCCACCAGTCGGAGCGCGGCGGCGGCGGCGGCGGCGGCGGTGGCGGCGGCTCTCAGGCCAGCCAGAGTGACAACCCCAACTCCTGCTTCTGCCACCTGTGCCAGATTGCTCTTCCCAACAAGGCCGACTTCCAGGAGCACATTCTCCTGCACAACACCGCCGCGCCGGCCCTCGGCCTTTCCCGGACCTTTCCCGGCATCATGCCTCACAATCTGAGCGCGGTTCGATCGCCGGCGTACACTCCGGCCCTTGGGGACCCTCTACCCTTGCCCCCCTTGCCCGGTGATAAAAGGGGTCCCTACGACCCCATCATGGGCCCGCCCGTCAACAATCCCATATATACGTGCGCGTACTGCGGAGCGGGGCATCCGGACCTGGAGACCCTCAAAGTACACTACCTGACCCACGACCCTCACCCCGCGTCCCACAGCCAGGACAGCTCCATCCTCAACTCCGAAACGTTAAGCTCCGGGTCCCAGGGTTCGGTGTCGACTTCGTCCGGAGGGCGGGTGGCCCAGGCCGGCTCCCCGGATGACGGCGAACGCCGCTTCAAGTGCGGCGAGTGCGGCAAGAGCTACCGGCACGCCGGCAGCCTGGTCAACCACAAACGCTGCCATCAGACGGGCCACTACCAGTGCACCGTCTGCTGCAAGCAGTACCCCCACTTGGCGGCGCTTCACAGCCACCTGCGAAGTCACAAGGGGCGGACCAACCAGCCTCTGGGCGACGGAAACGACTGGTTGTCCCCGGAGCCGCTGACGCTGGACTCTCAGCAGAGCTACGTGCAGGAGAGCAGCGGCGCCACCACGCCCATCTCGCTGCCGGGGAACCTGACGGACCCCGCTCACTTTGTACCGGACGGCGGGCACGGCAGCGCTTTGGACTCGCTGGATTTCCACGACCGCTTCGACGGAGGCTCGTCGCACCGGCAGGCCGACCGGCACGTGTGCGCCGACTGCGGCGAGATGTACGCCGACGTGTCCGGCATCAAGTCGCACATGTGTCCCCGCCGCGGTCAGCAGCCGCCTCAGCAGCAGAGTAACATGTCCAACGGATTCATCAGCAACATGAACTACCACGCTTCCAACAGCGGCTCCATGCCCTCCGCCGCGCTGAAGGAGGGGAGCGGTCAGCGGCAGTACTCCCAGACCGGAGGCAAGAGGATGGGGAACGCCGAAAAGGACGACGACGACGGAGAAATCTACCAGTGCTCCGTGTGCGGGAACCATTACGCCAGCCTCAGAGCCCTGCGCAGCCATCTGCGAAGTCACGCCAATAACCCCTCCGGTCCCGGACCGTCCGGTCTGGAGCAGGACTGGAGGATGATCTGCTCCACCTGTGGCCAGAGCTTCTCCAGGAAGCAGGACCTTTTAAATCACCAACTGGTCCACGGTCCCCAGAGACCAGATGGACAGCAACAGGGCATCGGCGGCTCTCCCGCCAACGGCGGCGACAAGATGGATGGCCGCAGTCACATTTGCGTGGATTGCGGCATGTTCTTCGCCGACCGCCACCACCTGATCACCCATCTGTGTCCGGGCAAGAATCGGGCCGGCTCCATGAGCAAACAGGGTCTGAATGGCGCCAAAGGGATGTCCGGAGGCGACGGCCTCGGGGGCGGGGTCGCGGGCGGAAGCCGCGACGGGGCGGGCAACGCGCGGCGGGCCATGGTGGACCAGAGCGACAAACCCCACAAGTGTGACCAGTGCGGGCGTGGCTACAGACACCCGTGCTCGCTCCTCAACCACAAAAAGTCACACAAGACGGGCGTGTTTCGCTGCCTGGTGTGTCAGAAGCGTTACTACAACCTGCTGGCCCTCAAGAACCACCAGAGGACTCACTTTGACCTCAAGAGGTACGGCCGCCGTCCGCTTGTCCTGTGGATCCATGCAAAGTCTTACAACTAGGAATGTCCTGATATAATTCACTTATGTCGCGAAGCAGGTATCTCGGCAACAGCTACTGTCTGATACCAATTTCGAAACGAAAAGATCAATGCTTGCCACACTTTTATATGCATTTAAATGATGCCGTTTCAGTTTTGCTGTGTTGGAAATTCAATTTCTTATGAAACGCTGCAATTTTCCTGGCCGAAAATATCCGAAAGGTTAAAAAAAAAAATCCCAGATTTTGCTGTTGACAATTGGCCCGTCTGATAATCGGTCCATCCCGAGCACTGCGCTTAAGTGACGAATGAAGACAAAACTGACGTGCGTCCCTTGCAACCGCAGGCACAAGTGTGAAGAATGCGGAAAGGCCTTCAAGATCCAGAAGCAGCTGATCAACCACCTCCGTCTCCACGAGGAGCACCGGGCCAAGGGTCTGGTCCGGACGGGCCCCAACGGCTCGCGCTTCCAGCAGCCCGGCCCGTCTCAGATGCAGAGCGTGCGAGGGGAGGCGTCCAAGGGCCCCGCCATGGGTGTCAAATACCCTCACCAGGGCTTCAAGAAGCCCTACTCGTCGGCCGGGACGTCCCGGCCGCAGAAGTTCGACCCGGCCGAGAGCGGGCGGCGGCCCTTCGCCTGCGAGGAGTGCGGCAAGACGTACCGGCACGCGGGCAGCCTGGCCAATCACAAGAACCTCCACAAGATCGGCGAGTACCACTGCAACGTGTGCAACTCCACGTACCCCAACCGGCTGGCCATGAAGAACCACCTGCGCCTCCACTTCGCCCAGAAGAAGCACAACTGCCAGGAGTGCGGCAAGGGCTTCCGCACCCAGCGGCAGCTGGCCACGCATACCACGGCCGGCCTGTGCAAGGGCCCGCAGGGTCCGGGCGCCCAGATGGACTTTGAGTGCGACGGCTGCTGCGAGGGCTTCCAGTCGGCCGAGCAGCTGGCGGCGCACGATTGCCCCGCCCAGCACCTGCCGTCCTCCTCCTCGTCGGCCGGCGGCTCGGCCAACGTCGGCGCGGAGCGCGGCTCGGCCGACCCGGACTCGGACGAGAGGCCTTACGCCTGCGACCTGTGCAGCTGCGCCTACAAGCACGCCAGCTCGCTGCTCAACCACAAGCACACGCACAAGACGGGCGACTTCCGCTGCAACTTCTGCGACAAGCCTTACACCAACTACATGGCGCTGCGCAACCACATGCGCATCCACACGCAACGAAAGAAACACATCTGCCACACGTGCGGCAAAGCCTTCCGCCTGGCCCGCTTTTTGCGCAACCACCAGAAGGTCCACGAGGAGGGCGCCACCCCCTTCGGCTGCCCCACCTGCGGCAAGAGCTTCCAGGGCCGCTCCGGCCTGGCCCGCCACCGCTGCGGGGACTCCCAGGTAGGCGCCGACGTCAGGAGGAAGACGCCCGGCGCCGGCGGAGAGGGCGACGAGTGTCGGTACACGTGAGTCGTCCTCGCTCTCTTTGTCAATCTTGGAACTTGTCCAAATAGTCGCCATGAATTTAGCTCTGCGCATGTCTATTCCAGGTATATGATCTCCAATCCGGCTTCCTTGGGACCATTCGCGTGCCGGAATTCGGATTTTTCCGAAGTTTGGACAAATTGAATTAGTGGAGAGACCAGTTAAGTCACCCCCGTTTGCTTTCAGTTAGCATCCACTCTGTCTTTGTGCTGCTGCTGTTGTGTGTCCTTGTGTGCGTGCGCGATAGGGCTGTAGTCAAGTCCGCCTTTATCCGGCCCGAGTCCAGCTTGGGTCGCGGAGGTCCGAGTCAGAGTCCCGTCCGAGTCGCGAAAGGCCGAGTCTGAGCCCGGGTGATTGCGAGGCATAAAAAATGCGCTTGTCGGGACCGTAAATGTTGGGACGCGGGGCCGTGTGTGTATAAGATTCTCTTACGGAATCTGAAGCTTGACCCATGTTTTTTTCTTCTTTTTTCTTCTTTTTTCTTCTTAATAGACAACCTTTTAACCCGTAATCTGACTAACCTATCAGATGGCTGTTTTGATAACCTGGAAGTTCAGATTTCTTTTAAAGAAGTAGGTTTATTTCCAGCCAAAAAACGGGCAGTCTCGTGGCTTAGCAAAAACGTATTCGGTCAAATCCCACGGACTCCGAGTCAAGTCGGAAACAACAATCAAATGTGTCTAAGCCCGGACTTGTGTTCTACAGCCCTAGCGCGCGAGACCAGCCCACCTGTAGACAAGGTTAGAGGGGGGGGGGGGGGGGGACCTCGTCCGGCCCCTGCTTTTTGGCCGAGCCGGATTGCAGATCATATACTGTTGCCGCCGACGTGAAAGCGGCGTAGCCCCGCAGGGTCCGCGCGATGCGCGCTTCTGAAAAGTTCCGCCCGGCGGCTAAAGGCTGCGTCTTTGCGCAGGTGTGACCAATGCGGACGCTCCTACCGGCACGCCAGCTCCCTCCTCAACCACAAGAACACGCACACGCTGGGCATCTACCACTGCGCCGTGTGCCTCAAGACCTACTCCAACCTCCTGGCCCTGAAGAACCACCGCCGCATCCACTCGGAGATGCGGCGCCACCGCTGCCACGACTGCGGCAAGAGCTTCCGGGTGGCCTCGCAGCTCTACAACCACCGGCGGGTCCACCAGAAGCAGCGGGAGCTGACCTGCGCCTCCTGCCGCCGCGCCTTCCCCACGCAAGCTAGCTTCCGACTGCACATGGAGATCAGCCACGGACAGGCGCCCCAGAAGCCGCCGCCGCACCGTCACCGGCCCGGCTGGGGCTCGGGCCCGGACCTCGCCTCGATGCGAGAGCGGGGCATGGAGGACGCCGCCCTGGCCCGCGGGCGGCAGGCGGCGCCCAGGGCCCACGTGTGCGACCAGTGCGGACGCTCCTACCGGCACGCCAGCTCGCTGGTCAACCACAAGAACAGCCACAAGACCGGCAGCTTCTTCTGCAACTCCTGCCACAAGCAGTTCCCCAACCTCATGTCCCTGAAGAACCACCGCCGCATCCACACCGAGCCCAAACGCTACCAGTGCCCCGATTGCGGCAAGTCCTTCCGGGTGTCCACGCAGCTCATCTGCCACCGCCGCATGCACACCAAGGAAAAACCCTTCACGTGCTCTCAGTGCGACAAGCGCTTCTCCTCCAAGTCCAACCTCAGGCACCACATGAAGGTCCACTGGGCCGGCAACTCTGGGGCGCCGCCGGCACCGCCGCCGCCCCGCAGGGCTGCCGGCCCGCCGCCCAACTTTGCCGGCGTGCCGGGCGGCGGCGCCTTCGTTTGAACTGACCTCACTTAGTGCACTTGTTGCGTGTGCCGCAGACTAAAACTGAACGCGGATACGCGCGCCGGGCCACGCCCTTCCTTTCCTCCACGACACGCCCTCAAGGGACAGGTGGGCGGAGCGAAGGCAGGGTGGTAGAGGCGCAGCCTTTAAGGGGGCAGGACTTTGACCCCGCGTACGCTCCGCCCCCCCAACACTCGCGGCCTCTGCCGTCGGACGATGTGGTCGTCGGCCGCGAGCGGGATCGCCGATGGGCGTGTCTGCCAGGAAGCTCCGCCTCCCGATTGTGTAGAATAGTCAGCGTGCAACGACACGTATGTGTACACGTGTACGTGTGTGTGTAGTAGCAGCAGCACTAGTGTGTAGACGTCTTTAGAGCTGTGATGATCCATAATCCTCCTGGACCCCGTGCTCAAGGGACCTTTGTATTCCTAGCGTAGCTTTAGCTGTATTTATTGACTGGACGCTGCGGCGCTAGTTAGCGTCATGATGTTAGCAAGCGCGTTTGACTCTGTTTGTACGCTTAGTTTGAGGTCACGTGACTTTTCTAATGTCTTTTGATAATTTGTTAACTGCTGAGGACTGAAAATAAAGGACGACAAACGCACGTCGTTCATTTCATGAGCATCGGCGTCCCGTCGACAACCGTGGAAAAATGTCACCTGTCATTCAAAGAGGGAAAAGACGAACAGGAAAGGGGAGTACAAAATAAAAGATGTGGAGTGACTGGTCACTGAGAACACGCGTCCTTAACGTTATTGTTTTAATATTGACTGTGCTTCTTTTTACACTTGTATGATCAGTCTACGCATGTCACTTTGTATTTTGTATTTCGTGTTTTGACATCAACCTCGACTGTAAACTTCATTTACACACATTAAAAGACTTCCACAAACATAGTTTGCGTACTCCGTCCGTTCCCCCGCGTTATTTCAGCATTTTTACATGTAAACAATAGCTTTTGCGCATTTAATTAACCGATTAAACGCCAAAGTAGCTTAATTGCGTTTTCAAGCCACGTCTTTTTTAAATTGTATTGTCAAAATGGAAATGATATTAAAAACGGTTGAGGGTATTCATCCAACCGGAGGGGGGCGTAAGAGGGCATTCTAACAAAGATATCTATTGAACTAGCAAGCTAGTCGACAATTTAACTTGGTAGACGTAATCCTCGTCTCTCAAATAGTGGAGGATAAATTAGGACATTTTTTTTTTTAATTTTGGATGGATTTTTTTTCTTTCATTATTATTTTTGTGTGGATTGTAACTGTGGGGCCGACGTTAAACTTCGGCCTGTCCCTAAGTGTGACCCTGTGCCTGTCTGGAAAGATCCTTGATCGAGCTAATCTTTTCGCACTTTTCGACGTTGTACAGACTTCATCTGGAAGTTAAGGTAAGTTAGTTAAATATTTTAAATTCGCCTCAATTAACTCTAGAGGGCGGACTTTGTAAAAGTAAAGTAAATTAATGCAGAGATCCATATTTTTGCGTTATTCCTTTGTCTTTATTTAAAAAGAAATGGACGTAAACTCGCTTTAAGTAGAGTTTTATTTCATACTGTGTACGTAAATTTAAACTTAGTGCATTTAAATATCTTATTTTTAGTATGGTTATTTATAATTACATTTTATGGAATTTTCATCGAGTTTGAAAAAAAAATCTCATTTCAATGTTTGACAAGTTAATGGGAAACAGAAGGTATTTCCTGTAAGAATTTCGGGATTTGACATTTTAAAAGAGTATGATTTCCTATTCAGAAGTTTTTTGTTTATTCCATTGTGTTTTTTTTTAAATTTAATTTGAACATATTGTTTAATATTCTCAGGCATTTACTGATGTTTTAAGTTCAACAATGCACACTTTTTCTGTAGTTAAAGACTGTTGCATTGTTCATATTTGCTATTGTTCTCTGGAAAATTAGTTATGCATGATTTGTTCTCTCCCAAATTTCAGTGAATTATGTGTTCACACACATTGAAACCATAATAAATTAAATACCTGTTCATATTTATCCTTTCACATGCACGCATGGAAAAAGAAAGTAGGCGTGTGAACACTGAACAATCCTTCTTTATTTCTTCATGTTTCAATATTTCTGTCAGGGTTTGATTTTTTTTTTTTTTTTTTTGGAACTTAAAATGTTGGACACATTTAGAAAAGACGCATCTGCATAGAGTTGTCATCTTAAAGATCCATGGAGGGAGGCGGGGGTGGGGGGACAGGGGACGGGGGCGAGAGAGCGACTGTTGGGGGCGGGGGGTCGGGAGGGGGTTATACTGGCACGTCACACCAACGGAAACAAAACAGCCAACAGCAGCACGAGGGAGGGGGAGGGAGGGGCAGGGCAGGGTAGCTGTTGCCAATCGAGGGACGGGGGTCTTACGTGGTTTTCGGAGGGCGGGACGGATGGCTTTTTACGTTACACTACGCACACACAAACACACACTAAAAGAAACACACAAGTTGCATTTCCCGTCAAAATTGAGCGAGCGTAGCGGACGTCCCGCTGTGTGTCCTCTTTAGTCCCGAGCCTCGACGCCGCCAAAATCATATTGCACTTTGTCCAGGTCGGCCTGCCTGCGGGGGGGCCGAAGGGGCGGGGGGGGGGGGGGGGGACCCCGAGCCGAGCGGGGAGGGGCCCCGGGCAAGGAGGCCCGACGTAGGCCCCCGGGCCGGACGGTCGTCCTTCTTTGGCCCGACGTACGCCGGGAATTCAAGAGACAGAGTCGCCGAAACGGAGGAAGCACTTTCGGCCGAGGAGCCGCCGGGCGCTTTGGGACGCCAACGAGACGGCTAAAGAGGACGCTAACCCCACCCCCCGGGGCGCCAGGGCGGCGGCCTGGCGGCTAAAGAGGACCGGACGTTCCGGCACGCCGTCAACTTTGTCCGAAATTTTCTAGATAAACATGCAGGTCATCTTTTTGTGGTTATTTACAATAATTACACATTCTCGTCTCCATGGCGATCAGAACAACAACAACGACAACAACAAAGTCAAAGTCCTTCTCGTGACTCCTCCCACTAATACAAATGAATACTGACTCGGAGGGGGGCGGAGCACAAAGATGCGGGCGGAGCGTCGGATCGATGGCGGACATCACGTTGTCGCGGCGACCGGACCAGGAGGAGTTTTGGTTTGGGGAATGCTTTCAGGAAGACAGAGAGCGTCGTCGTCGTCGTCATCGTCGTGGTCGGGACTACAAACATGGAGGACGGCGCCGCGCTAAATTGTCGGCATGCTAACGGCTAACGGCGGGCCCGTCTTTGGAGCGGTCGCTCACACCTTTTCGTTTGTTTTCGTCAGAGCGGGAAATAAAGCGAGCGTCGTCGTCGTTGTTGTGCTTCCTGTCGCTCCACTGGCACGGGGGGGGGGGGGGCTGGGGCTTGGGGGGGACGGGAGGGGGGGCACCACGGAAAATGAGAAAAGAAGCCGGCTGACGTGCTAACGTGCTAACAAAGACTGAGCCGATGAGCGGTAAAGTGCGCAACATGGCGGCAGGTCGGGATACGAAAAACATCACCATGCAAAACTCCACAACGCTTTGCATGCTTTTTTTCATTATTATTACTTTTAGATTGTTTTTTTTTTGTTGTTTTTTTACTTTGTATATTTTCACCTTTGGAGGAGCGGCGACATGGGTGGGGCGGTCTCTCAAAGGGGAAAGGGGGCGGGGTTCTCCTAATCCACGCTGTCATCTTTCCAAAAAAAGGACAACAACCGAGGCTGTGTTTTCAGAATCCTTCGCTTATTCCCGACCGTTCCCATTTCTGTTTGCGGGCCAAGATAGTTTTCAAACGCCGACCGAAATCCCCTTTGTAATCATTCAGGGGTGAGAAATGAATGAATGAATGAATGAATGAGTCTGAAGGCAGTCGCTGATTCATCACGCATCATTCGCTCACTCCAAACTCTTGAACCACTAGATGGAGATTTGGATATACTGGGACTGTCCTAGATCTTTCACGAGCTGAAAAGGCCTCTGAAATGAGTGAGTGTTTCCGAACACGGCGACTTCCTTCACAGATATTTACTCGTCCCTGACTCCTAAATCTTTTTCACCAAATCAGACTTTTGTCTCTAAATTTGTAAATTGAGATATTGATATATACTAATCCTAAATGGAAATCCCCAGTTTTGAGAAAAACACGTTTAAAGGGGTCCTTTAAAGGGGTCCTTTAAAGGGGTCGACTAACCCCTCGTTTTCATACACTTATCATCATACACTTGGACACAAGTCCAGACCTTAAGGAGGTCGTTTCTATCGAAATCCCAAAACGGACATCGTCGGAAATTCACATTTTTGTCAGTAACTCCAAATCGGTTTTTCTTGGGTTGGGGCCCTAGATTCTTCCAGCGAAAATCCCTTTGCGGGTTTCGGGAAGTCGGGAATGAGCGACGGATTCCGAACGCTCGGACAGGACTACTCCTTCCTTTGTACCGCCATGTTTGCGTTTGTCGGGGGACGATGATGGCGGCGCGCGGAAACCCGTCCAAGACGTCTCGACGGCCGCGGAAAAGGAGCGACCCGATTGGCCGACGGGCGACGAGCGAGCGCGCGGGCGGGCGCGGCCGACGCGTCGGGTTTCAACACTCGACGGTAAAACTTTGGTGCACGCGAGAGTCGCTTTTGGTTTCGGGAACGGAAATAAAAGACGCTACAAAGGCTTGGTATTGTTTTGGTTGCCACGACACGTCACACGGCTAAGAGCGCTAAAGACGACGCAACACGCAGTAACTCAACAAAGCCGCCGGCTCCCGTTTCCCGTTAACGTCCGAGCCGACGCGTTCCGTGCTAGCTTGGCTCGCCGTACCGACGCCATGTTATTGCTCGAACGCTCCGGTGCCGTTTGTGACGTTTGGGCGCTCGTTAGCCTCGCTAGGCGGCGGCAGACGGGCCTTATGGCCACAGAACCACAACGAATAGACAGGCGCTACGCCGACGAAGCTAATCTCGGCAAGTTTGTCGGTCCAAACACTTTGCCGTCGTTTGGAACGAGTCGGAAAAAGAAAACATCGGCGGACACGTTTTTCCTTTAAAAGGAAGTTCACTGTGTGAACATGTTTTCGTACATTTGGGGCGAAGCGACCTTAACTCAGCGGTACCGGTTGACCTTATTCCTGTCAGTGCTGAGTTCCGACGAAGGAATTTTCTTGTAGTAGCAAAAGCTAGGCTAAAGCAAAGACAACACTAAGCTAGAGCAAAGCCAGCACGTCAGGCGACTTTGTCGACACGCACAAACGACAAACGACGGCTCGGGCCACGTCAACAGGAAGTGACGTCAACGGAAAGTGACGGGAGGCGGTTATGTAAAAGGAGCGCCAAGCGCCACCAAACGTGGCCCCGAGACTTGGGTGGGCGGGGCTGCGGTCAGGGGGCGGCGCAAGTCACGCTTGTAATCTAAACTGCATAGATTGACCACCCCGCCCCTGACTCCGCCCCGCCCGAGGCCCCTCCCTCCTCCCCACCCATGGAAACCCGCCACCTTCAAATGACCCCCCTCCCCATTCGGCCTTTTCGCATAAACGCCGGATTTCGTTCCGATGAAAATGGGCGGGGCGTTGACCGACGCGAGGGACCAATGAGATGTGGTCTCAGAATGGGGAAGGACCCGCGGGACGCTTTGGCTGTGTTGGGAATCCGTCACTCGTTCCCTACTCCGCGAGACACGGATTTAGATATCGCGGACCTAGATACTTCCTAAAACGTTCACTGCGAATCTCTCCGCAGTGATTCGGGCGAAGGGAATGATTGCCGTCGTTCCACAACGAGCTACGCAACGACGCCGTGACCGGATCGTCTCCTTACACAATAAATATTAAATTAACAAATAAAATATATATTTTTCAACTGTGATTTACAAAATGATTTGCCCTACTGATGATGAATATAATTTCACACCACAATTTAGACATTTATTCTTCGACATAACCGTATACTGTATTGCAAATGCCTATAGATGCCAAAAGATGGCGGTAAAGGACTACTTTTGTCAAAATAAAGCTCCTCAACTCACTCCAGCACCAAGATGCCAGCAGCTGGCGTAAAAGCAATACTGTTACTAGTTTTGGCCTGAGTGTGAGTCCGTCAGTAAATATCGGAGGACAGGCCCCCCCCCCCTCCCCAGAAAATGTTCTCTGCGTAGGGGATACCATGCTCGCAAATTGGCCAGTAGAGGTCGCTATAATGTGAAAAGGGAGGGATTCGGAACACAGCCATTGTGCGTGTTTGTCTGGGGGTGGGGGACGGGGGGGGGGGGGGGGGGGGGGGGTCGGCGACGGCAGGGGGGCAGGGTGGCGGGCTATTTGTGCGGGACGCCGCCGGTGGACTTTCCCCACCGGGCGGCGCCCACCGTCGCTGTCGCCATCACCGTCCCGTAAAAAAAATGAAAGCGACGCTCCAAAGAAGAAAGAAGCAAAGTAAAATGTGGGCGGCGTGCGAGCTGGTTTACGCGCGTTACACGGACAGCGTGGTGCATTTGAGGGTGTTGCTTTTGGTGGGAATTTGGGACCTCGGCCCACCCCAAGTGTGTCCCGTTTGCTGATTGGTTATCTTCTTGCATTTGTGGTTCAAGTTTTTGGGCTTTTTCTTCTCCGGCTCCCGTCGGACCGCCGCGGGCGGTCGTCACGGCGACGGGCGTCGTCACGGCGGCGATGGCCGTCGTTACGGCGACGGGCGTCGTCACGGTGACGGGCGTCCCGGAAGCTCAGAAGCCCAAAGTCCCACCGATGGTGGACGCCAGGACCACGCCCAGGATCACGCAGCAGATGATGATCATGATCTTTTTCTGAGGGAGGACACGCAAGCGTCACATGTGGAACGGCGCTTAGATCGAGGTCGCGGGACAACGGTCATCCCGACTGACTGGACCCCGAAGAACGTAGACCCCATAGAACACGCCAATAAATTCCCCAAAGTGCTAGAATGCTTCAACTGAGGGTAGGATCTCATGTCATGTGAGAAAACCTGTGGGTTCCTACGAAAAATGCGCCCGCAACGGAAATACCGGCGCCTATGACCTGCGCCAGACCTGAGCAGAGTCCAAACCTGACTGGAAACAAGTCCGACTTCTGCTGGAAATGCTGAGTCGGTGTCAAACTCAGTGTCTGGTAGTCCGTGCTCCCAGAAGCCACGGGGAGTAGTCCCCGAGGGACACTTCTTCCCCGAGGGACACTTCTCCGAGTCTGCCGCACGGCAAACTCACACGCATCTCCAGGACCCCGATGAGAGCGGAGAACTCGGCCGCGGTTTCACGGTCAGGACAAAAGCCGTGCCGCGCCTCCCGAATCTGAGATTTGACCTTGTGACAACTCTCGTTTCCGCCACCGCTGGACCGACCCTACCAGGGAGACCAAAGCCAAGGTCTCTCGTCCTTCCGGTTCCATTTCTAGTTCGGGCTCCGGTTTTAGTTCTCGTCCTGGCTCAGGTCGAAGTTGTTTCGGCCGTGATTGAAGCTACGTTAAGATTTGCGGAGCGGGGCTCCTGATATTGTTTGGGATTCCAATTGCGATTCGGGTTCGAGTCTGAGTCCCGATCGCGTTCGAGCTTTACCTTGCGGGCTTGGCTCTGGTACTTGACGGCCTTCTTGGTGTCCGACACGGCTCGCTCTACGTAGTCCACGGAGTGCTCCACGTTGTACTCGATTCTGTCGATCATCTCGCCCTGTAAACCGTCCCGGCGAGCGTGAGCGACGGGTCGGCCCCCGGCGGCGGCGACGGCGGCGTTTCGGGGGCGCGGCGCCTCGCGCGAACCTGACTCTCCACCAGCATGGCCATGTCCACGAACATGTCGTGAAGCTCTCGGATGCTGTTCTCCAATTTGATGATCTCGGTGTGCCGGGTCTCGATCTCGTTCAGTGCCTGTTTGGTCATCTGGGAATCCATCTTGATCTGACAAGTCATTGACAGGTCGGGAACAGCTCATTCACAAGTCGCTAGCATTCATAGGTCGAAGGTCAGCCAGAGGCTGGGGGTCAGAATGACAGTTTTATGACCAGCCATGACAAGTTCAGAACAGATCGCCGACAGGTTCGAGGTGACCTTTCACCCTTGTCAACGATAGGTCCCGGAAAAGTCAGCGACGGGTCACGTGACCTGGTTTCGGCGAGCTGCTAAGATGAAGGGGATGAGCGTCCCCTTCAAATTAGAAGCTCCCGCGGCGGCATCTCGTGACAGAGGTCATGTGACAGAGGCCGTGTTCACTTGATGTGTCAGCGCACCCGCCAGACGGCGGCCGTATTGGCCGGCGGCCATGTTGGCCGGCGGCCGTGTTGGCTAGCTCAGGTGCGGTGCTTACATCATCGGTGAAGATGGCCAGCTTGCCACTCTCCAACATGTCTTCTAGCTCCTCGTTGGTGGTGGTTCTTCCGGCTGCGCGTCCACGCACACACACACACACACACACACACACACACGCGCATACAGAGGTTAGCGCGCACACAAGTCAGGTGTTGTTTTGGTGCACGAGGCGTGCCACGTACTGATCTCCAGCTGCCTCTGGATGCGGTCCTTGCAACGGTCCCGGTATTTGGACTGCGTGGTGTTGTACTCGGTCATCACCTCCACAAACTTGCGAGACAGCGTCGAGTGCTGCGGGAGACGGTATTTGGCAACCATGTGAAAACCATAGGAAAACGGAATAAATCTCCTCCAAAATTTGTGTTCGTATCCGTAAATGATCTGGTAGGTGCGGGTTGATGGGATTTCCCACATTGTGAGCGGTCTGTAAACGCAGCGCCAGCATAAGGTCGAATGCGTTCCAAGCAATTGTTTTTCCTTTACCCTGCCATGCAAAAAAGATTGAGTCCACCCCAATCATATTCCGCTGCGTTTAAACGTCCCCTTTGCACGATATATTAGCGGTTATTGAAACCAGGGACCAAACCGCAATAGTCTTGCAAGGTGCCCCACCTGCGTCTTGCGGATCCTGAGGTCCGCCGAAGATCTGTTAAGACCTTCTTCCTGCTCGATGCTCTGCTCGATCGCTGCCGGGAGACACGCGTCATTTTCCATTTCTTGACAAAACTCAAAGGGCACCTGGCTTCCCGAGATTACCTTTTAATTTTGAACGGACTTTATTGGCGGTCTTCTTGATGTCGGCCGTCAGATCCTCCAACTCCTGTTTGGTCTCTGCGGGGTCACATGACAACACGCCGCCGATCACTTCCTGTCGGGGATCCCGCGTAGCAATAGCAATGTGCTAACTAACGTTAGTATGTCAATTAGCCGCAGGAACCACCTTTCCCATCACGCATTTCCTCATGGGAAGAGGATCCGAGATCATGTTAGTGAGGCGGCGGGGTTCGGACAGAAAAAAACTCACGTGCGCTTAAGTGACAGGACGCGCCGGACACAGACCGCCGGCGAGGTCGGCATGCAACATGCAAACGCAAACACGGCTGACGGGAAGCAAGGGAGGTTTGAGAAACAAGGAATCATGGGAGAAAAAAAAATCAACCGTCATTGATGGCACATAAAAGCGAACGTCGGTCACCGACGGCGCCCGAGTCGCCTTCCTAAAGCGGTTATCCGCTTAGGGCATTCCATGGCGTCGTTGACGGCGCAGGAAGTTGACACTAACGCAAATTGACACAAGCGCCATGCTAGCGAAACGTAGCATTAGCTTACTTTCGTCAGGGTTGGGCGCGGCTAAGATGGCGCTGTGCTGCTTCTTCACCTGCTCCACATCTTCGGACAGTTTCTCGATGCAGCCGCGAATCTCCTCCACCTGCACACACACACACACACACACACACACGTTTCCTATCACAACACACCAACATGGATGACACATGGCATCTCCGCAAGCAGGATGCCTGTGTTTACGCCTCACCGACATATTGGCAGGATTTGCGCGTGTGCGGGTGTGTGTGTGCGCGCCCTTGGAATTTGCCACACAGTGGGGACCGAATCCTGCGTTTTACTGCCTTTGTGGGACCGCTTGGACAAGATCAGATGACTCTTTTAGGGGCAAGTCTTGCTTAAGAGTGTACATCTTAATTGTTTTTCGCTTGGGTTAAAGCAGGGGTGTCAAAACGTTTCCGTCTAAGGGCCGCATACAGAAAAATAGAAAGACATAAGGTCCACGTTTGATTTTAGTACATTAAGTAAGCACTGTAGGAATGATTCAATAAAACTGTCTATATAATGTACTTAAACCTGCATGTCAACATGTATATATTAAAGTATATGCTGCGAGCCGCTAATTGTGGATGTGGGCCCACATGCACATGTTCACGCGTGTTTTTGTTGTACATGTTTGTGTTTGTGACGCGCTCGTCACCTGCTCGAAGAACTCGTCCATGAAGTGGTCTCGATCCACCTGCACCACCTCCTCATCATCATCGCTGTCCTTAGCCTGCAGTACAAACGCGCAACGTCACACGATGCCACAAAAAAACGATGGTCACACATTAGCAAACGCGCAACATTGCCGCACGAAAACACACAACCTCCGAAACAACACAAAGTGTCACTCGGCGTCGGCGAACACGAGATGTCAGACAACGCTAGGCGACAAGGTCACATGACGTGACGCAGCATCAAAATCGGGCGGAGGGGGCGGAGTCCAGGGTGGCCTTTAGGTGTCACGTTGCCAACTTGACCCGCCTCTAAGAATTTTTGACCAATCACAGGCGTAAAACACATGACCTCCACTAAGCCACGCTCCTAGAGGCAAACATGGCCAGCAAGTCTGGCCTAGCTGATAAGCGCACACACACACACACACACACACACACACACACACACACACACACACACAATATTGTGATGCGGATGTCCAGATTACCTTTCACAATAAAAGCACCTGGAAGCAGATGTGCTCTGTGACAGTTGCCATGGTAACTGTAAACTTCCTGTGTGCACACCCTCATTTTGAACATATACACACACACACACCAAACAGTGCAAATAAATGCGATCTGGTGTGTACTGTACGATGTGAAGCAGGTGGGGGAGGGGGGGCGTATAGCAGGGGTCAGAGAGTGAAAGTGGGGGAGGGGATGGATGGGAGGAGGTGGGGGAGGGGAAGGAGGGCAGGACATTAGGATGGAGTCAGCTGCATTTACAGAAGGGGGGGAGGGGGGCGCTGCTACAAAATGTCTGCTCCTCCTCCTAAAAAAAAGCACCACGCTTCACCATTTTGACTTTTCTACATTGTGTGTGTGTGCGCGCGTGTGTGTACGTGCGGTCGGTCAGGTGGGGTTACTGGAGGTCACATCGTCTTGATGACGTTTTGTCTATGTTAGCCGCTCGCCGCTAGCTATGCTTTCGCCCGCCATCTTGAAACACGTACGCCAGGAATGCAGCGTCAGGGTTCACCTATCACCCTTGACCTCTGACCCTTGATGATGGTAATGTGGCCCCAGGACATCTTCTCAAGCACAGGGTTGCGCTTTCATTAAACAACACTCACATGTGTGTGTGTATATATGTACATAAAAACATTACATGGTGGCATTAGCACACACACACACACACACACACACACACACACAGGAAGTGAGGGGTGAACCTGAGCTTCGAGAAAATGACCTCGCTGCTGTGCCCTTCACTCCACGACCAGATGATGCACACACACGCACATATTTGCTCACACACACACACACGTATGTATACATGTGCATTAGAGTAAGGTGCACTTGTGTTTTATATATATATATATATATATATATATATATATATATATATATATATATATATATATATATATATATATATATATATATATATATAAAGATTTTTAACAGGGTTTCTGCAGGTCTCAGCAAATCTAATATGTTTTTAATGCAGTGAAAGGTACAGGATAGCTATCTTTTCAAATTGAGATCCAATTAATTGCAACATGAAACTACTGCTAAATTGCGTTTACAGTGATTGCTTTGTAAATCATATACCTTTGTTTTGTTCGGTTTGGATGCGCAGATATGCCAGAAATAAAACACTTGATGCAACACAATGGATCTTCTGGAGCTGCTGAATAAAATATGCCTAGTAGAGATACCGCTGCAAATTTTTGTTCAAAAAATTAATAAATCACAAATTTACAACACTATTATGTCTATTTTTTTCATTGAAAAATGCTTTAAGCTAGTTAGGGAATACCTGGCTCAAAAATGTATATTTTACGTGGGCCACATAATTGAAAAAAAACATATAACAGACCTAGTCAACCGACTTATTCCTGATTTTTATTTTTGGAATTGATGTTATTTATTTGATAAGATTCATACCCATCAGCTTGTAGGTTAGCATCAAGCTGGACTTTCATGTTACGTGTTTTGGTTGAACAGTTTGCTGTTAAATGTTGAAATGTATTTTATTTTTGTTTCTTTTACAGGCAACTTCAACCCACTGACGAATAATCAGCTTGAAGCATGCACACTTTGCCTCACATTCGGAGACGTATCCAGGTATCGCTTACTCGCGAATCTGTAGATACTGGCCACTGATAAGGAAGGCAAAATAATCTGACTTTGTTAGTCCTCCTCACCAGTAGTTGGCACCATACTGTAACATTTAAATATTATGGGTCAAACGTACTAGAGGTATCGGGAAGTCCTCAAGCGTGAATACTTATACAGTGGTATCGTGCATCCCAAATTATATATTTATCGTTTTTATGATATCATTTTGGAACGCTAGCATCGTTAGCTTGGGTCCACGAGGCTAGCAAACGGCAGAGACTACAAATTCAAAAGTAACTTGGAACAGCGTCTGAAGTATGGCCACATTTTCAGGACACCTTATAAACATTTAATATTAAAGTTCCAATCGCAAATAAAAGCAAAAAATGAGGTCACATTTGCATTTGTTTTAGTGTTCATGTAAATTAGCATATTCCGTGGGGTATTTTGCTTGACTTCATATGACTTTGACAGTTATTTATATGATTTATTATAATGATCTAAAGAGTGATCTATTTTAGCGTATACTTCACATTTACATATTAACTCCTTCACTGCCAGCCCAGTAAAAATGGATCTATCTTTGACGTCTATAGCCGTCATTGGCGGTGAACGAGTTAACGTGGTCATTTGAAATATTTACATTTAATGTATAGGGAAACTCATCCCAAACTTTTTCCCTCCAATAACGATCTATGCTCGCCCGCTAATCCAAACGCTACTTTCTGATGAATATTGTTTTGTGGAATATGAATTTCGATGGAGAATCCACCTGTTTTTTTTTTTTTTTTTTTTTTAATCCATCTCAGGGGGTGGCCATTTTGCCGCTGGCTGTCGCCTTAAAATGACATCACAGTTGGTCAGGGCTTAGCTAACGGCCAATCATGGCTCTCCTGTTTAGCAAGTTTGGTCATGTGACGTAAACAAAGTGAGCGGTGATTGGTCAATTGAGTTGACAGCGAGTGGCCTCCTGAGAGGGATAAAAAAAGCCAAGAATTGACCCTGACCTTTAATTGAGAACGAGGGGTGTGCATATCTGCGCAAAAAAATAATTTCATACTTTTTTCAATACGTCCATTTTACAAGCGGAATCAATCGATTGAGTCTGACTCATTTACGTCAACTTTTTCTTCCAAGAAAAAAAAAAAAGACTGATGTCATCAGTAGCAGTCAAAGAGTTCAGTGAAGTGTAAGAATACATCAGGGAAACGAAAAAGGTGTGTCCAAGCTCAGGCCCGGGGGCCATTTGTGGCCCGTTTTTGAGCGGCCGGAAAATGTATTAAAAATGACAGTTGCTGCTAATAAATTCTTCTTTTTTTCCGCTGCGGAGCTTTTCTGGTGAATCATAATTCCTATTTACAAGCAAAACTGGTTTACTCCATTTTCTGCTGTCAAGGTTCAAATTTTCGCATGAAGGATTTCAAGTAACTGAAAAACGAAATCTGTTCCGCTTGAAAAACATCATACTAAATGAACAATGTGAGTGCTTGATTGACTAATGTCAGTGCGCTTGATACTAAGCCCGAAAAAATTCAAAGTGGCCCTCGCACGCTGTGATTTGTCTCGAAACGCCCCCGAGGAAAAACTTAGCTAGGCTAAAACATGATACGTTTTATTCTCGGTTTTGGACCAGAACATAAAAACGTTCGGGTTTTTCGAGCGATCTCGGTGATCTTGAAGGCGTTGGACTTGGCGAGCCATTGTCAGTGGACGATTAGCATTTTTGATAGCCAAAAACGTGAAGTCGGCAAACATGATCTGCTACATGGCGGGCCGCGTTAAATGATGCTGCGGGCCCCGTGATGACCCCCCGGCCTTCCTTTGGACACCTGTGCATCAGATTCGGAATAGATAGACGGCCGGATGGATGGATGGTTTATAGGTGCTGCAGCGCGTGCCCCCCCCCCCCCCCCCCCTCCTCCCCCCGCCCGCAGGAAGCATCAGCTGTTCAATGGTGGAAAGAGGGAAGCTTGCGTGCGCGTGGCGGCTCCTAAAATGGGTGAGGCTGGAATAATGAGACCTCCCCCAAGGCCACCGTGACCCACTGACGTGGCTTGGAGGGCTCAGGGGGAGGTGGGGGGTATCGGAGGGGCGCTGGTTAAAAAAAAAATGTCTGCATTTTCTTCTCCTCCAGCAGGTCACCGCGCGCGCGCACGAGGCCAGAGCGATGGGCTCCTCGCGCGCGCGCGGGGCCTCTGCGTCGAAGCCCGCGAAAAACGGCAAAAATGTCACGTTCCCGCCGACGCCGCGCCTCGTTCACGCACATGCGGGGGGGGGGGGACTATAAATCACGTGACGGCGGCACGTCTTGGGCCCTTGGCATGTAGCCGCGCGCGCGCACGGAGGCCGCACGAGGAGCAAGATGGAGAAAACGTCAGCTTACGCTCCGCAGTTCCGCCGTACGATCCTTCATGGCTGCTCGACGACCACGGCCGGTCTGGGGGGGGGGGGCGGTCTCGACGACGAACGGTATTATACGGCTGGTCCGGGATGGAGGGAGGGGGGGGGTCTCTGTCGTCGTATTCCCGCCGCAAAATTCCCCCTTTGCGATGTGGCGCCGATGAAGAGGATGGCGAGAGGCGGCGAGCGAGGTCTCCTTCTTCCTCTTGCTCCTTTTTGGCGGCCCCCCTCGTGTGGTTTGGAACGCAGCTGCCCCCCCGGCGGTCCTCTTCCTCCTCGTCCTCCTCTTCCTCCTCGGTGCGGTCACAGTGTGGCCCGCAACGCAGCAGCGGGACGAGCGAGTGGGGGAGGGGCGGCGAGGAGCGGGAGCGGAGCAGGAGAGAGAGAGGAAGAAGAGAAAGTGGTACTGATGCTGCAGAAAAAGAGGGGGAGGGGCGAGGGATGCGGAGGGGAGGCGCCCACTGCGCACGCGCCCTGCCCCTCCCCTTCCCCCACCCGTTCCAATAGCAATGCTGCCCCCGCGTGGCGGCGAGGCGAACTTTTCAGGTGTGTCCGCACACGTTTGTCTTCCATGCTCAAATTTATTCATATATCACAGCTATTAAATTCCGCTTCAAGACCCACCCAAGAAAAACACCACGATTCCCCGATGGGCTTTTAATCATGTAAAATGGTACATGTGTGTAAAAACATTTTAAAAAATCTAAACAAAAATGAAAAAGTACTTTTAACAGTAGAATAAAATAAATTCAATGAAATGAAAGAAAAACATGAAAAGACAAAAATTAAAGAGAAAAACAATTGCGTTCATTGTTAGACTTGTTAAAATTTGCGGGGTTACATTTCTGGTATTTTACTATAGATTCTATAGTATATGTTCTATAGTGTGGAACATCTGAAGTAACTATGAACTTTAAACAAAGGTAAATTAAATGATAATCGTAATGATCTTTTTGGTCTTCCAGTGCAGTATTATGTTTTGTTTCGCAAAATGTAGCCTTAAAATCAGCAGTCACACTTTCACGATAGGTTTTACAAAGTCGTACAAAACAAAGAGAACGCGTGTCAATAAAGTTTTGTGTATAAAAAAGAAAAGGCTGGCGTATGACGCCGAAACAGCGTCGTTCCCAAGCTACCGTAAAGTAGGTACAAAACGAGCAGAGTTTTTTGGGGGGGCGTGTTTGTGTATTGCGCATTTTTGGAATGAGGAATGGGCTGGCGAGAGAGGCTGCAGGGTTAGCCAAACTGGACGTTAGCTTATAGCGTTCGTCCGACTCAAATGCGCGTGGCAACCTCTCGAATTGTGCTCCCGAGCCTCTCCGCCACCAGGAGGACTTGCTTCTCCTGCTACGGTAGGAGCGCACCGCTAGCTACATCAAAATGGCGTCCACACATGTGGGCGTGAAAGGGCACTGCGCCTCCATTTCTGTTATTACGGTAGCTCCGGAGGGTGAGCCGAAGAGGCGGGAGCATCTCGGCAGAGGACGCCGATCACCAAGAGCTTCCAGGCGGCCGCAGCACAAAGCGAGCCGGCCCCTCCGCACGCGACCCTCCCTCACTTCGGCTAGGCGGCGGCGACGGCAGCGGCTTCCCCCTCGACATGAGTCGCTAGCATGAACGGAGCCGTGTACATTCCGTTCTTCCAGGGCCAGCTCGAGTCCGTCCTGGAGCAGGTGGTCCAGCTGGCAGTCCACGAGATCAGCTCGACGGTGGGCTCCAGCCTCAACGCGCTGCTCCTCGAGGCCGCCGTCCAGGAGCAGGAGAACCGCCGGCTCCGGCTCCGCCTGCAAGCGTGGGAGAGCCGCCGCGGGCATGACGAGGGGGGCGCCGAGAAGCAGCGGGAGGGCCGGGCGGCGGCGGAGGACGGCGACGACGGCCCGGACGGGGGCCGGACGAAAGCCGGGCGGCCGCCCGGGCGGCCGTCCGAGCCCCGCGCGGCCGCCGGCGGACCCACCGACAGCCGCCGCCTGGAGCAGAGGAGCCGAGTCGTCGGTAAGCTAGCGGGGGGCCGTTACACAACAACAAGACGAGCCAGACGGCGTGTTACGTAATCCGACGTATACGCGTCACGGGGCGCACGGTTATTGGCAGGCGGACCATTTGCGATTAGAAAAAACAATGGTGACGAGCATGTCCAAAGATGGCGAAGGATCACGTGTTCAGTGTGCGAGCTGGGGGTGTGGTGGGAACGTGGCAGGGGGCGGGGCACGCCTAGTCGTGTCAACACAGCACGGGTCAAAGGTCAGAAGTCAACTTGTTGGGGGCGTCTCAAAAGCAACTCATCAAAGGTCAAGTGTCAAAGCCCTTTTTTATTTATTTGGCAGCTTCCTTGTTGAAAGCACACGTTTGCTGGTGTGCGCGCTTTGCGCTAACAACGTGGCTGCCGCTGAACTAAAAGTCATTGTTGACAAACGAAACGTAACTTTAAATCCTTTTGAAAAACATAAACGGAATCCTTTTCACATTTAATAAACTGCCCTGCTTAATGTACCCTCAAACATGGAAAATTAATGCTATGATGGGGGCAGCCATTTTGAAAGCATGTGATCAGAGTATGTATTTTGATTGGCTCCCCGACTTTCTGCCTGGTGCTGATAATGGAGCCGCAGAGACTTGCTTCGTGATACCGGTCACTGAGTGACATCATGTTACTTGCCATCTCCAGGAAATGACATCATCAAGGAGCGATTGTCTCATTTTCCGGTAAAACATTCTGACCTCCTCTTGAAGAGCAGGAGAGTAGCTTGTGTATCTCAGCAGGAATTTGTTTTTACCTGAATTTATTTGTTAGAGAAGATCTTAGGGTAGACCACTATTTTGAGAAATATTGTCATCATTTCTAGTTGGGGAAAAAAGTTTGGAATATTTCTGGACTGAAAAAACTGGATTAACTTTTGCGAGAAAACCTTCACGTGCATCGTTGTTTTTCGCGTTGCGGTCCCTCAGAGCAGCTGAAGTGCGCCATGGAGCGCGTCCTGCACTCTGCGCTGTGCCAGCTGAAGAAGATGGTGGAAGCGTCCTTCGACGACCTCCTGCTGGAGATCACGCAGAAGGAGAGCGAGAGACAGACGCTTCAGTCCCGCTTGGACCGTCGGCGGGCCGCCTCGCGCCGAGAGGCCCGAGACGAATCTGGGTCGCCCGACGACTCCGGGGAAGCCCCGGAAGACGCCCGTCGGGAGCCCGCCGTGGTCGAGGAGGCGGGCGGCGCGGCGCGTGGGACGGAGGACGAGACGGACGCGGTGGCGTTCGGGCACGAGTGGTGCGGAGACATGTGGAAGCCCAAAGGGTCGGCGGGAGGAAGCCAGGCGGGCGGGCCGGGCTCAAGCGAGGACCCTGCGCCGCCGGCTCCTGTTATGGCGCTGACCCTCGAGGCGCCCCCGCTTCAGGATCCCCGCTGGACACCTCTGGAAGACATGGACGTCCTCTCTTCCGACCAGGACCCTGCGCCCCCGCCTGAGCCGCCGCTGAGCCCCTCGGGTGAGTCCTAAGGTTGCTAGATACATGGTGGGGGGGGGGGGGGTCGTGTCATCAGTAAGCTTTTTTTATGCAGCAACTCCAGAAGATAAGTAGAGCTAACTATAAAACAACTTACCGACAAGTTCCTTCTTGTTACAATTGATTTGCTCTTAATTTGGAACAAATACGATACAAAAGGCATTATGACCTTGTCAAAATTGATATTCACCCTGAAGCGCTTTCACATACCCCCATTCGGGAAGCTCCTGGTCTAACACAACCTTGATCCAGCTTACTTGACTATGTGACACGAGGACGCCATTTTGTTTCTGGGCTCACTACGGGTTGCTCCTCCCGAACAGGAGGAAATTGGGGCGTTCGCTCTTCAGCCTCCATGTTGCAGCGCCTACTGACCACGTCGCAGCTCCCGGACGATCCCGCGAGCGCCGCCCACAAGAAACCCGAGGAGGCCAAGGTGGCGCCCGCGGGTGAGGACGCCAAGCAGCAACTGCAGGAAGCAGAAGAGGACGAGGACGGGCTGGAGGAAGAAGACGAAGAAGAAGAAGAAGAGGAGGAGGAAAAAGGGAGGAAGGTACTGTTGCTGTGACAAGTTAAAAGATTATTTCCATTTTCAATCATAAATGAAACAATGAAAAAGTCAAAAAAAACAAATGCCAGGTTTTTTTTCATAAATTCCTTGCTCGTATATCCAAAATAATACAATAGTTTAGTGGAATAGTTGTTTCGTGGTCCAATTAAGTCGCTCTTAATTTGAAAAGAGGATGTGTTCTGGCATTAAGCCAGATTGGCGGATACCTGCAGAAATGTTGTTGAAATCTCTCACACCCCCAAAGTACCTCCATTTGCAAATCCCCGACCCTTTGGTCCTTCCTGTGTGTGCGCGCAGAAGAAGCGGCGCAAGGTTTGGTCCGAGTGCGAGGACTGCGGCCGCAGGTTCAGTCGCGTGTTGCAGCTCAAGGCTCATCGGCAGACTCACGCCGCCGCCGGCACCTCGCCGTTTCACTGCTCCGTCTGCGGCAAGAATTTCTCCTCGGCCGGCCGCCTCCGTGGCCACCTGCAAGCCAAGCACCAGTCGTGAGGCCCCCTCCCCCCCCCCACACTCAATGGTACACACACGCACGCTTAACGCCGCTTCTTCGTGATAAATGTGAAACGTGCCAAAAGCAAGACATCGTCTTCATAACGAGGATGACTTGAATCGGCCGAACCGTGTTTACCCCCCCGCAATAGGCTGAACTTTCGCAATATATAGAAACTCCGCTAGTTTTTACTTTTTGGGCTTTCCCCCTCACACACACTTGAAGCACATTAAGACACTGGGGCAAGATGATTTGAGATATGGCCGTTTTGAGTTATGAGATTGGGCAAGGAAAGAATTCAACTTATATTTTATGTAGGCATGGGCTGACCTTAGATTCTGGTAACAGTGAGCAAAAATATGGTGGTATCATGGAATTCAATTTGGCTATAAAATGAGCCTTTTTAAAGTATTTGGTTCAATTAAGTTTTTTTTTTTTTTTTTAAATTGGAAACATCTATTATTTCTAAACAATACCTATCATTGCACCATTTTTTTTTAAAGGCAAAGCACATTAACTCTTTTATTGCCATCCCTTTAAAAATGGAGTTTTATCATCTATTGCTGTCAATGGCAGTGGATGAGCTGACAGAGCAGTGTCTCTTTCATCTCGCACTTACCCTTCGCTTCATGCCAAATGGGCAACTTCAAAGAGGCGGCTCCTTTACTTCAATCTGCAAGCGAGCAGCCTAGTACATCGAGCGTTGCTTGGAAGTCCCTTTTAAAAAAAACGAGGCGTAGAGATCATTACCGGCGACGGCCACTAGTATTAGCCGACGGTCGGCCCATGCCCAATCTCCAAACCTTCGTTCGAATGATGAACGCTTGACAACTGTATTGAAAAAGAGACAAACTGTAAAAGGATGAAAAATGGGAAGTTTCACCGTCCAAGAAGTCAACGGTTGATAGCTTCGCAAGAACACACGGCGTTCTTCAAAAGCCACACCAGATCATTTCCCGCGTGTTTTCTGTTTCCCGCCGTGTTAGGAAGTGACGTTTCTCCGTCACGTGACCGCGCCAGGGTTGAGCAAAGATAGAAGCGGACAATTTTAATGAAGACAATCTTTTCGGGAAATCTCCCAACGGTCGCCGAGGAGCTCGGCTCACTGACGGACGGTTTTTGGGACATTCCGGGCGTTGGCTCGTCTCTCAGGATTGTTGTCATGTTTTTCCTCATGTTTGACTTGTGGACATTTCCTGCGTGCTGGCGTTCCACCTCTCTCATCCACATACCTCATTTGACCGTAACGTCTTTGATTGCTTTCCACACACACACCTACCTTTCGTTACCTCAGCCGACCGGTCGCCGCTCGTTTTGTTTGCGCGGAGGCGCGTTTTGAGGCATTTCTCCGGCGCGAGAAGCACTGACTAGAACAAACTTGCGATGGCCGGTCTTCAATGTGAATTGTTTTGTTTTTTTTTTTTTTTTGATTACAGTTTGCGTTTCCTGAACCTCAAGAAACCTTTTTATAGTGTTTTAAAACTATAGGCAAGGAGGCTTGGCGTACTTCCCACTGACAGAAAAGGGATTCATCTCAATTGAAGGCCCCATCCACATGGAAACGTTGGACATCTTTTTTTTTCTTCCCCCTCATTCGTTTTGAAATAGTTTCCTGTAATCAAAAAAATCGTTTGAAAAATGTCGTCACAAATGCTGCAGTTTGTATGCCAGGCCTGAGGTGGCGCTATAACCCTGTAAGAAGTGAAATGTCTGTTTTTGATCAAATCAAAGCATTTTTCTCTCATGAATCGTCTTTTAACGCTACTTTAAATTACTGTAAAGTGTACGGGATTGAATGAATGGACCCCGCAAAGACGTATAAATTTGTCTTTGGCATTGAACAGGTTTTAAAAAATGGTTAGTTGATGAATGACGTTTCCATGTATGTGGGGCCTTGACAAAACCTTGATGTTTGGCGTTGCAGAGTCAAATATATCCCAAAAGGTGTTTTTTGTTTTGTTTTGTTGTTTCAATTTCCCTTATTTCTTTACCATTTAAAACCGTTAATTAAAAGGGAAGCCATCAGAATCTGTCGCTTCAGATGACAGATGACAGTTATGGAGTTCAGTTATGATTACCGCGTCTGGACGTACGTGGCTTGAACGAGAAGCAGTGTTTTCTTCATCCGGAAACTTTGAAAATAGATTACGTTGGTCAATTCATCAAAAACGTGTTGGCTTGCTTGTTTACCGTTTTGCTACCAGCGCGACAAGCGCAACACCCTGCTCTGGTTCCCTTTTTTTTAATATATACGTATATTTAATATAAGTACTTTTTTTTTTTTTTACCTAAATCCTGTCAAACTGTACTCAATTTACACCTAGATTGGCCATTTTTTTAAATTATAAACAACACTAGCTTTTCTGATGAAAAAAAACAGCTACCATGATAAAAAAATACAATGAAAAATAAAATCGTTGGTTCGTTTTAGCGATCCGTGCCTCAAGGGGGGGGGACAGTGTGTCAAAAGCGTTTGCTCGGATCATCTGCGGAATTTAGCAAAACTAGCTAAACTGCTAGCTCTGTAGCGCACCATTCATTTCCGAGCAAAGTGTCATTAAGCCTTCAAGGACCACATCGGGATTTCAGTCCCATTCTATTCATCAATTGATCTTATCTGTACGTGCGACGTCACGGTGAAAAGATCAAGACCGTCCAGTCGGACGTCACGTGCTGTCTCTGTCCCATTTTCTCGGTCTGGATGTATTCAAGCTTTCAATATAGCACCATCATTGATATTTATATGATGTTGTCAAATTGTACATTTTGACAGTGGGCGTGGTCTGAAAAACAAACACACATTGGGACTGGATCTTAATGGATGTCTTGTGGGTTTTTTTTTCCAATCTTTCTGTATTTTAAAACAGTGGACTGTTTATCGCCACGTTTTATATATCATTTTTTGCCAATTTTAAATCGGAACATCTTTTCACTCCATGTTTGACGCCCAACAAAACGTGTTTGCTTTTGTTGACTTGAAGCAATTGTGTTGACGCTAAAGGGAAGAAGAAGCGATGCGCTTCCTGTACACGTGCGCGCGCACAAACGGGATCAACGGTGTGTACGTTTTGTAACGTTGCTCAACTGTTTTGTCATTGGATGCAATACTTTTGATACACTTTTTGTATTTGAACGCTCATCATTGATGTGAACTTTTCAATGTTTTAGTGTTGGATCGAGAACAACAATCAATAAATGTTGACAAACAAGCTGCTCTCCATCATGCTATTGAAGCTAAGCTAAGGAAGTGAGCAGCGAGCAAGTTTTTGCAACGTGAAGTGTAATTGCACTAAAATAAGGATTTGCATCTTTTTTTTCAGGCACTTGGTGCGCTCGGTTATTTTTTTCAACATGTAACCTGTGTAAACATTCTAAAGAGTAGTTTACAGTTTTTGAAAGTTCATTTATATTGTAGAATACAATTTTAGGTTTCCAGTGCAACTTATAGATGACAGTGAAATATTTTCTCTTTCCTGGGAGGGGGCTTTGGAAAAAATAGCCGAGAAGCACTAAATTCATTGAAGAAAAGAATACTACAGACAAATCAGTTATTAAAGCTCAAAAAAAATACTCATCCATGTAATCTAAATTGACAGTGTAAAACCCTGATTGAAATACCCCCAGTTCATGTTTGTGGTTATTAATAGTTCACTGAAATCATTCATAAAATGAAAAAAGGAAAAATACCTAAGAAATATGAAGAGCTGCTTAAATATTTAGACATATATCATTGTCAAGATGGCACAGTTGTCCTATTCAAATGTTTTCACAAGTTATTTTTTCAATCCATTTTGAACCAGTGGGGTGAACAAGTAAACAAAAGGGAACATATACAACAAAATACCAATGTGTGCTCTAAAAACTGTGTTTTGGGTGTGTTTTTTTTTTTCTTTTTGCGTGCACGTGATAAGCTATGATGCCAATCAGGTAAGAAATTAAAAAAAATGAAATAACACAGAAAGGCAATAAAATCGACCATTCAAATAAAACGAAAACTCAAAATATTTTTTCAAAAACTAATGAATGAATGTCTACAGCTCAAATGCAAAGTAAGTCCCGCGATAAAGTTATCTTTATAAAGGCGTACCGATCCGGTGTTGAAAGTGGCGGTTACCATGGTTACCCGCCTCGCCGGACGGAGGCCAGGCGGAAAGGAGGAGAGAAGGAGGAGGAGAGAGGAGAAAGGAGGCGGAGGAGGGAGGGAGGAATTCGCCACCGTCGGAGGGGAGGAGAGGCCGAGGTGGACGTGGCGGGTCCGCCGCAGTTGGCCACAAGTCGCGGGCAGCGGAGCCGAAGCAGCCATGACGCGGAGCGGCCGCAGGTAAGCAGCCGCCGAAACCAGCAGGCCGCCCGCCACTAGGCCCCCTTCGCCGGCCGGCCGGCCGGCCGGCAGCCGGGCGCCGCCGGTAGGCAGGCCTCCTCCTCCTCCGCATCCATTTCGCCGCCGCCGTCATCTGACGCGCTTCGGCTGCAGCTGTCAGCCGCCCCCCGCTGCGCCCACTCGGCGTGTTTAATGCGACGCGACGACAAGAGAGGGGAATCGGGGGCGCAGGCGGGGGGGCCTTCCTCGGTCTCTCATTCCCGCTCTCGCTCACTTTCTCCACCGTGCTAGCTTAGCTTAGCTTAGTTTAGCATCCGCCGCCAAACAAGATGGCCACTAGCTAGCCGTGTCGCTAGCTCGCTAGCCTTGGCGCTTTCCGCTCTTTGTGCCCAACCAAGTACACTCTTTGCGTCCCGTCTGTTTTCCGGCCACGAACCAAAAGTCGCACAAGCGTGCCATGATATAGTGTCCCGAACAGCGTGACGCGATACGAGTTAGAGCGGATCCGCAATGTTCTGCTGCCCCCCCGTACGTAGGCCGCATTCCTGCACTCGCTCGGCGGATTCGCGTGGCGGCGACAACCCGCGACGAAGCTCAAATGACACTTGAGGATCGTATGCAAACCATGCTAAAGTTGGTTTTCCTTGAACCTCCAGAGTGACCGAAAGAGACGGAGTGGATTTCTTTCGTTTGAATGGGGTTACTTCTATTCGCAGGTAACGAGTCAACTCCCATTAAAATAGAAAAAAATCACACATATTATTCATCAAGCGGCAGGGGGCGCTCTCAGTCTGAGATGAACAATAACCAGTTGAAGTTCAATGTCGGTAAAATTAGCCTTGCTAACGAACATGCTAACCCATGTACAGTGTTAGCAAAGCCTGACAAAATGCTAATCGACATACAGTTGATTTTTCCACACGTTCCGTATGTTTACAATGAAACTGATTTTAAATAGCTTTTCATTTGATCGTTTCGGGCAAGATTTAACTTGCGTAAATCAAACATTCAAAATTGTGTTTGTTGATTTCATTACGACAATTAAAATAGATTAATCATAATTACCTGAATTGACCGAAATTGAGAATTTTATTTTTTGGCCATATTGCTCAGCTGCGTCGGAGTAATAGCATTTCAAACCATATCAAATCAAATGAGAACGTTTCAAATCAAAGTCGAATCAAATGCAGCCAAAAGAATCGGCACCTGAACCAATCGCTGAGTATTTTAGCAACCGGCCAACTTTTTGTTTGTTTGTTTGTTTTCGTCGCAGGCCGCTACCGGTACGGCGCAGGTGCTGACGTCAGGTCCCGTCCCATTCGCCGTCGACCGGGCCCCTCCCGTCTGCCGCGGTCCCGGCTCCTCCCCTGGCGAGCGGCGTCCGGAGCGGAGGTCTCGGGGGCGGGGCGCGCATCCGTAGCTCCGCCCCTCACCATGACGGACCTGGAGGCCGAGTGCCTGAGCCTGAGCCTGGCCTCGGAGGGCGGCTCCCCTCCCGCAACCCTGGAGCCGGGCGGCCCGACCTCGCTGGGCCTCCTCTCCTCGGACGGGCCCACGCCCACGCTCAGCTCCCTGGCGGCGGAGGTGGCCGAGCCGCTGGTCATGCTGCCGTGCGTCAAGAGCGAGCCCGAGGACCTGGAGGATCTGGAGCGGCTGGAGCCCATCCGCACCGTGGACCTGTCCGAGATCCAGCCGCTGTCCACCGCCGAGCTGGGCCACGAGCAGATCAAAATGGAAATCAGCGGCCTGGACTACATCAAGGCCGAGCATCACCGGAGCGACCTGGACCACCACCTGGATCCCTTCCGTCACACCGACGACATGGACTACAAGTCGCACTACGAGACCAGCTGCGTCTTTGACTACATCTCCCAGGTACCCGTCCGCGCTCCCGACGATTTTGCGCCGACGTCTCCGCATGGACCCGAAATCGGGTCGGCGCCGCTGACCGTGTAGGCGTGTCCCGACACAACATTTTCACTTCCAATACTATACCGATATTGCGGCTTTGTGTACCGTAATTCCCCAAATATAAGAGGGTCTTTTCACAAAAATCAAGGCCCATCAATTTTTAGATCGGTCGTATTCTTACGAGAATGACCTTAATGGGACGAGCTAGAGGGCGGACGTCAGTTGGCTGCCTCGCGAGAAGGATATACAACTGCTTTGAGCTCATTCAACGTTACGTTGGCGCTGTGTTCACTGACCGCTCAGAATGCGGGAAATCTGACACACGCTTAATCCGCAACAAATATGATCGGAAATGAACAATTTCTCATTAATTATGAGTTCGACGGTACGGATCTTTCTAACCAGGAAGTAAAATGGCTCGTTTGCACGCCCCTGTATATACCCGTACAGGGTTAAAATTAAAAAAAAAAAAAAAAACGGGCCACGTGGTGCCCGGCCCACTCCCGGCGCGCACAGCAAAGCGCGGCTTTCCGCTTCCCGGCCCGTTTGACGAACCCGGGCCCGTTTGCGGCAGGTGAGCGACACCCTGGACTACATCAAGTCGGACCACCACGCGGACCTGCAGTGTTTCTACGCGGCGGAACCGGGCGAGTCGGACCCGGCCGCGGGGCCGCAGCCGCCGGCCAACGCGCTGGAGTCCATCCACATGGCGGAGCTGCGCAGCGAGCTCAACAAGCTGCGACCCGACTCGCTGCTGCTGCTGGACGGGATGAGCAAGCCCGAAGTGGACTTCCCCTACCAGGCGGCGGCGGCGGGCGAGCCGGGCAAAGCCTCGTCGGCGGGCAAAAGCCCGACGGTGAGGAAGCCGCGCAACATGCAGGGCGAGAAGCCCTTCTCCTGCACGCAGTGCGGCAAAAACTTCAGCACGCTGGGCAACCTGAAGACGCACCAGCGCATCCACACGGGCGAGCGGCCGTACACGTGCGCCCAGTGCGGCAAGAGCTTCGGCCAGGCCGGGAACCTCAAACGCCACCAGCTCATCCACACGGGCCAGAAGCCCTACGTGTGCGCCCACTGCCCCAAAGGCTTCACCAAGGCGGACGACCTGCGCGCCCACCAGCGCCTGCACACGGGCGAGCGCCCCTTCGCCTGCCAGCACTGCGCCAAGACCTTCGGCCAGGCCAAGGAGCTCAAGGCGCACCGGCTCAGCCACGCCGGCGAGCGCCCCTTCGCCTGCCAGCACTGCGCCAAGACCTTCGGCAAGGAGGCCGCCTACCGCAACCACCTCCTGGTGCACGAGGTGGCCGCCGGCGCCGGCGCCGCCGCCGCCCCCCCCGCTCAGATCCTTCACCTGCTCGCACTGCGGCAAGACTTTCAGCAACGGCGCCGTGCTCAAGACCCACGAGAAGATCCACTCGGGCGAGCGGCCCTTCGGCTGCGCGCAGTGCGGCAAGTGCTTCGGCCGCTTGGGGCATCTCAAGGCGCACCAGCACGTGCACACGGGCGAGCGCCCGCACGCCTGCGCCCGCTGCGGCAAGACCTTCAGCCAGTCGGGACACCTCAAGGCGCACCAGCAGATCCACAAGCGGGAGCGCGCCGACGGACACTAGACAAGCACTGCCAGCCTTTTTTTTGTGTTTTTCGTTACGCTTAGCCACCTCTTTGTTACCTTCTGCCGCCTCCCCATCGGCCTCGTTTTCGTGCGTGTGGAAGAAGTGTATGGGGAAAGCCCTTTGAGCCTTTACTCATTCCCAATGTTGGACGTGCGCACGTGCACGCCCAAGGCAAATCCGCTTCGTTTGCGCCGCCCGGCGCCGCTGAATCGATAGATGACCGCATTCCGTTACGAAAAATGGGGACTTTGTCCAAATTCTCACTTTAAAGGGCCTGCAACATGATATTTTATTCTTTCCGCTGTGTGATATGTGCGTAGAAATTACATTTGGCACGCTCGCCATTTCATTTCTCATTAATTATGAGTTTGATGGTACGGATCTTTCTCACCAGGAAGTAAAATGGCTCGTTTATCTTTCCGCTCTATGTTGGCGGGCCGCGTAACGTGCATCCGTCCTCCTGACTCCCGAGGCTCGCGGCTGATGGAGACGACTCCAACAGTGTAAAGAACAGGGCCAAAAACGGGCCTTTTACTGACACTATAATGCAAAACAACGTCAATACACGGCTCGCACCAGCACGCTTTTCTTCTATCGAATCGGAACCCGTGGGAACCCAGTATTCGTAGCAATACTGTACTTCCACCCTCGGGTGAATTATTTACTACTGACGTTGATTTTTGTGTGCTCCGAAACACACATCTTGGCCACCTCAGCATTTTTTTTTTAATTTATTTATTGTTTTACAGTAAAACGTAGCTAATAAATGAAACGTTACTGTTTACTTGGCTGACTCGGTGCAAAAGCTCCTTCTCAGCACCGGAACCAAAAGGAAACTCAAAGACGTGGATAAGGTCGGCGTGTATTTTCTCTCGCACCGGCGGTGCGGGGAGTTGTGAATTGCGCCTGTCGTCATGAGCGCCGTTTTCATCCGCGCGGGCGGGACCGGTGTGAGAGTGCAGAATAAACAAGGAATACTTAGAAATGCATCCGTGAAGGAAAATAATACTTGGTTAATACACGGTTAAACGCCAAAAAGTCGACTTTTCATGTTATGGCCCCTTTAAAGTAAGAATTTTGACTTTAACGGCAGAATTCTAACTTTGAAGTGAGAATCCTCATTGGGCCTTAACTGCCAAACGTGAGAATTCTCATTTTAAAGTTAGCACTTGAGAATAAAGTTTGAATCCCTCTTAATTTTCTTCATAATATCAAATATTTCTTCGTCTCTAATATATATTAAGATCCTCATTCTGGTCCTCTTGATATTGGGTACGGTCCTGTTCCACAACTCCAGGACATCACATGACGCAGAAGAATCTTGTTGCCGATTGGCTGTCGAGACGCAGCGTCAAAGAATTTTCTCGCTCTAGTTGAAAAATGTCAACATGAGCGACTCTGCAAAAAAGTAAATTCTCAAAAGGCTTTCTTTCCACAGGTGTCACCAAGCAACTGACCAATCGTGTGACTCGCTCGGTGCTAGCAAACATTAGCTTGCGGTCACACTTTGTTACATGTTAGTATGTGTACTTTTCTATATTTATACACATCTATATATATATATATATAAATATATATATAAATATCTACACACATTTCTTATATATCAACCTGTACATGCAGTGGAGCGCTTGCCTGGAAAGAATGTTGGTCGGGAAATTTCAATTTTCGACCGAAAACTTGTTTACACTGATGACATCGTCGCGATGACGTCATGCCAACTTTTTCTAACGTTCCTTGGCTTTTTACGTTACATTCCGTGTGTACGGGAGTGAGACAGCACCCCCTGCTGGCTGATTGAAGCTATCCTTTTGTGTCAAGAGGCAAAGAACTTTGTAATTTTTTTTCTATTTAGCCCGACAAATGATTACAGGTTAATCATCTCTTTGTCTCCAACATTGATATGTTTTTATCTTCATACGACACACGCGTTTTGTACCAGTCTTTTACGATTACATGCCATTTCTTGTACTGCCAATCAAACTATAAAAAGTTCTCTTTTTGTCTTTGCACCAGTTGTCTCATCACTGACTTGGAGTGGCTCTCCAATTCTTACTGTCAACTTCAGCTGTCACTCATTCTCAGAAGCTCCACCCACATCAATATATGGCCCCGCCCCTCCCATGGCCTTTCTCTGACGTTCCGAGTCCTTGCGAATGCATCTTTGCCAGCAGGGGCCGCTCTTCCTTGAGCTGCGTTTCCGGTTGCATGTAAAGTAAACGGTTTGTTTAAGCTAGTATGGTTATTTATATTGGCTATAATATGTAAGCATTCACACAGCTGGAGAAGAAATTACAGAGTCCGAATTCGAACTCGTTAATTTCAAATCCCAAACCTTTTCTCTGCCATTTACCTATACAAAAAAACGTAGTTGACAGCACTATTCTCGTAAGATTTCCCTTGACGTCCTTTCACGTCAATGGCAATCAGGCTTCAACCAATCAATCAAATTTTATTTGTAGACTTCCTGTGTGGTGTTTGCATATTCTCCCCGCACTCACGTTTGATTTTTCCCGAAGAACAAATTCTACTTTTTTTTGTGGTTGTTTTAAAATACAATTCTCACATTTAGAATTACATTTCCGAGACAGAAAACATTGAATTTTGCGCTCCCAAATCCCATGAAAGAAATTTTGAACGGAACTTTATTACAAAATAGCCACACCCGGAAGTCTTTTCCACACAGGCGGTGTAGCCATGGCAACGGCAAAGCGTTAAAAAGTCACGCAAAAGTTATCGTTTCGGTTCTTTATTGCTGTTTGTACGTGGCAATAATGACGTTAGCGAGACATGTAGGAGGAGGAGGAGGACGCGGTCTTGGAAGACGAGGAGATCACTCTGCCGTCGATCACCTCCTCTACCACGGTCACCACACGCTTGCCGGAGGATGTGGACGTTGAGGAGGCGGACACGCTGCCGACCGATCGGACGACAGGATTAAGTGAGGCGGGCCCATGGGCGTCGGCGATGACGTCACGGCGGCCGACTCACCTGCTGACGGTCTCGCCCTCCAGAAGACGGCGGTACTCCGCGATCTCCATCTCCAGACGCGTCTTGATGTCCAGCAGCATTTGGTATTCCTGGCCTTGGCGCTCCAAGTCAGCCCGCAGCTGAATCAGCTGCTCCTCCAGCGAGGTCACCTGCGGGACAAGAAGTGACGTCTTAACACGCGCTTCTGCTTCCGGCCTGGAGCTAATTGCTCACCTGCGCCTGGAAGCCCGTCAGCATCATGGAGTAGCGGCTCTGCGTCTCGGCCAACGTCGCCTCCAGCGATGCTTTCTGCACAAAACGAACATAGCAAACGCTCAGGAGAGAGGAGATAACGGTAAGTCACATTCATGGAATTCATTGTATGCCGCAAAACTTTTCTTTTTCACGCCGAATTATGCTAATGTGTAGCATTAGCGGGTGCCTGAGACTTCAGGAGAGTGCAACGATAAATGCAAAATGCTTCACTTTCATCTAACTAATCGTGTTTTGGTTTGTCCTTCCGTTCACCATTAGTTTTTGAAGTGTTGGAAGTACCAGCTATTGTGTCAAATCTCACATCACCAAGCAAAACAACCTAAATATTTTTTGGTGTGTTTCGAGAAAGACATTCTATATTGTCTTGGGAGTTAGCCTATTCATTTGTGTCCACTGCTGTGTCCATTTTGTCTCAGCAAGACAGCAAAGTGAATTTCATCCCACCCAAACATATGACACATCAATAGAAAGACTAAGATGTCCTCCACTGAGTACGCAAGGACCTTTGCGCTAAAGTCAAAAGATCACAAGCAAGTGTCCAAGTGTAGTGGTTTACCATGCCCAACATGGACTGCAGTTCTATCTGGAGCGCCTGCAGTGTCCGTTTGACTTCCGTGACCTCTGACCTGGACGTCTGCAAGCTTATCGTCTGCGTCTGCACTTCTTTGTTGAGGGCTTCCATCTATGAATAGACACAATGAGGTGATGTGCGTGCCACGCACATACTTACGCACACACACACACACGCACACGCACACACACACACACACACACTGGCTTTATCGCACTGCACCTTGGTGTTGAACCAGGCTTCCACGTCTCTGTGGTTCTTGGCTGTGATGGCCTCGTAATGTTCTCTGATTTCGGCCATCATGGCTGACAAGTCCTGACCCGGGGCGGCGTCCACCTCCACGTGCACCTGACCGCTCATCTGAGCCCGCAACGCCAACAGCTCCTGAACCGGTGAAAGGCAATAAAAGCACAAGAAGATGACATAGAAGCAATGCAGAAGGAGATCTGCAAGAGAAGAACAAAGAACAAGATATGTACAAGAAGGAGGCAAATAAAGAAAGAGAAGACTTGAAATTCCAGAAGAAGACGCAGGTTTTCAGTAGACCTCCTCATGGTTCTTCTTGAGGAAGATGAGCTCCTCCTTCAGGCCTTCAATCTGCATCTCCAGGTCGGATCTGGCCAGGGTGAGCTCGTCCAGGACGCGACGCAGTCCTGCGATGTCGGCTTCCACCGACAGACGCATGGCTAGCTCGTTGTCGAACCTGCGGCGACAGACCAGAAGATGAGGGTGATGGACGAGTGGGATGACAGAAAGCCCCGCGCGTGACGCGTATCGAGAGAACGGCAATGGATTTGGTAAGGAACTTGGACTCACTTGGTTTTGAAGTCTTCTGCCGCCAGCCTGGCGTTGTCGATGCTCAGGTGGACCGCGCCGTTCATCCGGGTAGCGTCCTGGATCTGCAACAAAAAACGAGTTTAGCGGTGGGATTTTTTTTTTTTTTTTTACAAGAACGGGATGTGAGAATTTTGCAGTCACCTTGCCGTTGAGATCGGCGATGGTAGCAAAGTAGGCGGCGTAGTCCCGGCTGGCCGGGCCGACGCGGCTCTCCAGGAACTGGCGGATCTTCAACTCCAGCTCGGCGTTGGCCTTCTCCAGGGAGCGGACCTTGTCCAGATAGGTCGCCAGGCGGTCGTTGAGGTTCTGCATGGTGAACTTCTCGTTGCCCAGCAGGCCGTCGGTGCCGGAGGCGACGACGGAGGAGAAGCCGCCGCCCATTCCCGCCGAGGAGATGCGCACGTCGGAACCGCCCGCGCCGCCGTAAACGCTGCCGGCCCTCATGGCCATGATGCGGCCGCCGCCCATGGAGGAGCCGCCGCCCATGATGGACCCGGTTCGGACGGACCTTGAGGAGGAACGGGAGATGAAGCTGTTCATGGTGGTGTGCCGATGCTCGCTGGAGAGTGAAGAGCGGGTGCGCGCCGCCGCCTTTTAAAGAAGCGCCGTGTCAATCGGCCAGGTCAGTCTGTCACTCTGGTATGTGGGTGTGGCGAGCGAGGGGGGGGGCGGTCACCCTTGACACCTACTTCGAACCGAGAGTGTCACTCTGCTCAGGAATGAAAACCGACCGGTCCGACTGGACGCACGCCACTTTTGCTTTTTTCTATCAGCGCAGCTCTTTGGACTCTTGCCCTGTTTCCACCTCCGCCTTTCTTCTTTCTTCTCGCTCTTTCTGCTTCATTTCTGCTGTGCAATCAGCTTGATCTGCGTGCATGCTGTTTGTCTTTGAGGGTTAGTTGCTACTTGATTAAAATCATCAGATGATCAAGTCAGACTAGATCAAAAGTCAGTGGTAGTCTGATGTGCGGTAGTCCAGTAGTTCTCAGTCCTCTTTCTGCTGATGGACCCCCTGGGAAACATTTCTTCCAGTCAAGTAACCTCTTACAACTGCGATGGATGAAACAAATAAAACATAACTACATCCAAGTCTTCTTTGATAACTGGTTGTTTCTTGTTTGACGTTCTGCCAAAAATACTTTTGGCGTATGCTTGTTGTTTTTCCTACAGGAATCTATGAGATTATCCGCGATTCTGAGATGTTCTTGAAGTCATTTAAACCCTCACATTCTACCTCTGCAACTTTTTTTCCTTTCTTGAGGCTCGTGTAGTCAAGACCACATCAACCAAGACCAAGATATTATTGGGAGACTATCAAGGTAGAGGCAAGTCCATGAGTCTTAAAGGTTGATAGACCAGAGTCAAGACCAAGGCTTCTGAAGTTTGAAACCGAGACAAGGCCAAGAATTTTGAAGGTTGACAGCCAGGCAAGATCGAGATTTTTGCAGATGGAGACAAGACAAAAACCTTTGGGGTTCTAGACCGAGGCAAGACTTAGAAAGCTGAGCCTGAGGCAACATCAGAGCTTTCGGAGGTGGAGACCGAGACAAGATCAAGGCTTTTGAAGGTGGAAAACAAGACCGGGACGTTTGGTGGTTCGCAGCCAGGCGAGATCAAGACTTTTGCAGGTCAAGGCAAGACCGAAACCTTTGGGGTTTGAGACCGAGCCAAGACCAAGGCTTTTGAAAGCTGAGGCAATATCTTTGAAGGTCAAGACCAAGACAAAATGAACATTTCTCAATTTGTCTCCTACAAATTCTGCAATTGGTAAACGCAGCAGAAGTAGAAGTGGTCTCGTCGGTCAGGCCTTGATCAAAAATCCCCATTCGGCACCGTCCCGGATCGAGTGAAAATGCCTCGGCCGGCCTCCGAGACCAGAACAAGCGGTCTGGAGACCGGACTCCAGAAGGAGACGGATCTGGAGGAGCGCAACGGTAGTTGAGGCTCTTTGGCCCGGAGCTGATTTACTGCCATTTCTTGACTGCTTGATTTGCAAACTCGCTGACAGAACATTTGTCTTCTGATTTATGAAGATTGGCGCTGCTCGGGTTTCACGAAGCAAAAGTCTCGTTCGATTTACGCGGACCGCGCCCTGGATTGGTCGCCGGGCTTTTTTAAACCGTACCCGCAGTGGAGGGAACCGCCGCATCATCGATCACATTTGAACGGACTCATTTGCGTCATTCTCCGAACGGCGCGAGATTGAGCGCGGCCGCGTGCGAGCTGTCAGTAACAAGCGCTCGTCAATCAATCGTCGCGCCGAAGCTTCTGAATGACGCTCAACCCGACCGGTTTCATTCCACGCACCGCTGCACAACAGCTACAAGTTACTACAACTTGTTTCTGGTTTTCCCTCTTATCCAGTAACTAATTGCAGGAAACCAAACTATTTGAAACATCTGTCAGTGTTGAAGCGGAAGACATTTTTGGACTGCGCGAGATAATATTGGAAGTGCAGGGGCAAATTTCTGATTTACAAATTGACCTTGTTACTGAATGACAAAAGTCCGATGTTAACTTAGAAAATCAAGGATCGTGTCGGTCTACAGCCGTGATCTCTAATATTGGCGTTAACGGTCCGTTCCGGACTCCGCTTCTGCTCTTACATTGAACAAATGTGTCATATTTTCTCATAGGTACTGTTACTGACTATTGTTCTTTGTTTCACTTATATTATTCCTGCTGATATTATATTGAACTCTTGGTTGAAATGTTGGAATTATAGCAAACGAGAAAAATAACTTGTACAGGTGCACCTTTTAGTACTTTTGTATGTTTACAGTTCATGACTTAACAGTGATGTGTGTAATTAGATTTTCTTTGAAAAGACGTTTCTGTGAATTATTGCTAAAAATTCTTGAATATCTCAAGTATTTTTTTTTTTTCTTGTCAGGATGAAGAGCGGCCTGCTCTCAAGACCCGCAAAGCCTTCCAATGGAGCGAGTTCATGTAAGTTTCAAATTTATTTCCCACAGTCTAATTATCGATTTGATAGCGTTTATATATTTTTTTAAACTCAGGTTTTAGAGTCGCCAAGGTTCACCTTTCCAAATCCCGAGTGATATCAGCATATTTCCTTCCTGGGATTTGTCGATAAGAGGTCTTCTGACGTTCAAGTCGCTTGCTGCTAGCTAACTGATTAGCCATTTTATGTTTGTCATATTATTAGATAAATATATTTTTTGAAACGTAATACTGTGGTGCAGAAGTTTGCAGTTGCAAAGTCATGCATTGGATGACAGGGCTTCCATTTAGATTTCTAGCTTTAATATTATTGGTATTCATCCCCAAAAAAGCCGAATACTCATAATGCCATGCAATGTTATTGTTTTTCATATTAATATTTCGACGATAATGGCGCCATTGCTATGCGGATTAGGTCACCTAAATCCCTATCGAAGACTTGAAAAGTTCTGTCCAAGCTTCTTTTGGCGCTTCATTTTTAATGTCTGCTATAATAACATCAACTATGGTCACATGACCGTGGAACATTATGCTCCGCCCATGTGGATTCCCTTGGATTTCACACCTTTTCTTCGGTTATACATATTCAGTTTACGCATGCATACGGTATGCGGTAGTCAAGGGTTCCTGATGCTAGCACGATTAGCATGATTCCAAAAACATGCTAACAACTTTAAAGACCGACAAGTTGACTATAGGTGGAAATTCCAGATTGCCCCCTGGGGGTTTTTGAAGGAACTGCAGTGGGTATGTGAGATTTGAACAGGGTTTCTGCAGTTTTTGCCATATCTAAAGTATGCAGTGAAAAGAAAAGAACAGTACCGTTTTCTTTTCAAATAAAGAGCAAATTAATAGGATCATGAGGCAACTCACTGCTAAAATGTGTTATAGCGACTCATTTGCTAAACAGTCTGTGCCTTTATTTCGTTAAATTTGACATGGAAGTGCATTGTCTTTACTGGCATCATTTTCTGCCGATCTATCTTCTGGATTTCCATATGAAAAATACAAGTTCTGGACTTGAATCTCCCCGCGCGGACGTTCCACGTGAACGTTAGCTTAGTCTCACTGGAGAATAACTTGTCGAGTCTTGTGTATTTGTGTCTGTCACGGGATAAAGAGATGGCCCCGCCTCTTGGCAACATCAAACCCACCTTTGACCTTGACGGAAGAAGCGCTGGAAAGAACGGATGGTGCGTGCGGTCAATGAAAAAACACCAAAGGCTTTAGACTTCCTTTATTGAAGGAGGCGACCTAAGACGGAAGTATCATGTTGACGTTCTTCCCGTTCCTCATCTGCTGCTTCTACTGTGGACCTCCTGTACGATGACGACGCGAGAGTTTTTGCTGCTGCTGGTGCTGGTGCTACTGGTGCTGCGTAGGACAAAGCTCGATTCAGTTTACTTCTCGCTGGGATTTCGCATGGATTTGCCCGAGTCAAGTCACCTGGCGCCCTCCCCGTCCATCAGGCGGCGGTACTCTGAGATCTCCATCTCCAGCCTGGTCTTGAGGTCCAGAAGCTCAGCGAACATGATCTTCTGCTTCTCGATATCGGCCCTGAGCTGCGCCAGCTGATCCTCCAGGCCCCCCACCTGCCTCTGGTAGCCTTGCATCATGGCGCTATAGCGAGCTTGAGTCTCGGCCAGCGTTGCCTCTAGAACCGCTTTCTGCCAGCCCGGCCATTTGGAGCAGAGTTAGGCGGACGACAGAAGATCTACTGCTCACTCTTCAAACAGACGTTCCAAGTTATGGACAAGGAACCGCGTCGGTGGCATCGTCACCTGGCTCAACTCTGCCTGTAGCTGGATCTGAAGGTTCTGGAGAGTTCTTCGAAGTTCACTCATCTCGCTCTTGGTCGTCTGCAGGTTTACGGTCACTTCCTTGTTGAGCTCGGCCGTCTGCGGACATAGGCCGAGATTTGCTTCATGTAGACGTTCTTTGCTCCCTCTTAAGAGTTTTCAAATTCACCTTGGCCTGGAACCAGTTGTCCAGGTCTCTGCGGTTCTTGGCAGCGACAGCCTCATAATGATCACGGATTCCGGCCAAGACTGAGGCGATGTCCTGCTGCGGGGCGGCGTCCAACTCTACGTTGACCTGTCCGGTCATCTGGGCTCGCAGGGCAATAAGGTCCTAAGGGGCGTAATGCTTGTTAGGACATCTCGTGCAGCCTTCAATGAATTTGGGGTCTTCCTAACGCAAGCCCTGCGCTCACCTCCTCATGGTTCCTCTTCATGTAAAGGAGTTCCTCCTTCAGACCCTCCACCTGCATCTCCAAGTCGGCGCGAGTCATCGTCAGCTCATCCAGAACCCGCTTCAGACCGGCCGCGTCGGCCTCCGCCGCCTGGCGCATGGCCAACTCGTTCTCATACCTGAACACAATCATTTTCTCACATTTTGGATGGGATGCTAATATATCGTCTCTCCGCCCCGTAGTGGTCATCCCAAAAGATGGAACGGAAGAAACTGGAGCATTTTTAGCCAAAACGTAAAATTTTGAGTCCAGTTGCCTCTGTTCGACCATGTCAAATTTGGGACCGTGGATTTGAAAGCGCGTTTTGATGGATCACTCACTTGACGCGGAAGTCATCTGCGGCCAGCTTGGCATTGTCAATGGCAAGTACCAGGGCAGCGTTGGCACGGGCGCCATTTTGGATCTGAATGATGACAAGCGGTGACGGTCTGACATCTTCTCATCAAAATACAAAATTCCAACTAAGACAGGACAGACCCTCCAACCCAACTGCTTTGAACAGGCCCGTCTTGATCATGCAGTTATTCCTGATTAGTATTATTTTGAAGCGACCCGCTAATATTTGATGAAGACACCTGAGAACTCTTATTTCTTGTTAAGACGTCTCCTTACAGTAAATATGAGTACTGTGGTTGGGATATTATTGTGGTGGCATTGAACACTCTCAAAGATTCAAAGAGGAACTTAAGCGACCTTATCAAAATTCGTAGATTTGGTTTTGAGAACGTCCACCCCCCCCAAAAAAAAGCTAATGCATGCACTGTAGGGTTCAGCTCACCCCGTCTTGCAGCTCTTTGATTCGCACAAAGAATCCGGTCCAGTCATGGCCCTGCGGACCGGTTTTGCTTGCCAGGAAGTTCCTGATCTTCAGCTCCAGATCTGCGTTGGCCGCCTCCAGCCTGCGCACCTTCTCCAGATAGGACGCCAACCTGTCGTTCAGGTTCTGCATGGTGAACTTCTCGTTGGCGGAGATGTCGATGGCGTCGCCGATGCTCATCATGCCTGCGCCGCCCATGCCCGAGCTAATCTTGGACACGCGGACGCCGGAACCTCCGGCGCCGCCGTACACGCTTCCGCCGCCAAAGCTGCTCTTGGACATGTAGGCCCCGGAAGCGCCCACGCCGCCGTATACGCTGCCGCCGCTCAGACTGGCGCCGCCCAGGCTGCTGACGCGGGACGATGAGATGTAGCTGCGGTTAGAGACGCTGGCCATGATGAGGACACTCACGAGACTGAAGACCTTCCGTGACCACGGAGTCTTATAAAGCTTTGATGGTGGGGTGGGGCGGGGGAGCGCACCCTGCCGCTGGAATGAACACCATCTTGGAAGGCTTGCGGTATCCCGGGGCCAAGAAAACGCCCAGTTGACATCCCGCGGCGCTGCTATGTTCTCACCTTACGCAGTCTCGCGGCGGTGTCAGCGAACACACCCCGCTGCCCTAGGTGACAACCAGCACCTCCACCCCACCTGTGAGGTGCCCCCAAGCTGTTTGACTCCAAAATGTCGACTGGTTTTGCTGGTCCGACGAGTGCCGGTAATGATTTGGCACGCCCGCCGTGACCACCCCCGGCGACTTTCGCGCCTCCAACTCAAGCATCCGCTTCAAGGTCGGTGACGCCACGGACAGTATAATTGCGCCCATAATTCATTTTAACCGTACCCACGCTAACTGTGGAATCGTTACAATAACTACAGCGTCTGCGACGGTACTGAAACTAGCATCGTTATGTGCAACGGTTCAACACTTGCGCTAGCTAGTTTTTCACAAAAATCACATCCCGTCATTCCAGTTGTTTTTTTTTATTGAGACTCAATGGTGCCCTATCATTCGGATGATGAGCTGTCATCTTCTTCGTCATCATCTGAGGCCTCTTTGACGACGACGACCGCATGCTGTGTGCGGCCGATGTCCGCCAAGCTGAAGTCATACGAAAATGAGGTGTCAAGATTGTATTGTTTGGCATCTTGGTGTGACCGTTGCGCGTCCGACCTCATCATCTCCCCGTCGATTAGTCGTCGGTACTCTGCGATCTCCAGCTCTAGCCGGGTCTTGATGTCCAGAAGCTCCGCAAACTGGGCCTTCTGCTTCTCCACGTCAACTTTGAGCTGGGCCAACTGCTCCTCCAAGGACGTCACCTGCCTTTGGTAGCCCAACAACATGGCGGCGTAGCGAGATTGTGTCTCTGCTAGCGTTCCTTCCAAAGCGGCTTTCTGACAAAAGAGCAATCAGAGCAAAATTAGAAGCGCAAAAGATGAGGTGAAGAAGTCCCCTGAGAAGCTCACCTGACTGAGCTCCGCCTGCAGTTGGATCTGCAGGTCCTGAAGAGTTCTTCGCACTTCTGTCATCTCGCTTTTGGATGTGTGCAGGGTCTCCGTGCTTGTTGCCACTTCCTTGTTGAGTTCGGCTGTCTGGGATGTTGACCAGGGTTGATACGACAAGAAGGAGAATCATCTCTAGCGCCTTGCATATTACCACACGAGGAGCTCTTCAGAGTATTGGCGTCTTGCTCAAGGACACCAAGGCCTACGGTCTCCAGGAGGGTTCTTAGCAGCACTCTCACCTGCTCTAGGTTTCTACCTTGAACCGAGATCCTCAACCACTTATTCACGGCTTTCCTCATGTAGACATAAATACTTTTAGCAAGCCAGCGAGAAGATTTTGCATTCACCTTGGCCTGGAACCAGTTGTCCAGGTCTGTTTGGTTCTTGGAGGCGACATTCTCGTAATGTTGCCGCATTCCGGCCAAGACGGCAGAGAGATCTTGCTGAGGGGCGGCCTTCAACTCAACGTCCACCTGTCCGTTCATCTGAGACTGAATTTCGAGGATGTCCTGTGGGCGGCGGAGATGGTCAAAGTAACTTCCCGCTTAGCTTTCAACACTTCGCTGAAGCTGCTTTCACCTCCTCGTGATTTTTCTTCAGCTGGATCAGTTCCTCCTTCAGACTCTCCACCTGCATCTCCAAATCAGAGCGACTCAGCGTCATCTCGTCCAGAATCCTCTTCAGACCCCCCAGATCGGCCTCCACCGCCTGGCGCATGGCCAACTCGTTGTCGTACCTCAAGTCAAACAATTTTCGATGAAGAAATACTGCGTAAACTCTGAAATAGTTGGCCTAGGGTGTGCCTTTAAGATGACTGATTGGACTCACTTGACCTTGAAGTCATCCGCTGCCAGTCGGGCATTATCGATGTCCAGTTGGAGAAACGCGTTGGTGCGAGTGGCGTCGAAGATCTGAAGTACAATGTTTAGAAAAGGGATGATCACGCTCTACTTTATGGGATTACCAACACTGCTAATGGACTATAATACTAATAGTGGTACTACTACTGGTACTGCCCTTGGTAATAATAGTACTGCTAGTAATAATAGTGGCACTGCTATTGATACTAGTACTGGTACTGCTAGTGGTACTGCTTGTGGTAGTAATACCACTGCTAGTGATACTGCTAGTGGGACTACCAATACCGCTAGGAGTACTATTAGTAATACTTATAGTGTTACTGCTAGTGGTACTACGACAACTACTACTGGTACTGCTCGTGGTATTGGTAGTGGCACCACAAGTACACTAGTAATCATAGCGGGGAATTGGTGAAGATGTGAAACCGCAAATTTACTCGGATTTGTGTGATGGTACGATTTCACTTGCAGTGTAGCAGAATGGGTTTTCGTCGCGAACGGAATGGAATTTTCCGAACGCGTCAACTGCCCGCGCGACTGCGGCCGACCGCGGTGTGTGTGGCGACTGACCTGGTCCCGAAGGTCTCCGATTTGCCGGTTGTAGGCGCTCCAGTCTCGGTCCTCGGGCGCGCCGGCACTCTCAAGGAAGTTTCTGATCTTCAGCTCCAGATCTTCATTGGCCGCCTCCAGCTTTCGCACCTTCTCCAGATAGGTTGCCAAACGACCGTTAAGGTTCTGCATGGCCGCCTTCTCGCCGTCCGACACGTCCAGGGCGTCGGCCAAGTCAAAAGCGGCGCCGGCGGAGGAGAAACACGAGGGGGCCGCTACGCTGGAGATGCGGACCCCTCGGCCCCCGGCGCCCGCATAGACGCTGGGGGCCCGCCGGGCGCTGACCTGGCTTCCGGCGGAGAAGGCAAACGAGCGAGCGAAAGATGCCATGATCAAGAGACACGCGAGGAACGGATGCTGCCTTTTTATCCCGCTGTGAGTCATGGAGGGTCCGGCCCCCCCGGCGCTTGAGACCCCCACCGGAATTTGAAGCATTCCGCACTCAAACGTGCCCCTTCATGCCCGGCATTTGCAGAATGATGAGCACAATGGACTGCCTCAACGACAGACCTTCATCTTGAATTTGAGAATCAGTTGAACGTAGGCTGGAGAACAATTCGTAGGGAGGAAGAAGTCATGGGGAAAAGAACAATCCAAAATCCCCCTTTTGCGGCTTGTGTTTCCTTGGCGTGTTTTGGGGTCTTCACGTTAGAAAGCGAAGCCCATGCTAACTGGAATTTCCATCATCTGATCGTCCCGGTTTTAGCTCACCATTCCGATTGTTTGCTCGCCTTGGCAGTATGCTTGGAGCAGGTTATTGTCCATCTGCACTGGAAGTTCTCAAGAAGTTCTCAAAAACATGTCTGAATGGGACATCATCAGACTGCCTCTTTGGACCTCATATGGACACTTCAAATCAATACTGATTATTAGTAGCCAAGGAGGCCGGTAACAGGTATTTGGAGCTGATATTGATTTTCGTTAACTCCTGGGGGAAATTTTGACCTGACTGCGGCTTTTTGATGTTTTCGATGTGCGATATCGAAGGAAAAGCATGAAGAAACACTAAAAGGGGTCTTCAAAACATGACGACTTTCAATATGCCATGCTGCCGTGCTTGCAAAAGGGAGGTTGAGAGGTTCACCCTATAGGTGTCAAATTGAGCCCATGTCAGGCTCATTTACTGCCTCTTTATGAAGTCATTACATTTATTCGATTCTATGAATTTGAATCAACAGTTAATATAAATAACGGACACACAGGGTCTCGGGATACTGTATGCATGTGAAAATGGCGGAAAAAAATCTTCATATGCAAATTTTTCCCTAAGGTATGATGGAGGTGACCCAAAGAGTGCCTTTATACACAGACATGCATACAGTACAAACAACGCAGGCCCACACTCGAATTCATGTGAACATTCACACAATGCATGCAACACACACATACATACACACATACACACCTACATGAAGAATTTTTTTGTTGCGGGTGTGGACACTCCACGTAACCTGCCAATCACCTTTTCGCTGAGCTTTGTGTACTTTAAACTTTGTGTGTGTGGTACATTTCCTAGCCTTATTTGGTTTATTTTTATTTTTTTGCCCTCTTTGTTGACTCCTGTTACACTTAAATTCCACTTTCGGCTGATTTAATCCCTCCCTCGCCTTTTTATTTATTTATTTTACGTTCCAATTTCCACTTTCTTTGGACTTTTGTTGTCTTTGATATATTTTCACGTTTGGTGTTCATTTGGTGTTTTGTCTTTTGGCTCCATTATAGGATCCAGCGCAAGGATATAATCAATGTTTTCTGCACGAGAAGTCATCTTGATCGGCATCTCCTAGCCCCGCCCCCTCCGCTCTGAACCAGTTTCTCATGACAACAACAACGGCTTACATAACATTCAAGAAATCAACTAATGAAGAAAAAGAGGTACATTTACAAAATGAATGAATGTGCTTGAGTTTTGCATTTTTTTTTCGGGGGGGGGGGGGCAAAATAAGTCACACCCATAATACATCGCGGATGTATAATTTTTTATTCAAACATCTTTGCCTGATATAATTGGCCTTGTAGCACTGAAAAGGATGCTATGTTTGAATCTTTATTCTTCCCGTAGCCCAAATAATGATACATCATAAAAAAAAAGTCATATTATTTTATTGTCAGTGTGCGTGAATGGGCGTGTGAGCCGCCCGATTGATCGGCTGGAGATGACCCCGCCCCTCCCTCACCCGAGTCAGGATCAAACTTGTTTTGAGGAATGTGCGATGATCGAGGTGTGCCTTTGTCATGGCAAAGTGTGTGTAAAAACCTGCTTCAGTCATTTTAGGAAACACACACCCACACATTCGCGTGTTTGCGGTTCGTGTGTACGTGTGTGCGGCCATGTTGCGGCGATGTTGCAACAATAGCGGAGTAGGATTATCTTAATTGTTGTAATCAATTGCTCAAATGACTGCTCACAATACCACTTGCGAACGTGGCTTGTGTGCGCGTGTGTCTAGTTGTGTGTATATTGTGTGTTCATGCATGTTTGTACTCTGTGTTTCTGAAGGTTTTCAAATTTGTGCATGTCTTTTTTTTTTTTTTTTTTAGTAATTTATTACAGTCCATTTATGGGGTTATTTCAGAACATATTGGTACTTTACATACAAGCTTCTCTGCACTTTTCTGCACAAAATATTTCATATGTAATATGCACACATAATACATGGACTTTGATTAGAGTTTTGCAGACCGTTGATATCAAAGAGTTAATATCCATCTCTTACATTTATTTATTTCGTTTTCCTCATGGGTCCTTCACGCATTCCAGTCTCCATGTCGGCCATAATCCTTGTGTTTTTATTTAGTTTTTTTTTTTTTTTAAGTTCATCTAATTGTAGAACTCCAATAATATTATATAACATGAATGTTTGATATAAAAAAAAAAAGAGACATGTTATTAACGGGGAATAATTTAAAATGCCATGATTTATTTATTTATATGAACCTAAAGGTCTTGGTATCGGTATCAGTAATACTGGTACCAGTATTTACTTTGTGTTACTCGATATTGTGGCGTCAATCATCTCCGACTCCCAAGAACTGTAGATTTAGATATCTTAAACAAATTACAGATTGTAAAGATATTTTTTTTAACCTGGAAAATGTGTTGTTGGTTTGCTTTGTTTTTTTTCTTGCCAGGTGCAACGTTTTGTATTCTGGTATGAGTAGGCCTGCGTTTAGGAGCTTCGGAAGTCATGTTTTGCTAGCGACGGCAACAGTGCCACCCAGTGGCCAATTGCTTGTTTTTGTCACGTGACCTTGCGCTCTGGCAAATCCTGCTGGCAAAAATGTTCTAATGAAGTTGTATTTCCTGTGGCGACACATCCAAATTGATAGTCACAATGCAGCCCAATCACACGAGGCTTTATTGACAGGTGCTTTTCATGACCGTTGAGTACCGCGGCACGTGCGTGTTTTTCACTCGTAGAGCCAGGCCTGCGCACAGGGGGTGTAGTCCACCATCTCGTTAGCCTTGAACCACAAATCGATCTCACGCTTGGCGTTTTCCACCGTGTCGCTGCCGTGGATCACGTTCCTGAAAAAAATCAAACCTTAGCACGCATGCTGGAACTTTAGCGGCAGCATCGGTTCACTAATCGCCTAGCCAATCAGTCATTACCGGTAGCATTAGCGCAAGTACTAGTCACCTTTCCGATTTGCAAAACATTAACATCAGTTTGGATATTTATCTCTAACCTGGATTACTTTAACGTTAGCGTTAGCATGGATGACAGGAACTGAACAATATGGCTTGTCATTAGTGATCTTTTTAGAACATTCACTAGCATGAATGTTGACCGCTGTTAGCATGGATGCTACTCTGTTATATGAATGATGCCATTAGCGCTGATGCTAGTCACTGGGCTAAAGTTATTTTTTTTTTAATCACGGAGGCTAATTATACAGCTGTAAACCCATTTACTACAGATGGCGTGTCGTTAGCGACGTTCTTAGCATAAATGCTACTCTCTAGTTTGAATGATTAGTCCCTAGTGGTTTTATTAATGAGGAAAGTTATCATGTAACTTGATGACCATTAATGTTGTTAACGCGGACGCTAATCAGCATCGCGCACGACAGCCAAGCGCTCACCTGCCGATGTCGATGCACAGGTCCCCTCGGATGCTTCCGGGTTTGGACTCGGCCGGGTTGGTTTCACCCAGCATCATTCGCGCCAACTTAACGATGCTTCGCCCCTCCCACACCTGTGCGCCACATCGCCGTCATCGCGGCGGCGTTTATGACAACGAGCTCGCGCGACGCCGACTTCATTTGTTACCATGGCGAGGACGGGTCCGGATGCCATGTATTTGCACAGTCCGGCGTAAAAGGCCGTGTCCTTCAGGTCTGCGTAGTGCGTCTTCATGTGGTCTTCGGACGCCTGCCGCAAAAAAAGTGACGCAATGACGAGGGAAGGCTAGCTTGGCGCGCGCAGCTTCGCTTACCTGCATCAACTTGCTGGCGACCAATCTGAAGCCCCTCTGCTCAAAGCGCTTGATGATCTCGCCGCACAGGCCCCGCTGGACGCCGTCTGGCTTCACCGCGATGAAGGTTCGCTCCATGTCTGCTTTGAGCTGCACGCATTACCATCATCAGGCGTCTTTCCGCATTTCGCCGCTTAGCAAACCCGCCTCGCAGTTCTGCTTCCATGGCTCAGTTACGGTATATTTGACAGTAAAACAAATAACAAAATGCGGATTTCATATATTTCATAAACAGTAGATAAAGTTAGCATGCTAACATTCGCGAGCCAACGCGCTTATTGCTAGCTTAAATGCTAGCAATGCCTGGGATGTAAGTAAAGGGGAAAATAGGCAAAGGAAGTGAGAAGTGACATAAAATAATCGGCACACTCCAATCTGGCCGGAGAAACAGAATATTTAGAAAATGGAATCTTGAAGCTTCAATATTTTTATTTCAAGGATTTTGTATTGTCACTCCTGAAATATGATGAACCAGTTCACCCCTGCCCCGCTGCCTTTATCAACATACCAGCGCGAGCCCCGCCCACTTCGAAGCTAACTTTAGCGTCAGCTGCTTGTGGATCATGTGACAAGAGGCAGAGGTGACAGCTGACATGATCAGACCCTTTAACCCCGCCTCCTGCCCCATTCAAATGAACATCCACGCCGAAATGAAGCGTAAATGACGCCTCTCAATTCCAAACGTACGAAATTAGCATTTAGCATGCGCTTGGCATGGAGAAGAATGAAAACACAAAGGCCATGTAGCACGTTTTATTCAAAATGAGATTTTCCATCATGTCATCTCTGACCTTGAAAACAAGACAAAGCGAAACAGAAGAAGAAGAAAAAGGCGGCGTTACCTTGAAGAGGTCGTCAGTCGGTCGGTGGTCGAGAGCTGAGCCAGGACGACGAGCGGCGTGCAAAAACTTTTAAAGGCGGAAGGTGGGGGTCCACCGGTGGGGAGGGGTCAGCGAGCCGAGCTGTCCTATTGGACGAGCATCCCGACGACGGGGCGGGCCGCTGACTCGACTTGATTGGTCTCGGCGAAAACAGCTAGCCTAGCTTAATTAGTGGGATTGGGTGACTCTGCTGACTTTGCCCCCCTAATAAAAATAAGCTCCAAGCCTAACGAAGTCCGAATGGAAAAACACGAGACGCGCATCCGATCGGTCGCATACTTTGCCTATTTTTAGCTTCTCGTTTGAAACTATGTATCCGCTTCGTACATACATTATTAGCGCATAAACACCAATAGCATTCTTTCCGTCATGATGAATCAAACATGTACAAATTCATATACAGTACACACGTTCAGTATTATTATTAGTATTATTCGGTATTAGTATATTTGTGTGTGCTTTCCATGTTCAATTTCTTTCAGACCGAAACCAGTACAAGTATTCAGTTTTTGAGGACTCACCGATACCTCTCGTACTTTTGATACAAAAACATGACAATGCCAAAACAATGAGCAAACTTTATAGCCTATGACTCGCCTATAGCGCCAACTACTGTCGAGGAGGTCCACAGCCTCCACGATACCCCAAAAGTCTGGGTGAATGCTGTAAATGTTTTTTTGACACCATTCAAGGAAGAGTGATTTGTCAGGCATATCAACTGAGTTTTGACGCACAGATGCGCATTTTTATATCAGCCTTAGCGGCGGGTGCCCGCCGCCGCTAACAGCAGCTCGTGTTCCCCGAGGTTGATACGGCATTATTTTCAATAAAAGAAGCGAACAGACCGAACCGTTGTCCGAGGCAGACGCAAAATCTTGTAAAATCACAAGATACCTTATAGAAAGCTCATCAGCTTCAGATTATCATATCAAGCAATTGCACGTTATTTAAGTAAAAAAAAATTCAAAGTGCAAATTTTTCCTAATATGGCGCCCCCAGGCAGTGGTACGGGTACCCCTGGGGGTACGCGAAGGGTCTTTTGCTCATTCCGAACATTGTCAATGCGGACATAAAGAACGGTCAGACTAGGCCGTGGGCGTCACGTCAGCTTTTATTTTTGCAGCTGCAGGAAGGAACATGACAAGATTTTTAAAGTGCAGAAAAATCACATTACAAAGAATCCAGTTTGAAAAATATCCCACTTTCAAATTCAAGCGTCAACTTCACTCAAATTCAGAGACCTTCCCGCGCCCTTCGCTAGCAAACCGGCTCGTTAGCTAGCCCGCTACGGTCCGGAAACAACGCGGCCGACCTCGGTATTAACGTGGCTAAGCTAGCTCCCCGCTGCCTGGAATTGAGCCAAAGTCGACGACGACAAAAACAAGCTGTACGCTTTTACGTAAAATAGATTTTGCGTCGATTTTTGTCTATTTACACTGCGGCTATTTACGCAAACGTCCCCGCCTGAGTGATAAAAGTAGCAACGTGACAAGTGGTCGCCGTTTTGAAGGAGTTTTCTCCAAAGCGCGGAACGAGAATCGCCAACGACTCGGCAATCCTCCGCGCCCCAAAAATTGCCCTTCTCACCGCCGATGTTTGATCGGCGCCGAAAATGAGAGGACTCGAAAAAAAATTCACGTTTTTTGGTGGATATTTGGAACGAAAACTTTGGTCAGCGTAACGAGATTAATATTATTTTTGAATGCTAAATTATCACAATAAGTTAGAAGTATTGTAAAGTGACTATGGTGTTCAAATGTGAAAACGATCAAGTTCCACCTGATATTTGGCACACGAACATGAAAGCTTAGTGTAAAATCGAACGGTTTAAAGGCGAAATTTAGCAGGTCATAACTCAAAACTACAAAACTACTATGCACATAACTTCTGTGCATAGCATCGAACTCATTTGATTCATTTGTCCATTTAAAAATCCACAACTTGAAACCGAACTAAATTGTGAAATTGACATTTTGCATTAGTTGGACGGGTGATTTATAAGTCGTTTACAATTCGTTTTTTGCTTTTATTGGTATTTAAGATAGTTCACGTAAAAGCTATCCATACCTATTTCTGCAAAAATTAACAATTGTGTGAAAACTGATTTTGAACCAATATCCATTTTTTTTGTTTAAACTACAGTATTTGCAAAGGATTTATTTTTACATGTACAAACCTTTACGTTTTACCTTATCGTTTTTCATGTTGAGTTCGTACTCGAGTTTGTATCATTATTAATGTATGCAAAGTAATTTCCAATAATTTGGTTGCGGGGGCCTTCATTTTGATCTGTTTTTTAAATAACTTGATAATTCTTTGAATTTTACTGAAGAAATTGGAAATTGCTCATCCGAGTCTTAACAAAAAAAAAAAAAAACATTTCTAGCTTATTAGACAAAAACTACAGTACGTGTACAGTATTTTGACATTTGTGGGAAATCTTGTCACGTTGCTAATGAAAGCATCCGTCCCGGAAGTGGTGGCCTTCCAGTCCTTCAAAGTAAAAGTCCAGCTTCATCCTCACTTCGGGACTGAAAACAGATTGCTATGCTAAACATGTGAAAAATATTGATTGTTGTGCACAACAACTAAAAAAAACAAACAAAAAAAAAACACCAACCATCATAATCATGATAATAATAATGATAAGAGCAATATTAATCTTAATAACGATGACGTCATCGCACGACAATAGAAGAAGAAGAAGTAAACAAAACCTCGCAGCCCTGAGGGTCGTCAAAGTGCTTCGCCGGAAAATAGTCCAAAGCTTTTTCCTGGGTGGAGGCGTCCCGTCATGTCGCACGGAAGCCGGGAAAGGGAGTGAGGAGGGGAGGGAAGGGGAGACAAAAAAAAAAAAAAAAAAGTGAGACTAGGGTGTAATGAAAGGGAGGAAAAAAGAACAGGAATTAAAGTTTAGCAAGAAGTATAGAAAAGGAGGCTGTGGTTTGTGGGCGGGGCCAAATTTGCCTGTCAACAGGAAGGAGACAAGATGGCAGCCAAGCTTGTCCTGAATGAAAAAGATGAGGGGGGGTGGGGGGGGGTGGGGACCAACACGTCTTTGCGTGTCCTTATGTGTCCACTTGGCATGCCCCCCTCCCTTTTTTTTTTTTTTTTTGGGTTCGGCTATGCGTCTCTGGGCTCGAGTTTGCAGGACAAGTCGAAGAGCAGATTCTGGTTGTCGATAACGTGCAGCTGCCTCACGTACGCTTTCGTCTGCAAATGGGATGGCGACATCTCCGTATCCATGACTACCGGCGGGAACAAAGCACACTGTTAGTTTCCAGTGCACACCTGTGTTTGCGCGCGGTGCGTGTGTGTTACCCAGTTGTCCGCTGCGGTATCTGCGGATGCTTCGGACCATTTCGGCCACCTTGTGCTGCGCAAAAAAAAAAAATCAGATTAAACCATTTTTTTAATTACCTTATGAACAAAGATGAAAAAAAGTGGGCCTAAAATTGAACCTTGAGGGACACCACAGTTGCGTAGCTCAGAGATGTCAATTTTTTTTTCATATCCAGAAATATGAAAGTATGCAAGGTCCACTTGATAACGATTTAACCTTGTATTCAATCCAGTGTAATCAATCAACAAACCATTCATTTATTTTTGCCAATTTCTTAAACTGTTTCAG